>NC_049172.1:77389422-77689422 GCF_009769625.2 Cygnus olor | reverse complement strand
AGACAACAGCAAAGTACGGGCTTGGCGTAGGGTGAGGGACCCAGGGGCAGGAGACCCAGAAAGGTCTGAAGAGTTCAGTGCTTTTTTTTGCCTTGTTTCTCAGGAATCCCGAATTCCTGTGCCAGGAGGCAGTACCTGTGGGAATGCAGCGTGACACAACAGCTCAGTTGGGGACCACTGAAGCCAACTAGACATGGACAAGCCCGTGGGACCAGACAGGGTGCGGTGGGCTGATCACAGAGTCATTGAGGTTGGAAAAGACCTCCAAGATCACCCCTCTACCACCATCACCCATTAAATTGTGAGGAACAAAGCTGTGTTTTTGCAGTAGAAACGACCCCTCAGTGTCCCTCAGCACCACGTCCAACCTTTCCTTAAACACCCCAGGGACAGTGATGCTACCATGTCCCTGGGCAACCCATTCCAACGCCTGACTGCTCTTTCTGAGAAGAAATGTCTCCTCATTTCCAACCTGAACCTCCCCTGGTGCAACTTGAGGCCATTCTCTCTTGTCCTATTGCTAGTTATCCGCGAGAAGAGGCCGACCCCCAGCTCCCCACAACTGTAGTTGTAGAGTGCGATGAGGCCTCCCCGAGCCTCCTCTTCTCCAGACTAAACAACACCAGTTCCCTCAGCCACTCCTCACAGGACTTGTGTTCCAGACCCTTCACCAGACACACTACTTGGCCTTGATGTCTTTGTTGTAGTGCGGGGCCTGGAACTGAACACAGTACTCGAGGTGCAGCCTCACCAGAGCTGAGTACAGGGGGACGATCACCTCCCTGCTCCTGCTGGCTACTCTATTTCTAATACAGGCCAGGGTGCCGTTGGCCTTCTTGGCCACCTGGGCACACTGCCGGCTCATGTTCAGCCAAGCATTGATCAACATTCCCGGATCCTTTTCCTCCGCGCAGCTTTCCAGCCACCCTGCCCCAAGCCTGTAGCGCTGCACGGGGTTATTGTGGCCAAAGTGCAGGACCCGGCACTTGGCCTTGCTGAACCTCATCCCCTTGGCCTCTGCCCATCGACCCATCCTGTCCAGGCCCCTCTGCGGGGCCTCCCTACCCTCCGGCAGGTCGACACTTCCCCCCAGCTTGGTGTGCCTGCAAGTCTGCTATCGGTGCTCTCCAAAAAGTCCCAGCGTCTAAGAAAGGCTCCCAATGGCTGGGAAGAGGGAAATATCACAACAGCCTTCAAGAATACCACGACCAAAACGCAGGCCAGCCAACTTCACCCCTGTCCTTGGGAAGGCTGTAGGGCAAGTGCTCCTGGAAACCACCTCCGGGCACGTGATAGGCAAGAAGGGGGCTGAGAGCAGCAGAGCAGGCTTGAAGTCAAACCACGTGGCCAGCCTGACCGGCCTCCGTGACAAGCGGCCGCGCGGATGAGGGGACAGCAGCGGACACTGACTGTCTTAACGTTAAGGAGGCCGTCAGCAAGGTACCCGCACAGGAGGCGTTCGTGCTGACGACTGGTTATTACGGATGGCAAAGCGGCTGGACTGCCGAGCCCAAGGCCCAGCCGGCGGCGGGGTGCCAACACCGCCTCCAGGACCCGACAGAGGGGCCGACGCCATTTATCGCCTCTGCTCGCGGGCAGGAGGACGGCGGCACGCTGCACCCCGCAGCCAGCCGGGGCACGGCAGGCAGCGGTCGGTCAGCGGGCCGCGGGGCAGAGCGGCCGCCGGAGGGGCCTCGCGAGGCAGGAACCGCCGAGAGCTCGGCGCCGGCCGAGGCGGAGCCCTGCGCAGCGGGGGCCGTGCTGGGACGTGCTGGGGGCCGGGCCGGGCCCCGCGGGAGCCGCGGCACCCCCAGAGCGACAGAGCCACCGGGTCACGGTCGCCCGGCTGGGAAGGGGCCCCCGAGCCGCCCCGGCCCCGCCGCCGCCCCGCCGCCACCGGCCCCGCACCGAGCCGCACCGCCGGGCTCCGCTCCCGGACGCCGCTCAGAGCCCTCCCGGCGCCGCGCCTGAGCCGCCCCCGCCCCGGTGCCCGCAGCCGCCCCGGTGACGAGGTCCCCCCGCGCCCAGCCCGTCGCGGCGGGGGCCGGTACCTGCCCACGATCTCCACGTAGACCAGGGCCGGCGCCGTCTTCTCCACCACGTCGGCGATGAAGTTGAAGGCGGCCCGGGGCGAGGCGGGCGGGGCGGGCACGGCGGCGCGCAGCGCGGGGGGGCGGCCCTCGGCCCGCCGGGCCCACAGCACCACCAGCGCCGCCGCCCCGGCGCCCAGCGCCGCCGCCAGCGCCTGGCGCCCGCCGGGGGGAGGCGGCGGCGGCGGGGGGGGCGGCGGCGGGGTCCCGGCGGCCCCGCACAGCGCCCGGCCCCAGCGCGCCGCGCCCGCCCACGGCCCGGCCCGCGCCCACCGCGCCAGCGCCGCCATGCTGCCAGCCGCGGGGCGCGCCGGGAGCTGTAGTTCTCAGCCCGGCAGGCCTGCCGGGAGGGTAGGCCCGGCGCGGGGCGCGCCGGGAGCTGTAGTTCTCAGCCCGGCAGGCCTGCCGGGAGGGGTAGGCCCGGCGCGGGGGCGGGCCGGGCCGTGCGGCGCAGCAGCAGCTCTCCAGGCCTGCCCGACGCGCAGCCTCCTCCCCGCACCCGCGGGCGCCGGGGCCCCGGCAAAGGGGGGGAGCGGCGGCGCGGTGCACGCCGGGACAGCACCGCCCTCCCAGGGTGCCCCGCGCGGGCTGGGCGGGCGGCGGCGGAAGATGGCGGCGGGCGGCGGGAGGCGCTGAGGCCCCGAGCGCGTGGGGATGGAGCCGGGCGCGGCGCCGGGCCCGAGCGGCTCTTCGACTCGCACCGGTGAGCGCTGAGGGCGCCGGGTGCCGCTGGGGCTCCGCCGCGGGAACTGTGGGGCGCCCCCGGGGCCGCCCGGCGGGAAGGGGCGTCCCGGGGGGCCGGGGCCGGGGCCGGGGCCGGGGCCCTCGCCGGGCCCCGCGGGGTGGGCCCCGTACGGCGTGCCCCGGGCGGGCGGCTGGGGGTGCGGCTGGGGGTGCCGCCGTGTGACCCGGCCGTGCCGCGGGCCGCCCTCCGGCTACGGGCGCTGCGCCGTGCCCCGCAGGTTGCCGACCGACGGGTTCCTGCTGCTGGCGCTGCTGCTCTACGCGCCCGTGGGGCTCTGCCTGCTCGTCCTCCGCCTCTTCATCGGCCTGCACGTCTTCCTGGTCAGCTGCATCCTGCCCGACAGCGTCGTGCGGCGGTGCGTGAGCCCGGCTCGCCCCGGGGTGGGGGTGGGGGGGCGGTGCGGGGCACCCGGTGGGGCTGGGGGGGCGCCCGGTCTGGGGGCCTGAGCTGCGGAGGCTGGGCTCGGGCGGAGGTTTACAGGGAGGTGGAGATTTAAGAACGTTTTGTCCCAGGGACCCATAAAGGCGCTTTCTCTGCCAAGATCAAAGCTGGCAATTGCCTCTTGTGTGCTCAAGGTTCGATCAGAAGCACGTGGATCGCTGGATGTCCTGCTAGGAGACTGCGTGGTTTGCTGCCCCGTGTTGCGTGCTGTAGCTCTGCAGGCAGCTTTTGGCTCCAGCTGCAGCCCCCCAACAACTCTTGTCCCATACATTTGCCACATCGTTACCGTTTTGTACCAGTGTATTTTTCTAAATCACATAAGTTCCTAGGTTCTTGTTTGTAGGGTGTTTTGAGACAGCTGTTGCTCAGACTGTAGGACTTGAGGAAACCCTTTTTCTCACCTGTAGGTTTATTGTACGTGTGATGTGCTCAGTGCTGGGATTGTTTGTGCAGCAAAGCGATCCCCAGCTTCGCGACGTCAGTGTGCAGGTGTACATTGCCAACCACGTGACACAATTCGACCACAATGTCATCAACCTCCTGACCTCATGTAATACGGTGAGTAACGCAGAGCCACGGCTTGGTGGGCCTGGAAACATCTCTCTGCATGAGAAGCGCGCAGAGAGCTGTTTCAGAACTCAGGTATTGCCCTGAGTCTTTTCCGTTCTTGTGGGTTAATCTAGGACTGTTCAAGCCATGACTCTTTGTTTCCTGTGGCTCGGTTTCATGCTTGCACGGAAAACTGAAACAAGGCGAGGGGCAACAGGAGTTGGTGAGGGTTACAGTGGGGAGGGATTTTATTGAGAGTGGGCCTTTTCCAGCATCTGTATCTTTTTGTGGCCCTTGGGGTAGGTGATGTCAGAAGCAGGGTTGGCCGTGGGCTTTTCTCACAGCGCTGGGTGCTGCATCTGGGTGCTGGCTGCCCTGCACAGGCAGCGCTGAGAGAAGGTGCGTCCAAGCAGAACAGCGTGCTCGGGTTGTTGTGGTGGGCTGGCAGCTGTGTAACTTTCCCTGCATTCTCATGAAGTTTCCTGTGCATGGAGTTCCTGAATCCACAGGCTCCAAATGTGTCTGGGAGTTAACTGCTATAATATGTCCTGAATGGCAGTAGATTTGGTCCTTACCTGGAGAAAAGTAACTCTTGGAAGCAGTATATCCTTCACCAAGCATCCTGGGAGCTCCTAGAGAAAACGTGGGGAATGTGGCTGTCACCCGAGGCGGGGAGCAGTTTGTTTCTCAGATGGATGGGATACGATCTAAACTGAGGATCAGGAATCGAATTCCCAGGAAACTGGGGCCCGAGCCGCCACTGAAGCCTGGCGGTAGCTTGTTCTCTGCTGCTAGCAGTTTTAGCATATAGGTTGCTCCCTCAGCCCCCAGAGGCATATTTGCTAATAAGCAGGAGCTTTGTCTCCCATTATCACCTGAGAAAGTAGGCCTCGAAGGGAGGACAGGGTGTCATTTCTTCCCTGTTCTTGTCCTTTCCTGCAGCCTGCGTTGAATGGTGCTCCTGGCTTCATCTGCTGGTCACGGGGGTTCATGGAGTTGGGAGTGACAGGCAGCCGAGCAGAGCTGGTGGATTCCCTGAAGGCGTATTCGTCGCACAGAGAGAACCCGCCGCTGCTGCTCTTCCCAGAGGAGGCTGCCACCAACGGCCGGGCCGGCTTGCTCCGCTTCAGGTGCTAGGAACGAGCGATCCTGCAGCACCTGTCTTCGGGGTTTTTCAGCTTTGGGGTTCACTGGCAGCTATCCTCTTCCTTTTCAGCTCTTGGCCGTTCTCGATCTTGGATGTGGTGCAGCCAGTTGCCCTACAGGTTCAGAGGCCTTTGATCACCGTGGTGAGTCTGGCGGTGCTGGGCAAGGAGGAGTTCTGGAGGCTGTGTGAGGGCGTCTGTGGTGTCGCTGACTTTGCTTCTGCTTTGAAGGCTATGGGTAGTGCAGCCTGGCCTGGTTCCCTGTCATCCTGGGATGAGCTTCTCATGTTTGCAGTTTGCTTTTCGGCTGCCTTTTCTGGAGAACTTGAGCTAACTAAATCAATATTCTTTTAGTTACGCTCAGTTTTGATAGACATTCTTAGTGGCTTGGCTGTCTAACGATACGCCATCTGGCTTCCATGACCATCGGCGCCTTACACCCTCTTGGTTAGTTCCCTTCTGTTAAAATGTTCTGGAAGAACTGCAGCCCCCCTGGAGACTGAATGACGTACTGAAAGTTTTGCAAGGCTCTCCAAATCAGGTTCTTGAATTCATGCCTCCTAAGTGCAGATATGTAATGTGATGCAATGTTAGCTTCAGAAGAATGGCAAAGTTCCTGACGGGTATACTAGTGCTGCTAAACAGACTGCGGTAAAACTGCTCTCGTCTTACTTACAGTGAGGTTGTGTTGAATTTCTTACTTCTTGATGCGGCTTATGGGCTTACTTGATTAAAACACCTGTTTTGCGTTGGTCAGACGCTTCACTGGGTTTTCCATTCTCATCTTTTTAAGGTGGCAGGATGCACCAAACAGGTTTAAAGCCACTTGCCAGCAGGTCACAAAACATCACTGCCCATAGTAGAACCTCAGCAGGCAGGTATTTTTCAAGTGAGTTTCTGTTAGCAATTAGTTCTTTGTCACGTGCTATTTAGTGCTCCTGTCTGTGTTGTAGACCACGATATTGAGATTCTTGCTGGTGCAATTTGGGTTAGTGGATAACGAACAAGCTGGGTTACTGAGGCGATCCCGTTGTTCCTCACAAGTCTAACACGGCCTGCGGATGCACAACAAGAGGAGTAGCTGGTATAGCAAGGAAATGGTGTTAGCTGCACACGTGCAATGGTGACAACTGCTGCCTCAGTAGTCTGTGAAGCTCTGGTAACCCTGCTGCCAAGAAAGTGGGACTACTAGAGAGAGCTCAGGAAGGCTGTAAGCATGGTGCAGAATCCACGGACCAGGATTTGAAGGCATTCAGCGTAATCAGCTTATCGGAGATAAGGCAGAGAGGTTGAGGATAGCTGCTTGCACAGTGGGGAAGTGGCTGAAGAGTGAGAATTTTATTTAATTTTTTTGACAAAACACAGCAGCAATCTTTGCAGGTGCTGAAACTAGATACTGTTAGTACACAAGTTCAATTTGGGATTAAGAGGTAGTTTTCTAACAGTGATGATACTTTAAATTTTTGTATGACTACTTCAGTGAGGTGGGACAGATGCCCTGTCCTGGGTTGTTTGCGATGAATGTGTTATCTTGTTATGGTTTTGATTCCTCTGAGAAATTCTGTGAAATGTGACACGTTGTAGGGAAATCTTTAGATTTGTCTGTCCATCTTTTTCCTTCATGAATGTTAGGGAGAACAACGTGCACGTAACTGCTTATTTGGTGAAGATGCTGGTTATAGTAATTTCTTGGCTCAGATTTTTACCTTCAGAAGCTAAGTAGGATTTTTTGCCCTTCGTACAAATTGGCTAAGTAAATCCCAGTGGATTTCTTACGTCATTTTAAATCATCAGAAATTTCTCGGGACTGGAGATGGGATGCTTTGGATGGTTCGATCAGTGCTTTACAGAACGCTTGCTTAGATACTCATCTGATACATATATAGAGACACAGACACCAGTCTGAGCAAACCCCCAAAGCAGGGTTTAGGAAACAATTTTCTCCAGCTGCAGTTGGCTGGAACCTTGAAGGGAAGGTGTCGCTCTGTGGCACATGGCAGTGTTACTTTGAAGACTGGCTCTTGGGATCACTATAAGGCTTTTGATTTCAGGCTTCTTAGATCTCAAATCTGTTTATTCAGGAGATGAGTTCTTTATTTTACCCTTGGTGGCTGTGGTTTCTGAGCTTCTCTCATTTATAGCACCTTTTCCGGGCTGTTGAATAAACCAGGTGCAAGGCCTGTCTTGGAGCTATGATGCTTTGGTAGAGGATGAAGTCACAGGCAGAAGAAGCCAAGGGAGCTACGTTACTGGCTGTAGACTTTGAGATGTTTCCACCAGCTTGTGGAAAGTTTGGTCACCTGCGGGATAAAAGTAACCAACTACAGAGATCCTAGAAACAGTGTCCGTTTGATAGCAAATTCATTAGAATCATTGAAAAGTTTAGGTTGGAAGGATTCTCTGGGGCTCTTCAGTTTGGCTGTGTGCTCACGGTCAGACCAGCTCCTGAGTCTGAGCAGGCTGTGTCCAGCTGAGAAGGGTGGGGAGCCCTCTGCTTCCGTGCACCTGCGACACTGCCCAGCCACTGTCTTCTGGCAGGCATCGCAGTCCTCCTTGGGGAAAAGGTTATTTACTAATTTTCGGAAATAGGAAGACGGTAATGAATTACAGCTTGTCTTTGATGATTTATCTTCAAAGAGAAGAGTCGTTCTTAAAACTTCACAATGCAAATTGCAAATGGAGAGAGAGAGCTTGTGGGAGCTGAGACATTACGCGGGCTGTTCCCATCAGCGCGTGATTCCCATCGTGATTCTCAGGGAGCGTTAATAGGTCTTAAAGCATTTTCAGTCCTTTCTAAGGGCACGGTCCTTCAGAGAATGTGGGGATATTGAGGGAAAATCTTGCTGTCCTAGTGGGAGGAAAAGATGACTTGGAGCAGTGAACATTGACTCTCTTGCTCTGTCTGGCGAGGGCTAATGAAGGTGAATCTGCCCTGGGGCCTGCCCTCACTGTGCTCTGGGTTTGTCCTTCTCTCTTGCCCACTCATCTGCATCTCTGCCCACGTATCCGTCCCCCACTGCCAGGCCTTAGCTCTGCTCTGCCCGCCTGCTTCCCCGAGGGAGACCTGAGTAGCTCATGTTTTTTGGGCCATAACCTCATTGTGCTCTTTTCCCCAGAGTGTGGCTGACTCCTCCTGGATTACAGAGCTGCTCTGGACCTTCTTTGTTCCCTTCACAGTTTATCAAGTAAGGTACTATCTCTCTCTCTCTCTTGCATTTGGGGCAGGGCTTAGGGTGGGCAGAGAGCCTGACTTTTTGCGACCATAGTAAGAAGTCTTCTGGTATGCACTAACGTGCACCCTCGTTGTGGTATCACAGCGTGGCTTCGTTCAGCATTATTGTTCTGTGCCAGGTCCTTTCAGCCAGCTTCTGAAGTGGAGAGGGCTCTCAATTCCTGCTCTCAGTTGGTGAAGGAGATGAATCTCACGGGGCTTTTATTTCAAGTTTGCTGGGTATATTTTTGAAGTTAGATCCTCTGCTGTAATTCACCCCCGGGCTGCTCAGGGTGTCCCATGGGTGACGCCCTGCAGGCAGCTCAGTCCTCTAGCATCTGTCTCTTCCCTGCAATGCCTTGTGAATTGCAGAGGTGGTTCAGACGCAGTCCAGGCTCGCCTGGGCCCCAGACAGGTCTGATTAGCTTTGGTGTAATAAGGGTCTGGAGGCAGCTGAAGGGGCTTGGAGATGAATTCTTCCCAGTGTGCACTTAGGGGCTGGGGTATTTCGGTAAAGAAAAGTCTTTAACGTTTCTTCAGTAAAGAAAAGCCAGCTGCATCGGGCTCGTGTCTTGCTGACGTGTTTTCTACTCCCATGTAAATGGCAGCATCTCCTCATTTGGGGCCCCTCTGGGATCTTTATTAGGAGATACCTCGCATGTTACGCGTGAGCGTTAATAAAGATTAGATGAGCCGCTTTTGTCCTCTGGGTCATGCCTTGCCCCTAATGTGTATGCTAGTGGTAAGGTTTGACACTCGTCTCGTGGGAAGAGAGGTGGGGTGAGCAGGGAGAGCTGAGGCGGGGATCACACCGTTGCACTGTTGATCCCGGATGGGGCTGGCTCCCCCAGCACCCCTTGAAGCAGTCAGCCCAGTGCTGTTGTCCCCATTCAGGTGGATGCCGTCTGTCCCCAGACGAGCTGAAGAACTGAGTGAGGATTTTGCGCTCCGAGTTCAGGAGGTAGGAGGATGATGTGGGAGAGGGATGTGTAGGACTACTGCGATTTGGGATGGTCGCAGAGGAGAGTGGGGTGTAAGGAGAGTTGCAAAGGGCATTTCTGGATGGGTGTTTATTGGTGTGATGGGAACTCCGGCCTGTATTTATCGCCCCTTATAATTATTCAGTTTTTCCATGGCCTACTTGCCATCCCCCATTTATCCTTCCTGCCAGTTATCAAGGGTCTCCCTATGTAGCTCAAACCTCTCATGCTAAGAACTCCCCTTTCATAATATCACAAATAAACAGTGGTTGTTTCCCCACCTTTCCCTTTAGTGCTGGGTACATCATAGCTCCTGTACCAAAGATCTTGAATCTCCGTGTCAGCCTGTTTTGGCAGGATGATACTGCATACTCCTGGTCCTTCATGTGCTCCATGCAACACTGAAATGCATCACTGAGGCCCTGGAGAAATCAATTCCCTGTCCTCTCCCCCCTCAGTGTGGCTCCAAGCAGACCTGTACATCTGACACACTCCCTGCAAGATGAGAGTGCCTGGGTCATGCGTGTTGTGTGTCGTGTACATGTGACCCTTCTCTACATTTCTGCAGCTCTTGGCCATGGAGCTGGGTGTGGTATCCACACGGCTCACTGCAGCAGATAAAGCTGAACACATGAAGAGGCTGAGACACACGTCGCTTCTCCGCTTTGCCCCAGGTAGGTGTCCAGGCTGTGGAATGGCTGCTTAGGCTCTGCCTTTGGGGAAGCCTCAATCTGCTCTTGGTTACTTACACGTGGTGGGAGAGGAGAAGAGGTGTGACATCCTCCAAGGGACGGGGGTACCTGCGTGCTCTAGGCCGTGGGTGTTGCTAGCTGTAAGGGGAGGATCGCCACTCCTCAGCACAGATGCGATGGTGGTGTGCAGGAGGTCCTGCTTTCTTATCACCCCTGTTCACAGAGGAAGTGGAGCTGGTGCAGCTTGACGGCCGTGTACCTATAGGACGCCTTCTTGCGCCCACTCTTCTTTCTCTTGCAGCCTCGAGCCAGCCTTTGGCAGCCAGGCCCACGTTGCCTTCCAGCCTGCCTGGCGTTGGGTCCTTTGCTCCTGAGGATGTGCGGATCACAGCAATGGCTCAGCGGGTCAAGGAGGTGCTGCCTCATGTGCCTCTGGAGGTCATCAGGACAGACCTGGGTAAGCATAGGCCTAGGGTGTTAGCAGGAACACAAGATCGCCTTCCATGCCACGTCTGTGTGATACCTGAAAGCAGAAACCCTTGTCCCTGCTGCACTGTGGAGCGTGATGGCTGCAGTCGGGAAACTCAACTTCCTATCTGACACATCCTCTGTGTTCCTACAGCCCAAACAAACTGCGTGGACACCACCATTGCCAACTTGCTGGAGGGGAGAGCGCCCTTCTTCCCTGAAAGTGAGGCTGGTGCTGACCTGCCTGCCCCGTCTACCTCCCAGGCTGCAGCTGCTTCTGGCATCCAGGGCTCCGTAGCTGTGCCTTCTTCCAAGGTACTTTTGGTGGTTGTAACGCTTCCCCTGCTCTGATGGCTTGCAGCCAGAGCACAACGGCCTGTGTTTGGAACTAGCCGTGATGTCAGGGGAACCGAGCATTTTAAATTGGAGACCAAATTGGCATGCTGGGTGCTTACAGGGCCAATAAGGAGGTTTCCTGGCTTTGACTGTCTCCTGATGACTCTTGTATTTTCTGTTCCAGCCAGCTACAAAGCAATTCGCAAAGTCCCCGGTGGAGCGGCATCTGTCCTTGCAGGAGCGGAAACGAGCGCTGTACGATTATGCCAGGAGGTGAGCATCGACCCCCTACCCACCCTGTCCCCAGGAGGGTATGCCCCAAGCAAGGCTCGGCCTTTGCTGTGCCAAGGGACCTGTTCTTCTCTGGATCGAGGTGGGGTGGGGCTGGGGCAGTGAACCATGCTGAAGGAGAGAGGAGGCCGGTGTTTGCCTGCTTCACCTCTTCCAAGCGTGTAGCCCGTTGTTGTTCCTGGGAAACACCGGGTCTCCTGGACTGTCACCGGGCTTCTGGTTGTGGGGACTGGGTGGGATAGAAGCTGGCTGCCAGAAACACAGTTTCTGAGGAATGAGGCTTAGCAAAAAAAAAAAAAAGGGGGGGGGGATTTTGTTCTTTGGTGTAACAGATTTGACGGATAGAAGTCATTGTGAGACTATAGGTTTTGTTGTAAATAGTATTGATGCTGCGGAATGCTCATTTTAGAAAAGAAGCTTGCTGTTTGGCAACAGGGATAGTGTAATTAATCTTCCTCAGTGTAGCTGGAGAATACTAACAGAGAACAGGGAGTGAGTCTGACCTCTGTGCGTGGTCTGGATGAGGCAAGTATTGGGATGAGTGTCCAATTCTGACGTGCGGTACTTTTTTTAGAAAAGATACTGAAAACTCAGGATGAGTTTGGAGAGGAGCCACAAAATAATACGAGGGGAAGTGAAGTCTGTTAAATTTACTGTAAATGAGATGGCTCACTGTATGTAATTATCCTTCTGGGTGAAGGAATCAGGCTCTTTAATCTGGCAGAGAAGAGCAGAATAGTAACTAATGCCTAGAAATTGTAGGCTTATTTCTGAGAAGGAAATCTATTAATCAGCGGAATAAGCTTCCAGCAGAACCAATGGTTTCTTGGTGTAGGTGTCTCCAGGTGAGCCTGGCTGACTCCTTAGAAGATGGTAGAGATAACAGAGCCTTTGGTTCAGGCCAGAGTGATAAAAGGCCAACTGCTACAGGGTGAGGTCCCTGATCAGTAGGGTCTTGCAGTAAAGGGGAGATTCCGTCTGGTGCCGAGCTCAGGTGTAGCACTGAGCTTTGCTCCAGAGTGCTCATGAGAAGGTTCTGAAGACTCAGGGAGCGGTTTAACCTTGGAGATCCTATGGCTTTACGACATTGCATCAGTTTCTCCCTACTAGAGAGAGTTTAGGAAATTCCCGCGACTGGATGTTGAAGCTAGGCAAATTCCAAGTGCCCTTATTTAAAGGGCTGGTCCTACATAACTGCAGGTAGCTCATGGTCACCAAGAATTCAAAGAGGTCTGTTTTTCTGAAAGATCACTTTAATTTAGGGGAATTATATCTTAGAGTAGCCCTGTGGCTACTCTAAGAGAATGTTAGCTATTCTAATAGAATTCTAATTCTAATAGAACGTGGCTATTCTAGAGCGTGTCAGACTCCATCTTCAGAGTTAGGGAATTACAGAATGGTTTGGGTTGGCAGGGACCTCTGGAGGTCATCTGTTCCAATTGCCTGCTCAGGCAGCGTCGCCTAGAGCCATTGTCCAGGACCACGTCCAGGTGGCTTTTAAGATCTCCAGGGAGGAGACCACACAACCTCCGGGCAGCCTGTGCCAGGGCTCTGTTACGCACGCAGCACAGAAGTGCCTCCTGATGTTCAGAGGGAACCTCACATTCTGGTTTGTGCCCATTGCCTCTCATCCTGGCACTGCGCAGCACTGCAGAGCCTGGTGCCATCCTCTGTGCACCCTCCCCGCAGGTATTTATGGACATGGTGAGGTCTCCCTTCAGCCCTTCCCCAGGCTGAACAGTCCCAGCTCTCTCAGCCTCTCCTCACAGGAGGAAGGCTCCAGTCCCTTCATCACCGTTGTTGCCCCGTGTTGGGCTCTTCCCAGCACATCCAGTTCTCTCCTGCTCTGGGGGGCCCCGCACTGGACCCCACGCTCCAGGCGCAGCCTCCCTGGTGCTGAGCAGAGGGGCAGGATCCCCTCCCTCCACCTGCGGGCGATGCTCTGCCTGATGCAGCCCAAGGCGCTGTGAGCCTTCTTTGCAGGAGGGCCCATCGCCGGCTCGGGTTCAGCCCGGTGCCCGCCAGCACCCCTGGCTCCTTTTCTCAGAGCTGCCTTCAGCTGGGTGCCCCCTGCCTGGCCTGCAGTTCCCTGGGGTCTCCTTCGTGCCCTTCCTCCAGTGCCTCTTTGGGCGCTTCTCCCAGTTGATGTGATCAGGCAAAGCCTATTGAGCGTGGCCTCGCAGTCACATCTGCCATCTCCCTCGGCACTCGTGCGTGCCTCCCATCAGGGCCCGCGGCCTGACTTGTGTCCTGTTGGCTTAAGGAGTAGTCCCTGGCCTGATCCTCTTCCATCGGGGGCACGTCTGCCTTGGCCCAGCCATTCAGCCTGGCCTCTGGGCCCCAGGATTCCTGGAGGCCCTTCTTCTAGCGAAAACAGGCAAGGAAGGCACGCGGAAGCTTTACCTTTTCCCCGTCCTGCGTAGCCGGGTCCCCCTTCTCACTCAGCAAAGGGCCAGAGTTTTCCCCGGTCCCTTCCTGCTGTCAGTGCGCAACAAGGAGCACGCCTCGGCCCCTCAGCCCCTGTACCCTGAGCGCAGCGAGGGCTGAGGGCTCCCGCCGGCTCCCGTGGCCGCGACCCGTTCAGCAGAGGCAGGGCCGGGAAGCCCGTCCCGCGGAGGCCCCGCTTGGCTTCGCGCCGCTCTCCCGCGCGCGTCTTCCGCGTCCGTGCCCGAGGCTCCTCCGGCTCCCGCCTCGCAGCGCTCTCCGCTCCTGGGTGCCGCGGCGGCCCCGCTCGCTCGGAGGTCCCGGCCTCGGCCGCTCCGGGCTTCGAGAGGAAGGGGGGGCGCAGCGGGAGCTGGGCGGGCAGCCGTGCCCCTCGGCGGCCTGACCGCGGAGGGGGCCGAACCTGCGGCCGGGGGCTCTGCCGCGCGGCCCTGCCGGGGCCCCGAGGGCTCTGGGGCCGGCCCGAGGCGTCGCTTAGCCGCGGCCCGTCCGGGCGCTGCCGAGCCCGGGGCCGGCTGCTGGCGGGGGGCGCTGCCCGCCTTTGTGCGGGGCTCCCGCGGCGCGACCCGCCCAGCCCCGGGGCCGCCCCCGGCCCCGCACCGGTTGCCGCGCGGCGCCTCCCGGCGGCGGGGGGCTGCGGGCCGGGCCGGGGCGCCGCCGGTCTCGGCGGGGCCCTGACCGCGCTTTCCCCGCAGGAGGTTCGCCGAGAAGCACGGCGCGGCGCGGGCCGGCGGCAGCCCCTGAGCGGAGCGGACGGGACCGGACCGGGACCGGCGGCGGCGCGGGGCTGGGGGGCGCGGCCCGGCCCCGGACTGCCCGAGCCCGGCGCGGCGGGGCCGGGCGGCGGCGGCGGCGGCAATAAAACGGCGGTGGAAGCAAACGGCGGCGTGCGGGGGCGGGGCGCCGGGGGGGCGGGGCGCCGGGGGGCGGGGCGCCGGGGGGCGGGGCGCCGGGGGGGCGGGGCGCCGGGGCTCCGTGCAGCTCTGCACGCGCCGCGGCTGCCGCCCGCCCGCCCGCCGCACGTAGGCGCCGCTTAAAGGGGCGATGCGGAGCGCGCGGCGCCGCCCGCGGCCGGTGAGGGGCTGGCGGCGGCCGCCTTCAGCGCGGGCCCAGCGGGCGGAGCCGGCGCCCTTTTAACGCGCGGGGCCCGGTGCCGGCGGCTTTATTTACGGGGGGAGCGGGCTGCGGGCGTCACGTGACCGGCGGAGCCGCGGTGCCGGTGGCGGCGGGGGCTGAGCGCGGCGGCGGCTCGCGGGGCCATGGCAGGCGGCGGTGCGCGGGGGGGCGGCGGCGCGCGGGGGGCGGCCCGGGGGGGCACCGGGGGGCGCGGCCGGGCCGGGGGGGCGCGGGGGGCTCCCGGGAGCGGGCCGGGGGGCGCCGGGGCGGGCCGGGGGGCTCCGTGCGGCGCGGCGCTGACGGCTGCCCGCAGGCTCCTGGGTGCGGCTGCGGAGCGGCCCGGGGGGCGCCGACCCCGCGCCCTCCTCCTGCCACGCCGACGTGGAGCGGCTGCTGCTGGAGGCGCAGCTGGAGCCCGACGGCGCCGACGGGTGAGTGCCGGGCGGGCGGCGGGGCCGGGGCCGGCGGGGGCCCGGTGACCGGCGGGGCTGCGTCCGCAGGGCCCTGCTGGCGCCGAGCCCCCCGGCCCGCGGCGAGGAAGGAGCCGGGCGGGCGAGCGAGCGGCCCCCTCCCCGCGGCAGCGCCCCCCCGGGCCGCCCGCAGCCCCTGCCGGGGGGGGAGCCGGCCGCCTGCACCCAGCGGGACGCGCCGGAGGACGCCGAGCGGACGGGGCGACGCCTGCCGGCAGCCCTCGCCCGGGGCTGTGCCCGCCGCCCTGAGCGCCTGCCCGCGAAGTAAGGCCCGGCTGTGCCCCGCCGCCCTCCCGCTGCGCCTGCCCCCTCCCTCCGCAGCCCCTAAGGGCACGCTCTTCCCAGGGACTTTGCCTTCGCGTGCGCCCCGCAGCCGGTGCTGTGGAGCCTGCCGGGAGGGGCGGTGGGCAGGAAGAAGAGGCTTTTCAGTTCAGAGCTGCTGCTGCTCTTCATCCCCTCGCTGCTGCTCAGCCACGTGCTGACGCTGGGACTGGGGTGAGTCTCTGCCGGGGCCAGAACCGACCCCTGGGTGCCAGCGGGGCGCAGCCCCGCTTTGCTGTGCGTGTCTGCGCTCCCCGGCGCTGTGCGGGGGCCTCCGGCTGCCCCGGCAGGAGGCTGTCTCCCTGGGGAGGGGAGGAACTCCTCTGCTCGTTCTTGGGAGCTCTCACACCACTTTTCCCAGCAGCTGCAGTCATCTTTGCGGCTGCTGCCTTCACACCTCGCAGCTGGGCCCTCCCCAGGCAGGTTCCTTACAGTCTCTGTCTCCCATCAGGATCTACATTGGGAAGCGGCTGGCAGCCTCCTCAGCAAACCCGCTGTGAGGAGCCGAGCTCGGCGAGGGACAGGCGGCTCTGCCACTCTGTTCAGCACGGAGGGAGCCCAGGCACCGGTGCAGCCACTCTGCTCGCAGACATCGTGTTGGTGGCACGAGGCGCCGTCTCTCCGTGTTCCTTCTTTACCCCAGCCTGGGGAGCCAGTCCGTGCCCTCCTTCGTAGCCAGGAACCCGCCGATGGCAGCTTCCTGCCGCAGGCAGCCCCGGCCCTCCCCTCCCCTGGGTGTGGGTTTGGGTTCCTGCTGTTTAATACAGAAGACTGTAAATGTGGCTCCTGAGCCTGCAACGCCACGGGGAAATAAAAAGCCCGGCACAGCCCCGCAGGCAGAGTGGCGAGCTGGTTGTCCCTGTGTGAGACCTGGCGCAGGCCGGCCGCTGAGAACGGGAGCCCCAGCACCTGGGGCTGCCTTGGGCTCTCCTCGCCGCGAGGCCCCGCTCTGGAGCACGACGCGGTGCTGGGGCAGTGGCTGGATGTGGAGGGGGCCCTGTGGCGCAGGGACGAGTGCTGCGGCGTGCGCTGGGTTTTGATGAACGCTGCAGGGCGCCTGGCTGACAAGTGGGCCCTTTATTAGTCAGCTCATGGCTGCAGCCTGCTTGCAGCAGGGAGGCGGGGGCCGTGCCGCTGGCCGCAGTGGTGCTAGCTCAGCACAGGTGGGGTTGCGAGGCTGGATACCGGCAGGAGGGATGGCACTGCACGAGGTACGGCGCTGCCCAGGCTGTGCTCACGGACCTGGCTGGCTCCTGCACGATCACAGCCAGGGCCAGAAGCGTTCGTCCCAGTGCTGCGGGATGGGGGGGCAGCCGAGGGAGGGTGGGGGGGGCTCAGCTCAGCCTGGCAGGGAGTTTTCTGGCTTGCCCTGTGCCAGGATGGTCACGGTGGTGGGATGGCAGGTCCTCTTGGTGGCCTGCGGGCATGGCGCCGGGGGGGCTGCGTGGGGGGTGAGAGGGGCAGCGGGGCTGGGCCAGGTCTGAAGCAGAGCAGTGGTTGGGGGTCCCAGCTGGGGGCACAGCTCGAGGGCAGCAGCACCTCGGGGTGCACGGGGCGTCCAGGAGCCACGCGGGGTGCTTCTGGTGCAAGCGCTGTGGGAGAGGCAGGGGGGCGGCCCCCTGCTCCGGCCCCCACGGGCAGGGATGGCTCAGAGCTGAGACAGCCGCTTGGACTTCGGTGGCGGCGGCGGGGGTGACTTCAGCCCCCTGCTTCCATCCGCTGTCGGCGATGGCAACGCCTGCGAGCAGAGGGGATGGTTACAGGGGGCAGGGGCCGCGCAGGGGCCGGGGCAGGGCCGGGCGGTACCTTCCCCCCGCTGGCAGCATCGCTCTGCTCCAGGAAGGCCTCGTACACGGTGGGGCTGATCCTGCGAGGCAGTGGCGGGGCCTTGCTGGCGCTCTTCACGCGGCCGCCGAAGCCCGTGGGAGACGGGGACAGCGCTGCGGAGGAAGGCAGGCTGGGCAGCGCGTCTGGCACGGCGCCGGGGGGGCCCGGGCCTGCTCTGGGTGCCCCAGGCTGCCCGTGGCCACCCTCGGGAGCGAGGGCCCAGTGCTGAGGGGCTGGGGCTGCAGCCCTGCTCTCAGGGGCACGGGCTGGACGCCACCAGCGCTGTGGTGCTGGGGAGGCGCCCCCCGGTTCTGCTGAGGCTGCTGGGGGCGGGAAGGCTCCAGAGCTGGGGGTACCTGCGGTGCTGGGCTCGCGGCTCGGCGGGGGCTGTTTCCCATCGCAGCTGCCCAGGCTGCTCTCGCTCATGTTGCGGGACAGTCTCCGTTTGTCATCCTGGGGCACAGAGAGGGGGCTCGGTGCCTGGGGGGCAGGACCACGCCCAGGAGCGCAGGAGCCTCTGGCAGGGCACGATGCTCTCCAGCACCCTGTCTGCAGGGCTCTGAGCCCTGCGTGCCTCCAGCTCTGCCCCTGCTCCCCTCCACCAGCCTGGAGCAAGCAGGGAGGCTCCAGGGCTGTGCTGGGCACCATCACCTTTGGCTCTGGCAGCTCCGGGACAGACAGGCGCGTCTCCTGCCGCCGGTACCCAAAGAAGGTGCTGGAGCGGTTCTCCTTGCGCTCACTCCTGCGGTCCTCGCTCTCGGCAGTGCGTGGGGCAGGCTTTGGGGTCGGGGGTGCCTCCGTGCTGCAGAGAGACTGGGGCTGGTGAGGGGCCGGTGCAGGGGAAAGGGAGCGGGGCTGTGCTGTGCACCAGCCAGGCCACAACCAGGTGTGGCCACTCTGAGCCAGGCACCAGCACCGACCCTGGCAGAGCTCAGCAGCGGGTGCTTGGGGCAGGACCCAGAAGGAGGGGCATGGATGGCTCAGGGACAGCGGTGTCCAGGTGAGCCGGGGGGGCTGCATATGGTGTGTCTGCTCTGTGTCCTCCCGATGGGATGGGGCTATCGTGGTGGCGTGGCAGGACGGGCCCCAAGATGTGGCTTGGCATAAAGCACCAGGGAGGGAAGCTGGGTGGGCATTGCGCTGGGCAGGAGGGAGAGAAGCGTGTGGGGCCCCGGGGAGTGGGAGCAAAGCACTGCTCAGGGGCGTGGGGATGGCAGGGGGGTAAGGCAGGGCCGCCAGCGTGCCTCCCCAACACTGCACTCGCCTGTCTCCAGCATGGCTCAGCCGGTCCCAGTCTGGTCCCCAGGCTGCGGACCGGGGTCGCCCACTTCGCCGGTCCTCGAAGGAGATCTGAGAGCGCAGGGGGACCGAGAGCCAGGAGGGGTGAGGCACAGAGCCTCTCCTCCGCTGCCTCCCCTCGTGCTCAGCCAAGGCCAGAAGTGCCCTTCTCGCCCCTTCTGGTTGCAGTGTTACCCAGTGGCAGTTGTCCCTGCTCCCAGGGCAGGCAGAGACCCTGTGCTCCTGCACGCACGCTGCCCCCAGCCCTGCTGCTGCTGCAGCTGTGGCCCTGTCGGGCCCAATCCACTGCCCCGAGACATGGGGCATCTTCTGCAGCGACGCCCTGGGGGTGCCACACGCTGCCCTGGCACTCACCATCTCCCGCACGCCATACTGGCTCTCCACCTTGGCCCGCAGCTGCACAAAGCACTGCTCCATGCGCTCGTGGAAGGGCCGCAAGTCCTCCGTCACCTTCCGCCTGTGGATCCGGATCCCCTCTGCCAACAGCGGGGTCTGCAGGAGAAGGCGGCACAGGTCTGGCTGGGTTGTGGGGCTCCCTGGGCCAGGGCTGATGGAGGGGTGCCACAGGCGCTACCTGCCAAGCGATCAGGTCCTTCAGCTTGTCGATGTTCCCCTGGTCCTCGGGGTGCTCCTTCAGGTATGACTCCTGGAAGAAGGCCTGCAGCGAGCCCCGCTCAGTCCCGCCGGTGGCTGGCACGGGTGCAGCGGGTGCGGAGTGGTGCTGGTGCCCTGTGCTCTGTCCTCTGCACCAAGAGCACCAGCCCCGGTGCAGCACTCGCACGTCCTCACCGTCTCATACTTGGCGAAGCCGCCCATGACGGCAGGGTCCACGATGCCGTTGAGCAGCATGGAAAGTGGGTTGACAGGCAGGCTGGGGTCGCTCTGGTGCCGGTTGATCTCGCTTAGAATTTTCTCGTTTGTTTTCATCATGGTCTCGATGGCGTTCTCCAGCGGGGAGATGATGTTCTGTGCCCAGGGAGGGAGGGTCAGCAGCTGCTTGACCCGCAGCCCTGCCCTCCCCAGCCCCGGGGCTGCACATCTCGTCCTGGGGGCCCCAAGAAGCCCCTCGAGCCTCTGGCACTGAGCTGGTGGCCTGCGGGGATGCGCTGTGTGGGTCCCTGACTCCGGGCTGCCTGCAGGGTTCTCACTGCAGGCGAGAGGCTGCAGCCCAGGTGGCAGCGTGGCAGGGGCAGCTCAGTGGGGAGCTTATGGAAACCCGGGTAAACGTCATCGGCACTGTGGGGGCAGCTGTACAACAGCAGTGAGCACCCCAGGGACATGACGTGGCAGCACTTGTGCTGTCATACGGGGGATCTGCAGCAGAGCTGTGCCACAGCCCAGACTTGTGTGTCACCTGCCTTCACTGCTGCAGCACCCAAACCCTCTGGGCTTTGCCCCCCACCCCGCTCTGACCGAGGGGTACAAGCCACGTGCAGAGCTGCTGGCTGGGCAGGGGGGCAGCCCAGGAAAGGGGTGCCTGGGGATGGCCCCGCTCCCCTCACAGCCCCCTCCTCACCGTGGTAGTGGTGGTCACCACGAACCAGCGCAGGATGCCGGGCAGGGGGTAGGCTGTCACGAAGGTCGTCCGCTCAATCCACATGGTCTGCAGGCAGGGCAGCAGTCAGTGCACTGCCCCGCTCCCTGTCACCCCAGGATGCCCCCAGCTGCCCCACGGGGCAGGGGGCTCCCACACGGGGCTGCCGCCTTCTCCATCCCAGGACCAGAGCCCCCCGTCTCTCTGCATCCCCTTGAGACCTGGCTCTTCATAGGGCCCCTGCAGCTCTGTCTTTCCCCCCGTCCTGGGGTCCCGGCAGCCCCTGGAAGCACTCACTGCAAATTCGTTGTCTGGATCCTTTGGGCCTTTCTTGAAGGGCCGTGAGTAGCTGAACTTCTGGACGTGGTTGGCTTTGTAGAAGCTGCAGAGGAGGGAAGGGGCAGAGCACGGAGATGTGTGGAGGGGAAGACATCCCCGTGGTGTCCCACACCAGGTGGTGCACCCATCCCTGCCGGGGGACTTACTTGGTGATCTGCTCCGGGATGCTCCGGTCCTTGAACCGGACCTTGGCTTCCTCCACCGGCTGCACGGTGAAGCACTGGATGTCTGCGGGAGTGAAGGAGCCACAGACAAGCACCGCGCAGCTGAGGGGCTGGGGCTGCAGGGGAGAGGGGACGTGGGGGTGTGCAGGAGGTGCTGTGGGACCCGTGTGGGGACGAAGGCCCAGGGAACCACCCGCCCTGCCCATCCCCGCGCTGCCAGGATACACTGCCCCGGGGAGCCAGTGATGTCGGGGCCGGGCGGAGATGTGGTCTTCAGCTTCTCGGCATTGGGGAAGGGGCTCAGCAGCCGCATCTCAAAGTCCTCCCGGCGCTCGTACTCCTTGCCTCGGTAAATGAAGACCTTGTTCTGTGGGAGGAAGGACAGTCGGTCCCAGCACGCTGTGAGTGGGGCCAGGGGCCTCCCTGCGCTCGGGCTGCAGTGAGCGCCGATGTGCACGGGCGGGTGCATGCACTGGCAAGGCTGAGCCTCCAACCGAGTGCGAAACCCATTCTTGGAAAAAAAAAGTCCCCTAACCCAACAGCTGGAGGAAAACAGAATTAAAGGGTAGCTGGCTCTGGCAGCTGGGGCTCTGGAGAGAAGCTCTTTGCTCAGGTGCACAGTGACCAGGTCTGCAGTCAGTGGATACAGAAACCCACCCAGGAGGCAGCAAGACCTTGAAAATGGGTTTGACCTTGGGAAAAATGATGCAGCTTTTGCTGTGGCTGGAACAGCAGAGTAGCAAAATAAGCACCAACACTTCAGATGGAAGAAGCGCACCAAGCATGCAAACTGATGCCCAAGCAGACTAAAAAATGTAAGAAAAGTAAAAGGAGTGAATGGGGCTGAAACGCTGCTTTTGTCTGAATAGATGAGCCTTGCTCTCACTGGGGGACACTGGATGCCTGTTTGCCAGCACAGGGAAAGGGAAGGGTGCTCAGCAGACAGCTGCCCAAAGGCCTCCCATTCTCCCTAAACCTGTGCTGCTGGCAGGGACGTGGAGAGGGGCGGTGGGGATGCTCCAGGAGGTACCTGAATGCGTTCACAGGTAGCACAGACATATCTCTGCAGCACAGACAGGATACAGCACAAATCTGTCTCTGTGCCCCAGACAACATGGTGCAGACACAACTTCCCTGCGCGCTGCAGCCATGAGATAGTGCAGGTACAGCTGCTACAGGTGCAGCGCCAGTACCAGCGCTCTGGGCAGAGATGGGCCAGCAGAGGTACTGCATTCCTGCGTGCCAAGGACACTGTCCAGGGCCCTCTCTGTCATGTGCTATTGAGAACTGCAGCTTTTCATACCATGTGTTTATCTTGCAAATGCTGCTCCCCAAAACAAGCTGGGGTGAGCTCCAAGGAGCTCCCACTAGCCTCATCCCTCAGGACCATGTCTCCATCCTCGTCCCCGTCCCCATCCCCGTGTGCTGCCAGACCTCCACTAGATCACAGAATTGTAGGGGTTGGAAGGGACCTCAAGAGACCATCGGGTCCATCCGCCCTGCCAAAGCAGGTTCCCTAGAGCAGGTTGCCCAGGTAGGTGTCCAGACGGGCCTTGAATATCTCCAGAGAAGGAGACTCCACAACCTCCTTGGGCAGCCTGATCTCCCCACCAGGGCCAGGCCACAGGGACCAGTTTGTTGCTGCCATCGTGGTGAGGAGCAGGGACAGCTTTGGGGCTCTGCTCGCAGGGACAATGCCCTGAAATGGCCATAGCTGCTGGGCAGAGCTGGCCGTGGGCAGGGCGCAGTACATCGCTGCAGACCAGCCCAGGCTGAGCGCAGCAGCCAGGAGACTTACCCGGAGGAAGGTGGGGAAGCCTTGCCCATAGTAGCCCACAGCAAAGTAGTCTGGGCTGGGCCGCAGCACCTTCAGGATCTTCTCATAGAACTTGGCTTCCCGCTGCTGCAAGGGGAGATGGCGCTGGAGGGGTGCAGGAGCCCTGCAGCCTGCCCTGCCCTGCCCCACGGCTCATGGCCTGCTGGCACAGTGCCCTCAGCCCAGACCCTGCTCCGGTCCATTGCCCAGCCCAGCCGGGCACTCACCAGGATCTCACTCAGCATCTCGTAGTCAAAGATTTCGCTCTCATACTGCTCCGCCAGCTCCTTGCAGATGTGGATGGCCTCCTCCCACATCTGCAGCAGAGGGGCCAGGGTGTGGGGTAAGCTGAGGTGGGAAGGGGACTGGGTGCTTCCAGAGCACCCAGCCCCTTCTGCAGGGTAACTGCAGCTCTGCTCCTGCACGAGGAGCGGGATGGGTCCCCGGCGTGGTGCAGCAGGGCTCACCTCCTGCCATCGTCAGCCACGGTGCCCCCTGCCAGGCCAGCCCCCTGTGGGGTGCCAAAACTCCCCACATCTCCCCAGGGCCAGGGCTGAGGCTCGTACAGGATGGGGGAATCAAGAGCTGGGGGGCTGCAGGGAGGAGCCGTCCGGCCCGAGCTCACCGCCTTCTGCCTGGCGCAGGGCAGCTCCAGCCCCATCCCGGCAATGGCGCAGGGAGACCCTGCCCACGGGGGGGCTCGGAGCAGGGCGGCGATGGCGGGGAGCTGGGGTGGCCCAGGGGCTGCAGCTGCCCCGCGCTGTGCTCACCTTGCCCTGGTCGAAGTAGTTGATGATCTGGTTGTAGAGAGCCTCCTTCAGCTGGCGCTGGGTGTGCAGGCTGGGGCTGTGCAAGCCCTGCATGGGCGCCGTGTTCGCCTCATCCGACCACTGTGCGGGGCAGCGGGAGCCTGTCACGCAGAGCCCTGGGGACCCCGAGGCGCGTGGCAGCCCCTGGCCCCCGCCCACCGTGCCGCACCTTGAGGAGCCGCGCGTGCAGCAGCAGCGTGTAGGCTCCCTCCGTGTAGTTCTCGTAGCTGATGTGCAGGTCCTTCAGCTTGTACAGGTACCTGGGAGCAGGGCGCCACGTGCCGGGCACGATGCCGGGGGGGACAGCCCCGGCACCCTGCCCTCCGGCTGCTCCGCCTTCCTCCCCCCGTGCAGAGGCCGGGGCAGGCGGGGTGGGGGCAGCTCAAGGCTGGGGACCCCCCGGCCGATGCTGGGCGCCTTCCTGTGCTGGCCAGCTCCACTGGAGCACTGGCCGGTGCTGGGGGTCTCCCTGGGGCAGCGCTCACCTGATGTACATGGCCTGGCGGTCGATCTCCTTGTAGAAGTTCTGGGGAAGAGCAGGCATTAGAGCAGCCCCAGGGGGCTCCCAGCGCAGCCCCCGTGCTCCCCAGCTCCGGGTCATGCTGCCACCAGGACCCAGCACAGCAGACACTGGGCTACCCTTGGCAGTGCAGGGCTGCATGGTGCTGCCCAGCCGGGGGCACCAGCCTGGCACCCTGTACACCCCAGCTCTGCTGTGCTGGGGCTGCTGCAGACCCTACGGATGTTCAGGGGGACGTGGGGCTGAGCACAGCCGGCCCCGGGAGCTGGGGGCACGGGGCAGGCACCCACCAGAAGGTTGACGGTGCAGCTCATGCTGTAGGTTTTGTTCTCATCGTTCATAACCGCCCGGTAGTCGAGGAGCCGCTCCAGGAGCCCCGTCACCAATGCCACAAAGTTCTCCCCGGGCTCGGCCAGCTCAGGGTGACCCCGGCAGCAGCTGAGCAGGCTGGGGAGCAGAGGAGGCGATGGGTCTGGCTGCGTGCTCAGCTCTGCAATGCCCCAGTTTAGCTGCACCCGAGGTGTGGGTGCCAGGCCCCCCCAGCAAGGGACAAAAAAGCACCACCGGGTCAGCAGCCAGCCAGCAGCCGTGCTGCCCCCAGCAGGCACACCAGGTACGGGGGGGAGACCCGACTGCCCCAACTGCCCTGCACACCGGGCTGAGATGGATGCGTGGGGCAGGAGCAGGGCACCGGGGCAGGACGGGGGCCCGGGGGGCTGGCTGGAGCTGCTGTGGTGCACGAGGGCACACGTCGCTCCCTGGGCACAGCCTCTTCCCTCTCAGATCCAGCGCCCCGGGAGGTGTGCTCTGGGTCACAGCACAGCACGGAGGAGTGGGATGAACGAGAGTCAGCTGGTGCAGGGGCACAGAGCATAGCAAAGGGTTGTTCGCAGAGGGAAGGGCATGGTGGTGGTGCTGCATACTCACATGCTCTCAAAAAGCTGCTTGTACTGCTCATCGCCCCGGCCACCCTCCACCTCGCTGTCCAGCTTGCGCAGGATCTCATCCTCAAACTGCAAAGATACAGGCGTGAGCGCGTCCGAGGAACCGAGGATGTGCTGAGCTCAGCCCCAGGCTGCCACGGCCGCAGCTCTGCGGGGCACAAGGTAGCAGGTGCCGGGAGAGGGTGGTTGCGGGGCTGGAGCCAGCTTGGGCCACGCAAGCAGCCCTGGGCTCAGCTGCTGCAGGTGGCTCTCCCATGGCTGCCCAGCCCAGTCCCACTCCCCAGCTCCCAATGGCCCCCAGTTGCTCCCCAGGTCCTGCTCCTTCCTCATTGCCACCTCCCAGCAGCCTGGGCTGCTCCTGCAGCGCGGGGCATCCCAGCACTGTGGGAGGGGATGGTGTCCTGGGGATCTCTGGACTGTGCCCTGTGCCCCCTAAAGCCACTGCCTGCCCTGCTGGGGGACAGGGCTCTGCCTGCCTGGGTCCCCCACCCCCCAGCTGAAGCTTAGCCTTTGGGTTTGTGCTGCAGCTGCTTCAGGTGGACTCTGAAGCCAGCACGTACATGGCATGGGACATGGGAGAGCATGGCTCTGGGGGGGTCCCAGCCCTTCTTCCACAGGATGTCCCACAGGCAGATAGGCTTCCAGCTCAGAAAAGACCGATGCCACCCGATCACAAACTGGAAAAACCTTTTGCACATAGAAAACTCACAGCAGCTCAGGAAGAGTGTGGCAATACGGGAGGTTTATACAGACCTCTCCCCAGCTACCGTGCTCGTTTCCAGCCAGTGCTGGGACACGCTGAGTGCAGACAACCTGGCCTGTCCCTGCTGGTCGCTGGGAAATGCTCAGCACCACCCTGAGGTGGGAGGCCCTGTCCCCATCCCCTCCCTGCTGCAGCTGCACGTCCCAGGAGCCCCCACCCATGCCACAGGGATGGTCAGCCCGGGCGAGAGGCAGGATCCAGCCGCGTCGGCCTCCCCAGCCCAGCCTGGCCCTGGGCACTCACCCGGCTGAAGCTCGCGGTCAGCTGGTACTCGCAGAGCATCATGTCGAAGAAGATGGGGATAGTGGACTTGCGCAGCTCCAGCTCCGGCACAAGCGTCATCTCCAGGATGGGGCCGACCATGCCCGGGATGAACTCGATCTTACGATGGCCTGGGGAGGGCATGGAAGGCTGGCCTGCCTAGGCACTTGCAGCCTGTGCCCAGGAACAGGCAGCTGTGTGTGGACGAGGCCGGGGAGCGGCAGTAGGAGAGGTCTGCACGCCCAGTGCAGGTGGCTGCAGCAGAGCCAGGCAGCTCTCCTGGGCAGCCGCAGTAGCAGGGAGGTCACGCTGTGTGGCCAGGACAGCACGACCAACACTTGGCTACGGGACCATCAGCTCGGGCTGTGCTGGTGTCCCAGAGGCACTGCACAGGCAAACAACCCACACAGGAGCCTGTGGGCACCAGGCACTGCTCCGTGGTTCCACAGGCAGGAGACATCATCCCAACACAGCCTCAGCAGCCCCTTCCCCAGGCTGTGCCTGACGCTGCGCTCTGGCTGCCCCGTGCCCCCCGGCACAGAGCCACGGGCAGACGCCAGCCCTGGCGCGGGGACGCTGCTGGCTGGGAGAGTGACCTCAGGACCACGGGCTGGCACATCCCGCAGCATCCCACGGGGCACACGCCTGCAGCCTCCCATGCCCCACACTTGTAATATTCCACTCCCTGGCACCCGTTTCTGGGGACAGTGGTGATCAACAGCAGCCTGCAGAGACTCTCCAAGCCTCCTCATCGCTGGCAACACCACAGCTCACCTAGGTTGTACCACATGTCCCGAATGGCAGCTCCAATCTTGGCTCTCATGTCCCCGTACCTGCCAGGATGGGTGGTGGTTAGCATCACTCCGCAGCTGGGCACGGCCCATCGCATGTCAGCTTCCAGGCCAGGAAGCCAAGCACAGCCTGAGCGGCTCATCCCCAAATCTCTGCCTGCACAGCACAGCACAGCACAGCAGCAGGCTGGGGCTGGAGCCTCGAACCGAGCGGCAGAGCTCGGGCAGGCGGAGGCAGGAGTAACTCACTTGGCCAGGATGCTGGTGCGCTTGGCCTGGGAGAAGTTCTCCAGCTGCAGGGAGTCCTGGGTGAGGAAAGCCACGGCCAGGTGGAAATAGTTGTTCCAAAGCTGCAGTGAAAATGGGGACAAGTGCCAGCTGGGGTGGCACAGGAGGAGCTGGGGCTGGATGCAGCAGCCCCGCAGGCTGGGCATGTCCCCTGCAGCCCCCGTCGGGGGGGGGGCGGTGCCCCCTTACCTGCAGCTCGAAGCTGCTGCTGCTCAGGAACATCTCTGTCAACGTTGTGGCAAACTGGTTGATGGCGCGCAGGAACTCCCTGCAGGAGCACCCGCAGCATGGGTGCTGAGCGGGGGGTGGCCGCACTGCCGGACCCCCTTCCCACCAGCAGCAGGGGAGCAGGGCTGGCGGCCCCAGGCCACGGGAGGCGAGAAACAGGGGCAGGTGGGGGCAGCCTGGGGCACCGCCAGCTTCCCCCAGGTGCTGGGGCTCGCAGCGTGCTCCTGCCCACGTCCCCATGGCAGCGCACCCCTTCTGCCCGCCGTGGTGCAGCCCGGTGCTGCACGGGTGCACCCGCCCGGAGGTGCGAACAGACACATCCCTGGCATCCCGACTTGCAACCCCAGCACAGCTGCCGTGTGCAGACACCCAGGGAAGGAGGGATGGGGTGTCTGCAGCAGCTCCCCCCCTCCCCCTGGGCCCCACAGCACGCCTGTGGGGATGGAGAGAACAGCTCCTCCGTGGGCTCCCAGGGTCCGGGCTGTCCCAGCAGGGAGCACCCAGAGCTGCCCTGAGCCAGCCCAGGCACTGCCACAGGGCTGCTCGAGACAGATGTGGGGGGCCAGGGCAGCCTCAGGCAGTGTCTGCGTGCCCCAGCAAGGTGCCCCAGTCGTCACACCCAGCCCCAGCACTGGGGTCCCTCCCAGCCCAGGGGTCCTCACCGGTTCTGCACCATGTTCATCACCATCCAGTCGGAGGGGTACACCGTCTTGCCGATCAGGTCCTTGAAGAGGATGAAAGTCTCCATGAGGAAGTCCTGCCGAAGAGAGGAGATGTCAGGGGCTGGGGCTCAGCCATGATGCTGTGCTGAGTGCCAGGGCCAGGAGCGAACGGCCACCCAGCAGTGGGGATGCGAGCAGTGCTGGTGGCCGGGGCGGTGACACCAGTGCCAGGTGCCCTGCTGCGGGCGGGGTGGTGGGACCGGCGGGATGTCCCTTTTGGGAGTCAGAGTGGAGAGTGCCCCGTGCCCCCTGCCACGGCCCCGGTCTCGCTGCGTGGGGCAGCACTCACCATCAGCTCGGCCCGAGAGGGGAACGCCTGGATGTAGGAGCTGTAGTGGTCCTTGTCCATCTGGCTCAGGATGGCGGCCATGCAGGCCACGTAGTGACTCTGAGGAGGGAGCAGCTGGGTCAAGCACTGCTGTGGCCAGAGTCGAATGGGCCCCGTGAGCCCACTCACGCTCCTTCAGCCATCCCCACCCCGAGGCCCCACTCCCTGGCTCTCCAGCCCTCTCCTTGTGCCCCACTCAGCCCTGGCTCCCTCATCCCTTTGTCTCCGGTCCCTGCACACCCCGGTCCCAGGGTGGGACAGCCCTGTCACCTACCATGGTGCTGCAGAGGAGGTGGACATAACTATAACGTATTTGTGGTAGCATAAAATCTGTGGGTTTAAAGTCAATTCAAAGTAATATGTAAGTGCATTTTTAGAATGACAAGCAGCTTCTTTCTGGAAGCTGTTATGTCTAGACTGCCTTTAGTGAATGGTCCCAAACTGAGCTGTTAGCTGTGCTCCCGCTCTGGGAGCTCACAGGTTTGTTATGACACGAGCAGGGCAGCTGTAGCAAAGGCTGACCACGATTTCCATTCTGCACAGTGAGAAAGGCTGTGCTTTATCTTGGACTTGTGCTCTGTTGCATTGTTCGTGAAACAAGAGAGGAGCAGGTGGCAGAGAGCAATGCCCCACCTGCTGCTCACCAAAGACTTTCATCTTCCCTTTAGTCTATTAATGCAACATGTTCTTGATGATGCTTCTAACGTAAAATTTGAGTCTGCAGTAGACTTTAAAGCACTTTGAATACTGACTTGTTAAGAGGCGCTTTGGTCTTGGGACAAAGCTAGTGGAAACTCCCTGATGGATGCTCAGTGTCTAAAGCCCAAGAGCTGATGGGGTTGCAGCTCCTGATCACTGAATGAGAAAGTGTTGCTTGATCTCCAGGATCTTCTTGAGCTCTGGTCATTCAGCTGCTGGCCAGCACGTAGTACCAGGCCCAGAGAGGTACTTGAAAGCATTTCTTTCCAAATGCTGCCTGCCACCAGGCACAAAGGACTGCTCCCTGCTGGGGTGGTCTGCAAGAGGATGCCACCGAGCCCGCACCCTGGGTGCGTGTCAACAGCTCGAGGCCCTCGCGTGCCATTCGAGGAGGCTGTGACTTGGGAGCCGCCCCGTGCCCGGCAGCACCGGGGACACACCAGCCCTGCCCCGGCCCCACAACACGCAGCAGCACAGCCAGTGTGCTGGAAAGCTGGCTGCTCTGAGCACCAGCTGCAGCCACAAGGGTGCCACAAAGAAAGAAATGTGTTCCTGGGGAAAATACAAACCAGCCTGGCTGCCCTGGGAAGTACCATCGTGGGCAGGGGCCATGCACAGCCCAGGGCAACTCAGGTCACTTCAGCGCAATGGAGAGCCCTGCATGGCTGGTGCTGAGCGAGGGCAAACACTTGGCCATGCAGCTGCATGACACCTCCTGGGTTTTGGCAGCATCCAGCGTGGCCCATGCTTGGCTATTCAGCCAGAAAGCTCTCCCTGCCCTGGCAGCTGGGAAAAGGCAGCTCTTTCTGAGGAGGATGCATCACTTGTCAGGCTCAGAATGAGTGAAGGTGCCCTAGTGTCACTGGCAGGGCTCGTGGGTGGTTTCAGGTGTAGCCTTTCCTCGGGGGCTGCCGGGCTGCCCTGCCTGGGGTGCCCCGTGCACCACCGGGCACTGAGGGCACCAGAGCCTTGTCCCCACGAGCAGGAGCCACCTCTGGCAGCACGGTGCATGGGGCATGCCTGCAGCTCCCAGCCCTGTCCCCAGGCTTAGCCGCTGCTGAAGTCTCCCTCAGCTCCTTTCGCTGCCCTCCCAGCAGCAGGGAACGAGCCCCGGGCCAGCTCCTGCCAGTGCCTGGGGGAGCCAGCAAGGTGGGTGCTGCCAGGCTCGCAGGGGACAGCCAGTCCATGCCACGCAGCTGCCACCTGCGGCCAATGGCCCCTGCTCACCCCTGCTGGCCCCAGGCAGCCCCACGGAGGGGTAGGAGCCAGGCTTGCGGGAGCGTGGCCTGGGGAGGGGGTGGTCCAGCGCAGGGCATTGCTGTGGGGAAGCACTGGGTGCTGCACCAGGCCCAACTGGAGTCAGGGACGGAGGCGGGTTTGCAGGGAATTATCTTGTGAGAAGCAAACGAATGACAATGCAATGAATCCCAATCCTTTTTTAGCATCAAAGTGAAGCTACAGACCTGAAGTGTTCCTGCTGAAGGCCGGCACACAGCAGGGTCAGCAGCACCTGCACATGGGGCAGCCTTGCAGGTGCGTGGCAGCAGTGCCGCAGAGACACTCTGGTCACCAGCTGCCCGCGTGGCTGAGTGGGCACAGCTCGCCTGCAGAGCTGGGATCAAGCCTCTGCTCGCCGTGCACGGCTGCTGCCTCAGCCCCAGCCAGGCCCGCTCCCAGACCAAGCGGTGCCAAAGCCAGGGCTACCACAAGCCCACCCACATCTCCAAGTGTCGCCGTTTGTAGTGCCACGGAGCCCGTCTGGGCAGGCACACTGCTCATGGGGGGCAGGAGCAGCTCGTTCCTTCTCGGGGCCCTGGGGGGCCATTTTACACGCACCAGCCGCAGTGGATGTCACCCACCATCGCCGCAGGGCTGCATGAGCCTTGCACCTCATTGCCCCGGGGTAAGGCCGGCAATGCCCCAGGGGCACTGTGGTGCAAGGCAGGAAGGATGGGAGGAAACTTTCGTATGAGCCGGTCTATGCTAGGGATCTGATGAGATTAGTTCAGTCATCCGAAAGCGGCTGTTCTGGTGGCTGCTGGCATTAGATCCGGGTGAACTCCCTGCATCGCTGCTACACTTTGTTTGAGGGAAGCTGTATTTACGTTTAAATTACATTACCGGGAAGCCGTACAGCCAGACCCTGCTCCACGTATGGGTGTGATTTGTGTGGTGGATGGCACGTGCACGTGGAACAGACCCAGGGGCAGCCCAGCACAGCACATGGTCCCTCACGCAAATCCACCGGTGGATGCGGACAGGAAGGACCCTGCTCGCTGACAGCGCCCGGCCGGGCCGCAGCCCCGCCACGGGCCCAGCAGCACCCGGAGCCGCTGCACGGTCCCGGCGCTGCCCCAGCACCACGGGAACCTGGGCACACACGAGAGCCGCGGGGACGGGCTCGCGGCCAGCGCAGCGGTTCCGCGGTGCCCGGGGGATGCCGACCAACCGCCCGGGGCCCGGCGCAGCCCCTGCCCACCGCTGCAGCCGCCGCCTCCCGGTACCCCCCCGCCCGGCGCTCCCCCCGCGCCTGCGCCCCGCTGGTCCCCTCCCGGCGGGCAGGGCCCTTCCCAGCCCCGCTCCAGCCGCGCCGGGGCCCCGCGCTGCGGGCTCGGGGGCAGCGCCCCGGGCAGGGCCGGGCTGGGGGCAGCGGAGGCTCCGGGGCGCCCCGCGGCTCGGCAAAGCCCGGCGGCCGGCGGGGGCTGCACGGGGCCGGGGCCGGGGCCGGGGCCGCGCCCCGCTGGGCGCTGCCCGGCACCGCAGGCGGCCGCAGGGACGCGCGGGGGAGCGGCGCGGGGCGCGGCGGGCTCCATCCCCGCCGCCCGAGGGCACCGCCCGGGGCTCCCGCCCGGCCCCGCCGCCACGGGGCTGCCCCGGCCCCGCCCCGCCCGCCGGCTCCGCCTCCCGGTACCGGCGAGCCCGCGCGGCTCCGCCCCGGCCGTGCCCCGCGCACGCCGCCCCGCGCCGCTGCCGCCCCGCGCCCGCCGCCGCCGAGCAGCAGGTACCGGGCGGGGAGCGGGGCGCCGGGGAGGGGGGCGGCGGGGCCGGGCCGGGCTGAGCCCCGCGGGCATCGGCCCTGCAGCGCCCGCTCGCTGCGCCGGGGCCGGGAGCCGGGGCGGAACGGGGAGCCCCGGGGCGGAACGGGGAGCCCCGGGGCCGGGAGCCCCGGGGCGGTACGGGCAGCCTAGGGCCGGCACCGGGACCCCGGGGCAGCACGGGGACCCGCGGCCGGGAGCCGGGCGCAGCAGCCCACGGGATGCGCGGGGGCCCGGGGGGTGGAGGGGCCGGGGGCGCGGTGCCGGCTTGCCCGGCAGGGAGCCGCGGTGCCCGGGCGGCCGTGCCCGTTCCTCCTCGCCGCCGGAGCGCGGAGCCCGGCCCCGGGCAGCCCCGGTTTCCCGTGCCGCGGGGGTCGCAGCACCCCCGGGGCTCATCTCGCCTCTGCCCCGCTGGCTGGGGAATGACGGGGGGCACGGTGCCCGCGGCACCCACACCCCGCGCAGAGGTGGCCGGTGGCACCCGCACCGAGCACCCTGCTGAGGCCGTGCCGGGGTCCCTGGGGACACGTGGCCGTGCTGGGGGCTGCGGCCGAGGGGACAAATCCGGTGCTGGGCGCTGCCGCGTTAGAAGGGCTGAAGACCCCCAGGGTCTGGTCCCTGCACTGCAGCCCTCCTGCCCTGCCACCCCCCCAGCTCGTGGCACCTCCGCTCGCAGACCGACTCCTGTGGGAGACGTGGGCATGGAGCCGGGCTCCAGCAGCAGCCTGCCTGGCTCACTGCTGTCCCTGGGTTGGAGACACGTCCGTCAGCCAGAGCCGTGTTTGTGTTTGACACGCGCACACACATGATCCCAGGGATGTCACTTTCGGTACTGCACGCTGCGCTGATGCCGGCCGCGGGTACGGCTGCTGGCGCTGGAGAGATTCAGCCCACGTTGCTGCCGGCAGCTCCCAGTGCCATGTCCTGCACACAAGGCCTTTGTGTCTGCCGGCAGGGCTTCGGCAGCTGGGGCAGTGGAAGTGGGGCCAGGGCAGCCGTAGCCGCTGCCCGTGAAATACGAAGGCACAGCTCTTGGGGACTGCTCGAGTCCCTCTCCTCCCCGCAGGAGTGCACGCGGAACTGAGTCGGAGCTGCAGCTCCTCGCAGAGGCACACAGGGAGTCAGGAGAAGGGGTCTCCACGGAGCCGTTTTTTCTGATCAGAGCACGAGGTGGACACGTGTGAGTAATCGCTGAGACCCGGCTTTGTGGCTGTGTGCCTGGAGAGGGACGGTGAGTGTCCGTGTGCCCGTGGCGGGGCAGGGTACTGCTTGCCAGCCTGCAGCTGCCGGCGCCTCCCAGGGCACAGGAACAAGCCCTCTGGGACAGCTGGGGATGCCAGGGTCCGCTGGCTGTCCCCCCTCACTGGCGGCCTGCCTGAGAAGGGGACCAGGAGCTGCCCAAGTCCCTCCTGGGCTTGGAAGCAGCTCCAGGCAAGAGCTGGCTCAGGCTGGCGGCCCTGGTCTTGTCCTGGCAGGTTTCACATCTGCTGGGAAGTGCTCAAAATCCTTCCCGTGCGCTTGGAGGAGCAGAATGGATTTAAACACAGAAGCTCCTTTAGACTGAGGTTATCTTCTTAACAAATTATAGTTATTATAATTATTTAATAGTATGGTACTGTTCAGAGGCCACAAATAATTAGTGGGTTCATCTGCATCTGTAGTAACAATACTTCAGTCGTAACCAGTGCTTTTGGACGGTGTCTGTCTCGTGTGCTTACAGTGGCAGTCCGTACCACCCTGGCTGCTTTGTGGGTTGGGAAACCGAGGCACGCAGCAAAGACACTTGCTAATTCCTAAATTCCCCTGGTAGCGAGTGTCGTCTAAGGCGCATAAAGATAAAGGGGGGCCGGCTGCTAGATGGCATTGGAAATCCACTTAAAGGCAGGAATTTGTATTCTGAGATGACGTTCTCCGCACTGGTGCTGGGAAGCTGCAGCCGCAGAGGCCTCCTGTTCCCGCTGCCCGCGCGGCAGCGCCGCTGCCAGGGCTGCAGCCTGCAGACGGTGCGGCAGCGGGACGGGGGCACCGGTCCCCGTGGGGATGTGGGCTTGGAGCTGCAGGGGCAGCGGGGCTGTGTGCCCCCCTGTGGGGCTGCGCCAGGCTCCCCGGGACAGGTGCACACGAGGCGGGGCATTGTGGCCGTCTGCCCGTGAACTGATGGGCGGCAAAACCTTTCTAGCTTTTTCCAGAAATGTGCTTTGTGGACAGCTTGTGGCTTTCTAATAAAATTCCTGGCATGTGAAGGAGCACATCCAGTCCCCGTCTGCTGGGGCTCACCAGCCCGCAGGCTGCTGGCTGGCGGCGTGGCTCCAGATGGAGAGCAGAGCCCGGTTCTGCAAGGGGTGACATGCTTCTCCCCGGGAAAGTGCGGAGCTGTGGGATGTCTTGTGATGAGCTGTGTCTCCTGTGACCACGAGCCTTTAGGCCATGTCCTATTTTGTTTGTCCTGTAATTACTCTGGGGACAGCCTCTGCCGGAGGAAGCACCGGCCGAGCCTGCCTGCTCTCGAGGCCAGGTCTCCGTGTCAGGTGTTTTCCCCATGTCTGTGCACCTGCACGAGGTGTCTCTGAGACTCAGAAGAATGCGATGTGCCCACACCACATTTGCTGGGAAGGAAGCAGACAAAGGGGGTGCCTTCTTCTTCCCAAGGTGGTCTCTTCTGTAGCTTCTAGGAAAGTCAGCCAAGTAGTGCTGCGCAGCCCAGGAGCTGCAGGCTGCATGGGAGATGCTCACGCCTCCCACTGAGCAGGTTAAGGAAAGCCTCGGGACGTAAAACAAACTCCTAACCTCCTCCTGCTCTGTACAGGCTGTCTGCGTGGTCTGCCTGTGTTCCCCTGGGCAGGTCACTCTGCCTCTTCATGTCTCAATTGAAAATGGTGACAGTAGCGCTCCTCTGCATTGCAAAGAGGAGGGAACGAAAGCAAGTCACAGCAAGAACACAGCCACTACTGCCACGACAGCCATATTAGCATCCATGGGAGACAGAGGAATAATTTGGCTTCCACAGGCTTCTAAAGGCTTTCTCCAAAGGCTCTGCATCTTGCTGCATCTCCTGGCCACATCGCTTCCACCTGACAGCACCAGCGTATCTGCAGTTGAAAGAGGGAAGCATGATGTAACGGTGAGACGACGGCCTCTGGGTGCTGGGAGGGCGCTGTTGCTTCTTCATGGGTTTTGGTGTCCTTTTTGCCAGGCACTGGCTGTGGGACCCACGCAGGGGCTGCAGAAGCCTCGGGAAGCCCTGGAGAGGTGTTGGGGCCTCAGGAAGCACCTGGGCTGGGCTGGGGGCTCCTGCCTTCTCCCGGGCCCTGGGGCTGGGAGAGTGACTCATTTTCCTGCAGAGCTCTTCAGCCAGTGACCTAAATAAAGATGCGTGCAGATCCCTTGGCTTGTGCGAGCTGCCACTTCCACCAGGCACCTGCTGTCACAGAAAAGGGACCTTTGTGCCAGCAATGCTCCTCTGGGGCACCCAAGTGGCGTCTGCAGTGAGTGTGCGTGGTGGTGTGAGTCTTTCAGGGCGCTGCCCCAGCTCAGGGAATTTGCTGTCCTCAGATGGAACTGTCTGGGTGTTTCCAGTAGAGCCACGGAGGTGCTGGAGCAGAGCACGAGACCTTGCCTTGGATGCAGCGGGGGGAGTGGTGTTCAGCCCCCATGGGAATGGGTGAAGCTGTGGGGATGACGGGACGAACGGGGAGCTGGCCTCGAGGGCGTGGGCAGGGCTGCCCCTGCTCACCGCCGCCAACCTGTGCCATGGAAGGGGCCTGCGTCCTCACGGCAAAGCACACGGGCTCCAAGCTGAGGAAGGAGAAGAGCTGTTCAAGCAAAGCACGGTACTGGCACAAGCACAAACGGATATAAACTGGCCGTGATTAAGTGCCTGCAGGAAATTAGGAGGTCTGCATGCCTCCAAACAACCCGGTGCTGGAAGAGCCTCCAAGAGCAGCTGCGAGGGCAGGGCATGCGCTGGCTTCGTGCTGGTGCTGCTCCTGCGAGGAGCTGGGGTTTGGCATTGCTGGCTGCTGAGGAGACGCTCTCAGTCCTCCACCCCCACATCCCGTGGATGCTCCATGCTGAGTACAAACGTGCCGAGTCCTCTTGGAGCCAAAATGGGATTAAGTCCTGCTTAAGGCTGATGTATCGAGAACCTGGCTCCTGCCTGGTCGTCGGCTGTGCGCAAATGCCTCATCCTCCGTTTCCTCCTGTGCTTGCCTTAGCACCTCATCCCCTTTCAGAGATCAGGGACAGCAAAGGTTTTGTCCCAAGAGGAACCGTTGTACCCAGTAGTGGAGCTGGGTAATTAGCTGTTCTCTTCTGCAGCTCCAGAAGAATATGACTTCCTCTCTCATAAATCTAATCTCCCAGCTTCCTGCGTCTTGAGGAGAAGATTTATGTGTCTGCTCTGGTTTTCCTTCTTCCACAGACGTTGCCAGGAGGAGGAGGAGGTGGAGGATGGGTGGAGAACGGGCTGGGGCCAGGCAGGATCGCTGCTGGGCACAGGGGTGGCTGGGACCCCCGTGGTGGTGCCTGCAGCCCTGGGTCCGGTGGCCAGGGTCTACCCAGCAGTGTTGAGCTGGTCTCTGCACAGGGCGCCGACGTCGTGGCGTCAGGAGGAAGAGCTGGGCAGGGCTGTGCCATCCCGGTGTGGGGAGACAAGAGTGGGCAGGCAGCTGGAGGCTGTGCCTCCGCTCTGCAGCATCTGTGGTGGTCAGAGGAGCAGGTGTGAAGCAGGGCTTTGTTCCTCTGAGGCCAACCCTGCAGCCCATCTATCAAGATACAGCATGGGAAGATTTGCTGCCTCTCTTACAAGATTCACCAGCCCATTAATCAGGACCGGCCGGAGCAGCGTCACTGTCGCAGGCCCTCGCTCTCCAGGAGGGACGCGCAGGCCCTGGGCTGCGGGCAGGAGCTGATAGCGCTGGCAAGGTGCAGGGCAGCGATGCACCGCCGGGCTCGGGACCCCAGCACCCGGAGCAGAGCAGCAGGTTCGTGGGCTTCAGGACGCCGGGCTGATTCGTGAGTCGGAGCTGGCCGTGAATCCCAGACGTTCGGAGAAAGACTTGATGCGTGTGGGGGCAAGGGCAGCCTGAGCGCTGGGGGCATCGGCACTGCAGTTCGGTGGTGCCGGTGGCCGGGCAGCGGGGAAGCAGCCCGTGTCACTTCCACGGCTCCTGGGTCTCGTTCAGCTGATGGGACATCTGCTCCCAGCTGCACTGAGCATCCAGCTTATCTGGCGAGCCCATCACTGAAGTCCTCGTGTCATCTATTGCATTACAGTGGCGTCATCTGATTTTATCGATAAATCATCTGATATGACTTGCTGCTTGTAATTCCCATGTGAACAAGAGGAGAAAAACACTCAGACCTTAAGCAATTGCCAAGATGGAGGATCCACCACCATCTAAATCCTTTCCAAGTTGCTCTAACACTGGATGACCTCACCTTTCAAGAAAGTCATTCCCCATCTGAACGTGCCGACCGCCAATTTCCGGGCACTGTTTTGTTGCACTTTACCTGCAAGGCTGCAGAGGAGTGCCATTCCCCACAGCAGAGACCCCTCTTTGCAGTGCCTGTTCCTTGCTTCTTGCATGGCACTGTATTTGCTGTTCTCATTCCTTATCCTTCTTTCAGTCTTTGTATAATCTGCAAATTTTATCGGTGCTGACTTTTCTTCTTTGAGGTCACTAATAGCCAGTGTTAGTGTAGGGCCCCGGCCACCCCTCCACAGGACCTGAGCAGAAGCACGGCTAATTGGTGATGATCGCTGGATGATTATGTCTTGAGACATGCTGGTTAGCCAGTTTTTAATCCATTTAATGTGTGCCACATTGCTTTCGTATCATTCTGCTTTCTTCGTCAAAATGTCAAATGCCTTACAGTAATCTAAGTCTGTTCCATCGAGGCTTTTACCTTCGTCGACCAAACTGGGAATCTCATCAAAACAGACAGAAAATTAGTTTGATGAACCGTGTTTCCTATAACCCTGTGCTGACTGGCACGACTGGTACATGCTGCCATCCTTCATCTGTCATTAATCAAGCTCTGCATCTGTTCCCACCGCTGCCCACAGAGGCACCAGGCTGGTAGGTCCCCGTGCCCCGGCTCTTCCCAGTGCCTCTGCGCTCAGGGCTCTGCGGGTCCGACGTCCTGCCTGCGCCAGGCTCTCCTGTGGCCTCGGCCACGCTAACACATCCAGAGCTGCGAGAGGGGAAGGTCCTGTGACACCGTGGCATCCCCACCTCCACGCCTGCGGGAGTGCTGCATGCCGGGGGTGCCCACAGCTCTGGTGGGTTCCTCACCTCCGGGAGCATGGCTGCCCTGCCCTGCCTCCTCCACTGGTGCGCACGGGGAGGTCTCCTCAGGGCCAGCAGCAGGACGGGCACAGCCAGCCTGCCCTCCTCAGTGCGGCTCTGCTGGCAAAGCTGGGAGAGGAACACCCTGAATCCCCGGTGCCTGCTGGCTCCCTGCCCTGCGCAAAAAGCAAAGTGTGGGGAGCCCTCCTGCCCCTGCGTCAGCTGCGGGGGGTGCGCAGAGCTGCTCCGCCGGGTTTCACTCCAGGGCGCCCGTGTTTGCTGGGCATGAGGCTGGGGTGCCGGTGTGCGCAGCCCTTACACTCGCTCGAGCAGGGACTGCTGGAGAGCTGCTGGCACAGGGCACCTGAGGACAGCCTCAGCCACCATGCAGGAGCGAGGACAGCTCTCACCCTTCAACTGTCCCCTCCCCTGTCTGCCTGTATCCCCAGTCCTGGTCATCCCCCTCCAGAGGGGAGCTGCTGCAGTGCTGGGCTCACAGCAGCTTGGCCCTGAAGGGGCTGACTCCGTTTCGGGACCCCAGAAGGGCTCCAGCTTTGTAGCACCACATTACTCAGCAGGGCAAGACCAAGCAAAGCAATCTGTGCCTTGTTTTGGGGAGGCTGGCACCAGCAGGGAACGCTTCTGCTCCCGTGCCTTCAGTCTGGCAGCTCAGGTCCTGCACAAGGTGCCCAGGGGCAGGGAGCTGTGGGCACAGGAAGGCCTGTGGACTGTGGTGCATCGCTGGGAGAGCAGTGCTTGTGTGGGGGCCTGGGTGAGCATGCAGGCTCGTTGGCATACACCGTCCCGAGCGCCATCTCCCAGTAAACAAGCTTGAAGATAGCAGCTGGAAAACCCTGGTGCGGCTGAGTGCCGCATGCCTGTGCTTCCTGCACAGCCCCTTCCCCGTGGCCCTTTCTGTGCATTCAAAATGTCCCTGGAGCCGTGCTTCCAGCTGGATCTATTGGCAGAGCTGTTTCCTTCAGCTTCGGCTCCGGTATAGGGGGTTGCGTGAGGTACAGCAGCCGCTCGGTTACACAGTCCTGATTCGGTCCCACAGCAGGACTCATTAGCACTAGAAGATGCAGGCATGCTGGAAACAGTGCCTGAGCACAGCACTAAATCTGACCGTGCCTTAATGCATATGCAGAAGGATGAGTGGGAGGGTCCTAGCTTTTGGTGTTTGACACCCTTAGAACTGTTCTCCAAATGCAGTTAGTGCATGTATAATTTATAGACTTTTTCTTTGTCCTTGTGGCATGTCTCTGATCTCTCCAGCGGAGCGCGGTTTGGGAGGCAGAGGGTGCCTCAGCGGATGCCCCGCTGACTGACAGCATCACGTTTGCTGCGCAGGCAGTGAGGTGTCCTGGTCTCGCTCTGCCGTCGGCTGTGGCTTAGCCTGGTCCCCCTGGGAGCTTGCAGGGTGCATGTCTGCCCCCACTGCCTGACTGTGCAAGGAGTGCTCCTGCCCCACGCTCGGCTGCTGGAGTGGCTCCTGGCACCCCTGCCCCATGTCCATGAGCATCCTCATTAAGAAAGTCTCCAGAGCAGGGTGGCCACACAAGCTGTCCTCCGGGAGCGCTCAGGCAGGCTGTGCTGGTGCTGAACCACATGCAGGAGGACAGTCCAGCACAGAAACGTGCCAGCCCATCCATCCCCTGCCACCGAGCGTGTTTCCCATACTGGCACAGCCATAGCTGGGGTTGCTGGTCCCACGCTGTGGGGCTGGACTGGGTCCTGTGGGCCCGGCAGGCTCTGCCCTGTTCCATGTGGGTGCCAGCATGGCCACTGCCTCAGGCGTGCACAGAGCTCGGCTCTCCAGTGAGCTCCCTCCCCTCCTCAGCCTGTTGCTGTCCATACTAACGAGATGCCCCATCCGCCGGCCGTGCCTTCACCGCATCCTGCCTCACAAACACCTCCCGGTGTCTGGGCACAGCTCCAAGACTGGGGAAGGGAAGCGCCAGGCGGCTGGCTGGTGACGCGTGGAGCAGCATCCCGACTAGTGCTGGACGAGGGGCGTGGAGGCGTGAGATGTGGGTCCCCCGCACGGGCCAGGCACTGGTTGAGCCTCCTCCTGCTGGGCTCGCCGTGGTCCTGGGGAGGTGCGGGAAATCCGGCACAGCTGGGAAGTTTGCTCGTTCCCAGTGCATGGGGACTCCAGGCTGCTGTGCTGAGTCAGCTGCTTCGGTACAGTGAGAACAAGGCAAGGTGGCGAGCGGGACCAGGGGTGCCCATCCGCAGCGAGGGCGAGAGAGATGTGGGGAGAGCAGAGCTCCCAGCTCAGTGTGCTGCAGCAGCCACAGGGCTGGGGGTGGCTGGGGGCTCCCTGGGCTGCATGGCAGGGTGGATGCCGCCGGTGCCAGCTGCGGGATGCAGGGCACGGCGTGGTGCCAGGGGCACCCATAGCACTGTGCTCCCTGCCCGTGCCCAGGCACCTGTGGGTATCTGCAGACCTCAAGTACAGGATAGCAAGCCACGAGGCCAAGCAGCGTCACTCCCTGCCGGGGCTGGCAACTCCAGCTCTGCCCTCCAGTGCCTCCTTCTCACAATGCTGCTTCCCAAAATGAGCCACAAATCCTCTGCGCCCAGGGGAACAGTGGCTCCTGAGCAGGGCTCCCAGGCATGTGCCATGTACCTGAGCAGTGCGAGGGGTCGGAAGGGTGGCCAGTGACCACGGTGGACGCAAGAGAGCCAGCTGTGCATGGGGGCCTGGTGTTGGTTGGGGTCAGGGCTGGGGAAGGGGTTTGCCCTGCCTGCGTGGGGAGGAGTAGCTGTGCGCAGCTGTGTGCTGGGGGGTCCCTCCCTGCGTGGGAGCCCTGCTCGCAGCCAGGGCAGCCTGCCCCAGCGATGCCCATCTCAGAGAGGAGCCCAGCACTGGAATCTGCCATCTCAGATGCAATACCTATTCTCCCTCGAGGCCGGTTCTCACATGCCCAAATTGGCTAAATGTCCCCAAGTCGCAGCCTTGTCCTGTGCACTGAGCTGCTCTCCAATGCCCGCAGCCCTGCCCCACCTCCAACAGGTGGCACATGCAGGATGGGACCCTGCGCCCCATACACGACGGGTCCTGTGCCCACTCCAGCCAGGTCTCACATAGGTTGGGTACCCCACTCCTTGTCCAGCCCCATGCACAGCAGGTGCCCCACGTGCTGCGGGTGCCCCCTGCCTGTCCATCCCCACGTATGAGCCCCCTGTGCCCAGCACAGCCTGACCTGCTCCTCTGCGCTGTTCCCGTCCCGTCCTGCTGTGCCCCTGCAGCACGGGCTGCCTGCTCCCAGCGCCCTCTGAACACGAGGTACCAAGCCCCAGCAAGGCAGAGCTATTTTTAACAGCTTCTTCTGCTTGATTTGAGCTGTGAACTTGTAACGTGTTTATGCTAAAGGGGTTTCTTTTTTTCCCTTCTCCTTTTGTGCTGAGGAGGCAGCGCCAGAGATCAAAGCTTGTCTCTTCGCGTTTTGTGATGGCCGCGCTGGGTGGGAGAGTGTGCAGAGGCCGGCGGCTCCGCGGGGCAGCTGGAGACGTCCCCGTCCCCATCCACACGAGGGAGCGGGCAGCAGGGCCGGGGCTCACCTCCCTTCTCTGTCCCTGCAGGTCTGGGAGCCAGGAGCCATGCGCAGGGACGGCTGGTACCCGGTGCCCTGGGGAGCCCACCGTGGGGGGCACTGAGCCCGGGCAGAGGCGGCGGGACCATGGGCTGCTGGCGCCAGCAGGGAGGCGCGGTGGCGGGCAGGGCCGTCAGGGCGCCAGCGTGCCACGGGCTGTAGGGGCTGTGCGGCGGGTGGCGTGCCCAGCAGCCCCTCGCCTGCCTCCCACACAGCATCCCCTCTCTGCGGCAGCACGGGATGAGGCCGCCCACTGCCCCGGACAGCTCCGGGGACGGGTGCAGCGCAGGGCTCCGAACGCCAGAGCTCGGCCCTGCTGCAGCGCCCCACCACAGGGCCTCGGCCCCGGGGCCGTGAGCCATGGTCAGCAGGGAGCCCCTTCCTGGGCTGGCCCCCACCAGCGAGGGCGGCCAGGAGAAAGCCATGACGGTGCGCTCGGTGCTGCTCAACCGCGACTCACCCGACATCGAGAGACGCCTTCAGCGCCGGCGCAACCGCACGCAGCAGGTCCGCTTCAAGGACCTGGTGGATGGCAGCGCGGAGCAGGTGGGCAGCCCCCCACCAGGGCCCGCAGCCACCCCTGGCCCCAACACCCCACGTGCCTCGCCGCCCCCCAGGGACGCCCCTGAGCCGGCGGCTCTCTGTGCCTCGCGGCGGAGCTGGCCCCAGGCCCAGCCATGCTCGCTGACGCTGCCCATGCCCAGGAAGGCGTGCGCGAGTGCTGCCATCCAAACCTCCCCCAGCCTCCAGAAGCCCTTCCCAGCCTCCCAGCCCCGCAGTAAGAGTGTCTGCAACGTGGCCGGGGTAGTGGGGCTGCCCACTGCTCTGGGGAGCACCCGCTGCCCAGGGGGCCCCTCGCCCACCCCCTCTGTCCGGGCTGTGCCCCCACATGTGCCCGGCAGCCTCCCTGCGCGTGAGCATGCCGCCGCCCTCACCCAGCCTGCTGCGGCGTGCCATGCGTCACCGCCACCGCCCAGGGATCCCTGTCCCCCTTATCCGGGCACAGCCGGGTGCCCTGCTGCCAGCTGTACCTCCCCAGCCAAGAGCTGCCCCCCTGAGCCCTGCGCCAGGCCCTGCAGGAACCCCAGGGGCAGCCGGAGGCCCTCCCAGCGCCCGGCCTCTGTGCCCTGCGGCCAGCCCCAGCTGCCCGCTGAAGTGCAGGGGCTTGGCCGGAGCGACTCAGAGCACAGCCTGCCGCGTGGGCGCCTGCTGCCCCAGCCCTCTCCGCATTGCCAGCAGACCCTCCCCACTGCGCACATCCAGGGGCTCCACCAGCCAGCTCAGGGCACCCCCCCTCGGGACCCCCCACCACCCCAGCACCAGCTCTGCAGCTCGCCATGGGGGGGGCCCTGCTGCACCCCGCCAGCCCCCATCCTCCCAGCGCCGGGCTGGCACAGCTCAGCCACCACGCCAGAGAAGACACCAGCTGCGCTTGGCTGTCTGGACACCCATGACGGCATCAGCAGTCGGCTACGGGCCACCGATCCCGGGCACGGCCAGGTGGGACCAGGGGGATGTGGGGAGCTGCTGCCTCCGGCCCTGCAGGGCTCCGGCACCGGGACTCAGCTGGGCGGGCAGGTGCCAGAGGCCCCACAGCATGGGCAGCCCTGCCTCACCGCCCAGCAGTCGGAGACGCTGCGCCACGTCCAGGACCTTCTGCAACTGGTGGTTGCAGCCAAGGGGCCAGCGGCAGCGCCGGCGGGGGATGAGCACGCCCGAACATCTCAGGGACAGGGCCCTGCAAGGGCGCAGGGGGACCTGCAGTCCCAGCTGCAGTCGCTGGAAGGGGTGCTGGAGACCAGCCAACAAACCATCCGAGTGCTGCTGGACGTCATCCAGGACCTGGAGAAGAAGGAGGCCCAGCGGGATGGGTGAGCAAGCGCAGGTGGGGGGCAGGGGGCCAAATGTCCTTTGGGGGCTGTGATTGAAAGACAGGGGTGGCCAGGGCCCGTGTCAAGGGCTCGGTCTCTGGTGCTGCCGGTCTGTACCACAGGAATGGCCCCCACTGCCTGTCCTGCCCATCCCTGCTCTGTAGGCCAAGGGCAGGGCATCCCCCAGGCCAGTTTCCTTGGCCTCGTTTGTGTTTTGCAGTACCAAGCGCTGGCCGTGGCTCAGGATATTCCCGTTAACAACTTGCTAGGATTTCCCTGGGTCGGCCGCCAGCAAGGCAGAGGCTCCCGTGCTGGGAGCCTGCCATGCCTGGCTGAGGGGCACAGCCCAGGGGGCTTGGCAGGGTTTGGCACACTCTGCCTGTTAACGAACCGTCTGTGTCAGAGGTGGCCTAGAGCACTGGTGCCTGGTGATGGGGATCATCGCCTGTGCCAGCTGCAGGTGGCATTGCAGGTAGGGCTCCGCTGTGCTTTAGTTGCGTGCGGCAGCCCAGGGCACTGGGACGGGACAGCTCATTAGCTTGGCAGCTCGTTAGTTTGGCCTCATGCTGGCAAGGGGCCGTGCCTGGCACATGCACCAAGCCAGGTGCGTGCCATGGCAGCGAGCTCAGGGAGGCAGGGGGCACCCGGCGTGAGGTCCTGCCGTGCCAGATGGGCACCTCCTGCGGGTCCTGTCCCTCCCGCCTGCACAAGTGTTTAATTGTTTAACCAAATTAAGTGGCTGCTAAATAATTTCTTCCACTTACAGCTAATAATAGTAGTAAGGATCCCACAGAACAGTTAATGAGAGTGCGAAGGCAGGCGGGGAGCTCAGACCGGGCCGTGGTGCTGAGCTCCCCCTGCGCAGCGTCCTGCTGCCGCTGTGCCAGCCGCCTGCCTGCACGCCCTGGCGCCCTGCCTGGCCTCGCTTCTCAGGGCTGCGCGGGGGCCGCTGCCTGTGCTGGGTGGAGGGCATGGGCCAGGGGTGCCCCTGCTTGTGGGGCTGCCCCCAGAGGTGCCCAGCCGGTCAGGGCTGTGTCCCAGCCTGGCTCGGCACGGGCAAGTCCAGAGCAGAGCCCATCAAAAGGGCAGATCTGATCCCTCTGTCGGAATTGAGTTTGTCTGCTCAGGAAGCTGATTTAGCTTCACCGTGGGGAGCTTAATTAAGATCTCGGCTCCATATACTGTTGCAGTCAAATGAGCAAACGCTGCCCAGAGACATAAGGAATGGAGTAGGAAATCACATAAAAGATTTTCCTAGTGTCCTTCTGCTGAGGAATAGCCTGGCCTTATTTGCCACGGGTCAGCGTCCCGGCAGACATGCAGGTGGCCCCGAGGTGCCGCACGCAACCCAGCACTGCCACCAGCCCCAGCACTGCTCGCCCCGTATATGCAGCCTCAAAGGGTCCGGGTGTCTCCCAGCAGCAACTTCCCGAGCCAAACGTCTGTCCCCACGTTAGATCTCATCCTGACAGAGAGGTGCAGTTTATACAACATTAGGTACACGCATATGCACACCTTTTATATATGCATATAAAAGGTATCATGATCTAATTTATGTGCTAACAGTATAATCCCAATTGTAATATATAATTTGGTGCATTAAAAGACCTAGTTTCCGAGGGCTGAGAACAATCATGATCAAGGTCGAGTAAGAGGAGAATGATTCAAGCAGGAAGCTGCGACTGATATTTGGGACAGGGGGTGTTTTCTCAGCTGTCCCCCAAAAAGCCGCAGCCTGCACTGCCTGAGGGGCAAAGGAGGTGAGGAGGAGGCAGCTGTTAGGGTGACCGACAGCCTTTAGGGGGGCCCTTTCCCCACAGCTCTCAGAGCAGCTGGTGCCAGGGGCTGGAGCTCGGTGCTGCACAGGGAGATGCCCCAGGGAGCTGCTGAGCTCCGGCAGGGCAGCAGGATGCAGCTGGCTGAGGATGCATTGGGGCAAGTGTTTAGCACTAGCAGCAGAGTACCATTTTCTGCAGAGATCCAGGAGGAGAACTGGCTTTGGGGCTGAGCTGACCTTTGGGGCTCATCAGCCATCTCTGCTTTATTCAAGTCCCATGCACCTTCCCTGGAGGAGGCTGCTTCTTTGATACAAAAGCTTCAAAAAGAGAGAAATCCTAAGTCCAGCGTAGGCTGGCGATTAGGCTGGCACATCTCCCTCTGCCCATCTGTCAGGGCACTGCTGTGTGCTGTGAGTGCTCCCCCCAAGTCCCCACGCTGCCCATGGCCCCACTCCCTGCGTGGTGCTGTGCATGGGGAGATGCATAGTGTCCTGGGGTGTCCCTGGGCATGAGGTACAGCTCTGGGGTGGTGATAAAATGAGGCTGACAGAGTGCAAAGGATTCAGGGCTTCTGCCATGCCTGCCTGGTTTGCAACCAACTGAGAAATCTACTGAGCTGAGAGGCACCGTGCTTGGCCTGGCATCAAAGAGCATCGCACAGAGAAGGAGAGGAGCAGGGATCCTGGGAGCAGAGGGGCCCCTGACAGCCGGTGTACATGCTGTGGAGCAGCTGAGGGCCTGGGGGAGGCACAGGCATCGAGGTCGGGTCTCCAGGCTCACAGCACTTGTGCTCTGTTGCAGGCGACACTCGTACCGGACAGGGCAGGACATTGCCAACTGCGGGACCTGCCGGGACTGTGCCTGCATCATCTACAGGTACGAGGCAGCTCTGCCACCCTGGGGGTGTTCCCAGTGGGGCCCCTGCTCTCCTCCATCCTGATTCCAGGTATCACACTCCTAGCGTGGCTACGAGGCAGAGCAGGGCAAGTCCCAGCTCTCTGGGGGGGACATGGCACCGACAGTCGCAGCTTTTCCATGGCGCCCCGGCCCCGCCATGCTGCCTGCCCCTTGGGCAGAGGCAAGCAGTGCTGGTGTGCCAGCGGAGGCTCGCACGACATGAGGGACGATTGCGGCACTACAAGACACCTGGGTGCAAGGTGCAGCACCTCCCTGCCTGCCTCCAAACACCCCGCGGGCACCCCAGGGACAGGAGGGGTGCTTAGGGGCAGAGCTGCAGCTGCTCAGTGCCGGTGCTGTGGCTGCTGCCCAGGGCAGCGTGCCTGTCCCCATGCCGGGCTCAGCTCACCGCTGCCAGACCTCCCACAGCACGCGGCTGCCGTGGCCCCAGTGTGGGCGCAGGCACCGCACTGCTCCGAGCCTGCTCCTAGCATGGCCACAAGGCCGGGCTGGGTCCTGGTGTCCTTGGGTCTGAACCTGGGCCCTTTGTCACTGGGGGGGCAGCTCTGGCTTGCCCTCCCGGATGCTGTTTGTTTCACAAAGGACAGTAGGCTGGCTGGCAGCTGAAAGGAGATCTGCTCTGATGAGGTGACAGGGCATTTATCTTCTCTAAAAGCAACGTGTCGGGGGAAAACCTTACAGGAGTGATGGGCTTGCCAGCTCTGAGTCTGGGCTGTGTATTGTCCCTGCGTGAATTCATGCAGATGCTGCCGTTGGGTGCTGATTGTGCTGGGGAAGGCACCCATGCCATGTCAGTGCCTGAGGCTGCTGGGGGACAAGTGCCCCTAGCAGTGTCCCCGGGCTGCCACATCCCTGCCATGCCAGGGCCTCACTGTGGTCCAGGACCACAGTGCCTTGGCTCTGCTTCCCCAGGGTCATGGAGCGTGCACGGGAGCAGCCGCTGCCCCGCTGCACTGCGTTGGGTGCCTGGGACGTGTGCGCTCTCCTTGGGCGTCTCAGGGCCAGGGGTGCCCCAGCTCTGTCCCCGCTGCGCCCCAGCACCCTCACACCACTGCGGCACTGCTGGGGCCGTGTCTCTTGTTCCTGGCTTATTTACGCCAGAGCCAACAGTCAGCTCCCCCTCCTTAGCTCATGGGGGCCTTCAGTGCTAATTGGGACTGACGAGCCTGTCTCCACGCGGCACTGCGGCTGGGAGATGTCACTGCTGCGGGAGGTGGCTTCCTGTAACAGCCAGGCTCCTGCTGAGGGCTCCCGCTGGGTTTAGCTGCCACCTACGTGATGGGAAGAGGCTCCGGTGGGACATGGGGTGGGGGCAGAGTGGGATGGGACAGGGGCAGGGGGGCACCACCGTGGGCAGACCCCGGCCAGCAGCAGTGCAGCCTCTCTGGCCTCGGGGCTGTGACTGAGCACCTCACAAGGGGGACGCAGGCAGGGGGACAGAAGGTGGATCCCCTGTGGCAGATGATGAGGATGAGGACGGGTAGCCCGAGAGCATGGAGGGGAGGGGCTGCAGGGGTTCTGGCTGCGCTGCGAGCACCTCCCGACCTTCCCCTGCATGCAAGGGACATCAGCATCAGCATGCACCCACCATTTCAAAGGGTGCTGCCAAGTGTGGACGGGGGCCTGGTTCCGGGAGAGTTCCCCAGCAGTGTGATAGAACCTGTGGGGAATTACCCCTGCAGCAAGCACGTGCACCCTTCCTTGGAGCCCTGGAGCCCTGTTAGAGGCAGCTGGGGACAGTGGGTGTCCTGATGGCAGGCAGTGACACGAGCTGCCAGCACACCACACAGGAGCTTGCTGGGGTCCCCGTGTGTGGGGCGGCCAGGCCACGTGCATGGTGGCGGCAGAGGCAGCAGCACCTTGCTGATCGGAGGGGAGGCGGCTGGTTGGAGGTTGAAGCGCTTTCTGGGTGAGGAAGCATTAGAGCACGTGGCTGCCAGCAACTTGCCTGTGGGTGCTGCAGGGACAGCAGCGGGGACGTGCAGGAGACCTGGTGCCAGTGGTGGGTGATGCAGCCCCCCCCCCCCTTCCCCACCCAGACCCACGGCACCCGCGTGCCTTGCGTGACGAGCGGTGTCAGAGCCAGCAGTGAAGGCCTTGCATGCCTGGTGCCGCGGCTGCACTGGGCTCAGGGGAGAAGGGCACTGGGGGTCTGTAACATCAGGGCTGGGTACAGCCCTTCTACGGGGGTGCTCAGTGCTAACCAGGGTCCCACAGACCCTGGACCCCCCCCCTCGTATCTGCTCCAGTCCCCAGCTTGGGCTGGTGGCCGGCTCCCACCCCAGGCAGGTCAGCACCCACGGGGTTTCGCTGCGGTGGTGAAGTCTCAGCATTTCTTATTCCGAGCCACGGCCGCTCCTCCAGCAGGAGGGGTCCCCACGTGCTGCAGCGTGGTGCCACGTGCCCTGCTGCAGACCACGGGCAGGACAGGGTGGCTGTCTGCGATGGGGACGGGTCCTGCGCCTGCCCCTGCTCTCAGAGCCCCAGAGGGTGTGGGCAGTGGGCAGCAGCTGGCTGCGGGATGAGCCAAGAGCCTGCCAGCAGGACCAGGGCCCCGGGGCAGGGCCGGCATCCTGTTCGGTCACCGCTGAGCCGTGCTCGCGGGTCAGGGGCTGGCAGGGACCCGCAGGGAGGGAGCCTCAGGGCGCTGGGACCTGGGGGCACGAGGACTGGGGCACAGGCGGTGGCGAGCGATGCCCTCTCACGCGGCCCCTTCTCCCCACAGTGTGGAGCACGACTTTCGGCAGCAGGAGGGCCGCTTCCAGAGGGTGCTGAGCCACATCGAGGGCGAGGCGGCGCAGAGCTCCCCCGCGGCAGGGCCCGTCCCGCCGGCCAGGCAGGAGCCGTCGCCAGTGACCAGGCTGCCGGCGAAGCTGGACTCAAAGAAATCAAGGCGCAAATGCTTCTGGTTCCTGTAACCAGTGCTGCCGAGGGGCACGAGCGCCCTGCGCCCACGAGGACCAACCCAGCTCTGACGCCGCACAGGCTCCTTCCTCCTCTCCCTCCCTCTGATGTTAGGGTTTGGGTAGCACCAGCTTTTATATTTTTAACTGTTCAGTTTAACGTAATGAAGCCCCTGTGTAAATAAGAGGTGAGGGGAACAGCTGCTGTATTTAATGAGAAACCAATAAATTCTAGGGAGACGCTATTTTCGTTACATCCTCTCCCAGCTGTGCACTTCTGTTCTGGACGAGGACGGGTGCAGCGGGCGCTCCCCACGCAGGGCTGTGGAGCCCCCCCCAGCCCCATCTCCTCCCCGCAGGCCCTGCTGCTCCGGGTCTGTCCTGGCTGCCAGCAGCTCCACGGCCCCACAGGAGGCCCTACAGAGTTCTCCCAGGTCAGAAACACTGGGGGGTCTCCTGCACCCGGGGGCCGGAGAGAAGAACCCTGTCCCTGCCCCGTCTCGGGTGGGAGGCTGGGCTGAGGTCCCAGGGATGCCAGTCTCCTCCTGCCAGCTCCTCTGCCTGGTAGGCTAGGGAGCCTGGGGAGGCTGGGGGGCACCACACGGCCTGTCTGTACCCGGGGCGCTGTGGGACCTGGGCTGCCTCTCCCCACACAGCCAGGGGCTGGAAATTCCCTCTCCCACCCTTTGCAGCTGGCTGGCAGGGGAAGGTGGCCAGGGCCTCCCCGGCTGCAAGATGCGCTGGCTAATTACAGGCAGGCAGAAATTAGCAGCTCAAATATTCCAGCCTCTGCAAGGCTGCCCACGAGAGGAGAAACTCAGCGTCAGTTTAATGAGGGTCCTGGATGAAAGCGGCTGGCGGCAGCGGGTGGTGAGTGTATGCTGAGCACGGTGCAGTGAATGCTCCCTGATGCTCCCCACAGCCCCCTGGCCACTGCCATGCTCTGGAGACCCCTGTGAGCTGCAGAGCCTCGGGGGGCGAGGGCTGCATGGAGCCTGGGGCCAGGCACACCATCTGCATGCAGAACTGGGGGCTCACAGCTGAGCCTCAGCTGCTGCCAACCTGCTGGGGGACTGGGCCTGTGGAGCAGAGGACAGCACCTGGCCTGGCCTGGGCAGCCTCTGGCACCCCCATGTTTGGTCATGGAGCCCCTGCAAGCGAGAGGATGGGGAAGTCTGACCGGGACATCCCCAGCTGGCACCCAAGGGTACCCGACCAGCACGCACCCAGCACAGGAGCTGCTGTTGCCTTAAAGCCCGTGCCTGTGTCGATGACGTGCCTGGCACTTGTATGGCCATGGCCCTATGGCACCGAGGGGACCCCGCCGTGCCACGGGGCCCGGCCGTGGGAGGTGCTGCAGCGCCCCAGCCTCGGCGTCTCAGCAGATCGCTGCTGCGCTGCGGGGTGCCTGCGAGCCCCCCGGGATGGGGCTGAGCTATGAAGACCTGGCAAGAGAGATCAGACACCTTTCAGTGCCTGAGTTACTGGGACAGAGAACACGGGGAATGCCTTTTTCCAAATCCTCTTCTGATTCCCAGCAGCAGCAGGACGGGGCTGTGGTGGCCTTTGGCACAGGCACGGGTGTCCCTGGTCCCCCCCAAACCTTTCTGCAGCCACAGCTGCTGGGAGCAGCCTAGACTGGGGGGCCCAAACACCAGGGTGAGGCCCAAGACTGCAGCAACAGTATGAAAATGATAAACTAAAGTGGGAAAGCTGCTAGACAGCATTTCTGGAGATCAGCAGGGCCAGCACGTGGGAAGAGGAGCAAGCAGTGAAAGTGAGGATCAGCCAAAGGCTTGCTCTCCTTCTCTTCGCCTTGAACATCAGGCCATGCTTCAACACCCGGCATTCCTCATTATCTCTGTCACAACCCTGGTAGGTAGCTTCAAATAGCTATTTTTTTTTTTTTTTTTTTTTTGCTCTTGCTTCCTCTAGCACTGAATCATGCAGCCTGAGAACAAAAGCTAAACGCAAAATGATACCAAACCCAGCCCTGTAAGTATCTCCTGCCTGAATCACAAGCAGCAGGAGCTGGCTCTGCCTGGCTGGCACAGCCCCGGTGGCGCAGCCTGGCCTGGCAGCATGACCTGTCCACAGACTGCTTGCAGCCAGGCGCATATCTGGGGCAGCACCTTGTCAAGTGGAGCCATTTGGGGACAGCAGAGCTGCTGTCAGGGAACAGCCCGGGAACTGGGCAGACCCACCAACGGGGCAGCAGGGGCAGGGCCAGCAAGAAAAAAGCTCCTGTCCTGCCTGCTGGCCATATCACCTCGCTTACATTAGGTCTTCATGAATGAGAGCCAAGGATGGGATGGCAGAGCTACAGGCGTATCCCAGCATGATTCCTTAAGCAAAGGGCTGAGCTGCAACTCAGGGTGCTCACACCTCCCCAAGCATGGTGCACAGCGCAGCACGTTGTGATGTGGTACAGCACAGCATGACGTGGTACAGCACAGTGTGACCTGGTACAGCGCAGCATGGTGTGGCATGGCACAGCACGGTGTGAGGTGGTACAGCACAGTGTGACAGTACAGCATGGTGTGACGGTGCAGCACAGTGGGACATGGTACAGCACGGCGCAGTGTGGCATGGTGCAGCACGGTGTGACATGGTGCAGCACAGCACAGCATGGCACAGCATGGCACAGCGTGGCCTGGCACGGCACGGTATAGCACTTCTCCAGTGCTCCACCCCCAAAACGCAGCCAGACCCAGCTGCTCACCCCCCTTGCTACCCAGAGCTGTGTGCCTGGCCTGCTCCTCACAGCCTGGTCAAGCATGCTGGGTTTGCCTTCGTGCTTCTATAGAGCACGTGTAAGCCCACGCAGGCCAGAGCTGTGCTTCCCTCCTTCATAACTAAATCATTGCAGCCAGTGCAGCTGCTCTGCAGGAAGCCTCAGCCAAGCAGCTCTGTGACCTGCCAACCCTTCAGCACAAGGTGGGTGTCCCAGCACGTTCCTCCCACGTGCTCCCGGCATGTAAAATTATGAAGGGTCACTGGGTCTGTCACTTGTTTTCCAGAGAATACTGCCCAAACCCCTTCATCTGCTTCCAAAATGTTCTTTCTGCATCACAAACACCCGGCCTGCTCCTCCCAGCACACCCTCTACTCCAGAACCCGCTTCTGGCACGTTTCTTCCCTCCCATTTTGGGCTTTCTCATGCATCCTGCGGTGTTAAATACCCATAAATCCATCCCTGGCCAGCTGCTGCCAGAGACCGCAGCACCAGCTGAAGAACACCACTTGCCGCCTGTTCCCACGTGCCCACGTCAGCGCAGCCCGGCGCTTCTCCATCCCCGGAGCCAGCGGGGGAAGCAGTGCGGTGCTGCTGCCTGGCAGAGCGGTGGTACTCACCCTAAAGCTGTTCTCCCGCTCCAGGACGATCACCCTCCGGTTGACGGTGTGCAGCAGCCGCTCCAGGACCAGCTGGACATGCTTCTTCACCTTCACCTGAAAGACAAGAGGTGTCACGGCCACGGCGGGTGCTGCTGGGGGGGGGCAGGCGATGCACACCGCTGGTGGGCATCTCCCCAAGCAGCACCGAGCCCCCGGTCTGGGCTGGGAAGGGCTCAGCCTCCTGGGGGTTGGCATCACTGGCTGCAGCTCATGAAAACAGCAAGCAAGGAGGCCGCAGAACGCTCCTCGTTCCTGCAGAATGCTCCTCGTTATTGCTGGCAGTGGCTGTGGGAGTGGGGGCTGCGGGCACGGGTTTCCTCAGCACCCTCTTAGTGCCCCACGCAGTGCTCCAGCCCCTGGCAGCAACAGGCAATCGGTGCTTGTGGAGGAGAAGCTGTACCCTGGAGCTCCTGCTCCCACTGGAGCAGCCCCAGACCCCCCATCCTGCCCTCCCCTGCAGCCCAGGTGCAGGTTGCTGCTTCACCGCATCTTCCTGGCCAACAGTAACAGCGCCCTGAGCAGAGGCTGCGCAACGCTGCTCCCCACATAAGACGCCAGCTGTGCTAGTACAGACGGTACTAGGAGGAGGCTCCAGCCTCCCCCTTCATTTGTCCATAATAGAAGAAACATTCCCTGCTAACACAAAGAACTCAGAGCAGCTGGAAAGCTGTTAACCCTCCAGCTCCGCCATCTCCAGGATTCCTGCAGAAGCTTTGCAGGGTTAAAACCAAGTTTCTCTCCAGCCAGGCACAAGGAAGAAGCCACCCCAGGTTGTCTCAGCAGGGCTCTGCGGTGATGCCGGAGCAGCTCCAGCTCTTGGGAGCCAGGCCAGGATGTGTAAAAAAGAATATCCCGCAAGGAGACACCCGGGGACGGATGGCGACACCAGCAGCGACAGTCTGAGCAGGGCAAACGTGGCTCTCTCTGCCAGAGAGAGATGTAAGGGACACCCAGGCATCCCTCCCTTTTCACAAGACCCAGAGCAATTTCCCCCTCCAGGAAAGGAGGCACCTCTGCAGCTCAGAGAACATTGGACAAGCCCTAACACCTCTGAAATAAAAGTCTTGTCGATGCCAGCACAGCACCTACAGCTTGAGCAACCACCTCCCGTGGGGGCCGGCACCAGGACTGCCAGCTTACATGTGTAGAGACCCCGAGCCCCGCTGTGGAGCACAACGTGGCCTCGTACTCCTCCCCAGCTGAGCTGACGCAGCCACCTCACCCACCCAGGGCATGGCAGCACACGTCTGATCCAGCCTCCGTGCCAACAGCTCTGAGGTCTGAGCCTCCCAGAAAGCAACAACGGAGCACAGACCAGCTGGGGAAAGGCAGAACCCAAGGCACCTTCAGCCAAGGCTACAAACGGCTGCTCTCCAGCACAGGAGCCAGCTCCTCTCCTGTGTCAGATGGCTTTGCCCTCTCCTCCCGTGCTGCTCTGCTCAGCAGCCACAAATCCCCTCTGCTCCACCAAGGTGCTGCGCACTGAGACCCCAGAGTGCAGAAATCCAACACCCCCTTTGTGCAGCAGATCCCATGCGCAAAGGGGAGCCCCCGTCCCTTCAGCAACCCCTCAGGGAGCATTTGGCATCCTCAGCATGCAGATGTCTTTTAGCACCTCCCCAGCCACAGCCCGTGCCAGGAAGGGCACCCGTCCCCACGCAGGGCACAGCCCACGGGCAGCCACGGGCAGGCACGGGCCCCTCGCCTCCGCCCAGCCCAAGTCTCGCTCCGGCTGCGTCAGGACCACAGTCCGCAGCCTGCCGCGGCTTCTACCTTCATCTCCGACCTAAACCACTTCATTTGTCTGCCAGCCTCTGTCCCTAACCTCTTTATCCAGTGAACTATGAACAGGAGTAATAATTCCTGGTTACTGATATCTGGGACAAATTGCAATGAACTTCCATAAAGCCAGCAAAACGCCGTCGCACTCCAGCACAATGGGTCCTGCTGCCAAACACAGAGGTAGAACAGCAGCCGGAGGAAGTGTCCTGCCGAGCTGCAGCACAGGTCTGTGCTGTGCCAAGGTGCTGCAGGAACAACCTGCACCCACTGCTGCCAGGGACCGCACCCGCTCGGATGGGGGCTTGTCCAGAGGGACGGGGCACAGCTACCGAGGCACAGGTACGTCTGCGCACCAGGTACCTCAGCCTGGTGCTGCAGCTGAGCTGAACTCGGGGGGGGTAATGCCTCCAGCATCCAGAGGTCCATACGGGAGAAAATCTGCACAAGCCTAAAGCTCGGCTATCCTGTACCAGAGCCGCTGTCAAGGCGAGCTGTCAGCAGGTGGCTGTGTGTGAGCAGGGAATGCCTCGGTGTAAGCGCGGCCAGCAGCGGGTGCAGATGGTGGGTTCAGCTCAGCAGAGCCCAGGGCACACTCTCAACACCACCAGTCCCATGGCAGATGCTGACAGAGGCGTGGGGGAACTCTGCCCTCAGGGCTGTGTGAGAGCACTGGAGCAGCCCTGGGGAACACGCAGGCACTGTGGTCCCATGGCGAACGCTACGGAGCTGCCAGGGCAGCAGGGCACCGAGCTGCAACAAGGGTCTGGATTACACAGCTCAGAGGAACATCTTGCCTGCAGTGCCTGGCTGAGGGAAATCAGAGGTAAGAACTAAAGAAAACCTGGTGGAAAACAGGCCATGGGACAGAGCACCGCTGCAGAGAGAGCACTGCGCTTCAGCAGTGGCACTGACATGCCCCTGCCGTGTGGGAGCTGGCACGGGACTGCTGTGCACATGGAAAATGAGTTACAGCGCCAGCCAGATGTCCGTGCATTCACCAGCTCACACCTCTAAGTTATAAAGAGTTCTGCTGGTTTTTATAGGCAGGAAAAGCTCAACACGTGGAGCCAGAAGCCGTTTGGTTACCGCCTGCGACATGACTGAACAAAGCCAGCTCTGAGGCAGGAGGCAGTGGTGCCACCCAGCCCCCCGCGCAGCTCTCGCTGTGCCTCGGGATGTGTGTGTGTCCGTGCCTTCCACCCGTGCAGCAGGGGGGCACCACGCGGGCTCTGGGAAGGTGAGAACCTGGCCCATTACCCACCACAGAGCTTGTCCTCGCTCGTGCCATCCCAGGAGTCTGCTCCTGGCCCTGCGCAGAACTTTGCTGCTCTAGGGCTGGGTTAGGTGCTCGGCAGAGATGCTCAGGAAGGACTGAGAGGGAAAATGCAGGCACTGGGTGCAGACAGCAAGCGGCCCCAAGCGACCAGCCTGGAAGGCACCAGCGGGAGTGACGGCAGCGACATCCTCAGGGCGAGCACCAGTGCGGGCTCTGCTTGCTGCGGCCCCCGCAGCCTGCCCTGTGCACCATGCTTGCTATACCAGCTGTAGGGACATCCAGCTCTGGCTGCTCTGAATCCTCCAGAAAGGGGTTACACAGCCCAAACACCCGCAGGGACGGGGCAGGAGCCCACAAAGGGAGCCGTGACCATGAGTGGCCCTGCCAGGCAGCTGTCAGCAATCACCAGCTGGGCGCTATCATTTGCACGCTGCTTCTAGCATTGCAAGCTCATGTCCTATCCTTCCTGAGCTCCCTCCTCCTTGGATCCAAACCTCCAGCAGCTCAGCTAAGCCTGCATGACCCCAGCAGCACCACATGCTGCTGCACTCTGAGGACAGCGAGTCCAGCAGGGCCATGCGGGGCTGCGCGGGGAGCTGGTGGAGCCCCACGACTGCCTGACCCAGCCCTGGAGCCCACGAGCATGGCCCACACCTCTGCACAGCCACGGGCCTCACTTGTTCCTCCACCGAGCAAGGCAGTGGCCAACCCCCACCAGTGCAGAACCAAGCTCTGAGGAAGCAGGGTGCCCACGTGAAGGTCAGGCACGAGCGTCCTGCACCTCATGGCCGGATGCGGCCAGCGAGGGCTCGCAGCACAGCCCGGAGTCACCCATCCCCATTTCCCCTTGGCGCCGGGGAGGCGTCTCCATTCCCACAGCATCCCAGCCCCACGCTCTGACCCCAGGCACCAGCACCAGGTCTGTGGCTGCCGTGGGAGACGGACAAGCCTGGCCCCCAGGAGAGGCACTCACCAGCTCCGAGTCGCCGCGGTCCCTGTGCCGCTCCTCACCCGCACTGCCCCGCGCCTGCTGCTCCTCCGCTCTCTGCAAGACAGCGCCCTGGCATCAGTGTGAAGCCCAGCAAGGACAGCACCTTCCCACCAGGGGCCATCCCAGGGATGTCGGTCTCACCGTTCCTTCTCACAAATTTTCAGAACAGCGCGGCATTGTCTGCTGGCCAGAAAAGAGACACTGCTCTTTTGTGGGGCTTTGGGCAGAGTGCTGGCACTGCCCTGCAGGCAGGGGGAACACACTCACACAGGGGGTTCAAGGCAGCCGTAGGCCAACTAAGGCTGCCCATCGATGGGTTTTAGCATCAGCTCAGGCAGGTTCCTGCCATGACTGGTGGGCCAAAGCAACCCCATTCCACTTAGGATGGGCCATGATCCGTCCAACCAAGCCACAGGCAGCACTTTGTGCTTAGCCCTACTCCGATGTGTTCCATCAGGTGATTTCCGAGATGAATCCTGGAAGGGGAATAGGGACCAGCAGAGAAGCCAGGCTTTACCTTCTGGGCCTTGTACAGCACCTCCAGGATGTTGCTGAGCAGCTCGATGCAGGCGTCTTCCTCCTCTCCCTTCTCGATCAGCTCCTGGAGGATGGGCACCGTGGTGCGCAGCAGCAGCTCCCGGCACTCTATGGGAAGGAGGGGGTGTGGGGCTGGCGGTGCGCACACTCCAGCACCCATGCTGCCAAAATATCGGGGCAAGGGGGGGAGGACACCTGTGGCAGGGACATGGCCCCGTCTGATCACCCCTGGCAGCACTGGGCCAGGCCACACTGCGAGCACCGTGTGCTGCTCTCACCGTAGGACTGGAAGACCTTGCTGTTGATGATGTTGGTCAGGGACTGCAGCTTCTGCTTCAGCAGGCGCTGGGGGAGCAGGTTTCCGATGAAGTCCCGCAGCAAGACCCTGCAGTCCAGACAAGAGGATTTAACGAGCATCAAAACACCAGGCTTGCAGGAACGGGGGGGGGGGGGGGGGGGTCTGCAGCCCCAAGCATCCACAGCCCCCTTCCTTTAGGAGAAGACAACCACAGTGGGGGAGCCAGATGCCAACTGAGTCCCACAAAAAGTGAGCAAACGCTCCCCTGCATTTGCATGGGGTAGAGGTTAAGGAGGCACTGCCCCCCGCCACGTCCTGGGGGCTGCTCAGGGGCACCCTGCGGGGCAGGAGTGGAGGCGGAGGGCTGGGGACACCTACCCCAGCATGGAGGAGTCAAAGATCCCAAACACGTCCTCCAGGATGGAAGGCAAGTACTTCAGGGCTGCTCCCTGCAGAGAGACGAGTGCTGACTGCCACGGCATGCCCGTGGGGCAGGACAAGGGACGGACAGACAGACAGCACGCAGGCAGGGCAGTGACCCCGTCCCTCCCCACCTCAGTATGGGCTGAGCACCTCTCCCACTCACCCCAGTCCCCGGCCACTGCTGCCAGCCCTCCACAGCCATCCCCCTCGGGAAGGGAAGTCCTGCTGGCAACAGTTCTCTCCTGCTACGCCACCCACACTGAGCAAAGCTCCCAAAATCGCAGTGATAACACGTGTGTCTTGTAAACAACAATTGTTTCCAGCCTCTACTGTGGAACCATAAAAAATCCAGCCGCACCAGGCGCACAGTCCCTGGCTGAGGCTGCCTGCGGAGCCTCCCAGCACTGCTCACGGCCACTGCAGCCACAGGGGGGCTGCCGGAGGGGCAGGGGGCTGCCGGGAGCCCACCCTGCCCTGTGCTCCCATGGGACTCCAAGGGCCAGGGGCATATGGCTAGATTTTTTGGAACAGCAAGCACGTGCACCACAAATCAGTCTGCGTTAAAATCTACTTTGTTATGTTTGCAACATGATTAAATAGCATAAACAACTTGCTGAGTTCTGCTCCTCTCTAGCTCTGCTGGGGTGCCTGGTCCTGCAGGCCTCCCTGGTCTTCAAACTATGCTGGCACCAGAGCTGGGACCCTCAAGCCTAAGGGGTGCCCAAGGGGGATCCGTCAGTTTTGTGTCTTTAACAACTCTGTTTTGAGAGGTTCAGTTCCTGAAGCTCCACGCAGGGTTGACCTCTTACAGCAAATCTGAGAGACCTGCGGCTATTGCAAATTCACAACGATTTTAGAAGTGCTTGGACAACTTGGCACCAAAACCCGCAGGGGCACAGAAGTGCTGGCTCGGGGCGTCCCTGCTGGGGCTGCCCAGGAGCTCGCTGCAGCAGCACCAGACGCTGCGCTCGGCTCTGGAACCTTCCTGGCACCCACTGTCCCTGTCGGGGCGGCAGCAGGCGGATCCGGGTGCGACCGGGCACCTCATGCAGAGGGACTGCCGACGGAGCTGGATCCTCGGTGGGTGGTGAGTCCAGCAGCTAAGGGCTGGGATCTGCCACCCCCTCCTAGGCAGCTGAAATGATGCCAATTGTCATCAAACACAGCACGCCCCGAGCCATTTCTGCAGCTCTTGCAAAGCCTTCTCGGGTGTTTCTATGTCCCCTGTTGTGGATGAAGGCAGAAAAGCTGGACACACGATCCACCAGCAGCCTTGTTCACCTCCTGCTCCCCTCTCCAGACATTTGTTTAATGCCTCTTGGTGCACACATCCACGGACCGTCTTTTGCTCCTCTACCCAGGCCCCAGAGTGGCCTTGCCATCAGCTGGGCACTGCTGGGGCTCCCGGTGCCCCCCAGCCCCGCTCCCATCCCATCTGTGACACAGGAACGCTGCCGGCACCCCGTCTGTCCTGCAAACAGAGGCTTCAGAGACAAGAGCCAAATTCCCTGGGACCCCAAGGAAATGCCCATCCCAGCAGGATGCCTCTCCATTTGTAATGACTTTTTTTTCTTTTGTACTGAGAGAGATATAAAAAAGATTAAAAAGTAGTTATTTTAATACATTTATACGATGCTAATTTTAAATAAGAATATTTTACAAAGTCAGTTGTTAGTCTTGCGTATTATGTCAGTTATCTTATTCAGTCACATTCACAACTTCAGAAAAAGTATCAGCTAAATTTGATTTTTTTTATTAAACTCCATGCTTAAGTAAAGCTGGACTGATTAACATTAATTTTTCTGCCATCCTTTAATGCTGTATTGATAACACCCTCTTCATGACAGAGCCAGGATCCATGGCCAGCCTATCCTGTCTTCAGCTGGCAAGGTCATCTTACTCACCTTCTACGGTATGAGATAATATCAGAATTTTTCCCATTCCTTTTTTTCCCAGCATTACAAGACTCCCTAAGAATCAGCATCCATGTCTCAGTATGGCTTTCTTCCAGAAATTAGTCCTGGCTTTTATTTTAGCTGCTGAGGTGAGCCCCCTGGTCGCGCAGAAGTGAGCAGCGTTTCTTCCACTGCTGAGGACCGAGGAGGGCACCAGCCTGCCCCGTGCACACCAGCTGTGCCCGATCCCCCTCCCAGCGCAGGATGGCACCGCTTGCTGCATGTCTGCTCCCATGCTCGACCCCTTGAGCTGCTGTCCCCAAGGCATCCCCGAGGGCAAGGGCACGTCCAGCACAGGGGACCTGCCTGCGGCGCTCCCAGTGCGAGCTCTCTGCAAGCGCTGGCTTGGTGCAGGCCCTGCACCAGATGCCACCCGCGGGACGCGCCGCTGCTCCTGCCAGTGCCCAGGCAGCTGCTGGGAGCCGCAGGTGCTGGCAGCCTGTGGCTCCGTCCCACCCCAAAACCTCAGCTCGTTTAGGGGCAGAGGAAAGCAGGGCCCCAGGAGCAGGCAGGGGCCAGGTAAGGCTCCTTTCTGGGACCACGCTGGCTGTGGCAGGCGGCAGTCCCCACAGCCTGCTGGAGCCAGGCAGGGCTCCCAGGGCGCAGGCAGCCCCCTGCCTCCTCCCACACTGGGGGCAGCTGCCAGGTGCCAGCATTTACTGGGGGTTCTGGAGGTGTCCGGCTGCTCTCTGGCCAAGGGCTCTATGCAGGTTTGTCCCTGGACCCTGTCCTGCCCAGCGCTCAGCAGCAGCTAAAGGAGACCCAGTCTCCTTTCCTCGGCGCAGAGCTGTCAAAATAGTACAAAACCTCGCCGCCTGAAGTAGTCCAACAAAAGACTGGCTTTCTCCACAAAAGAGGTGGCCTTTGAAGGAGTGTTGCAGCTAACAAGCTATTATCAGCCCTGCCTTGGGCTGATCAGATAATTGCAGCTTTAACGACAAGAGTAGGCAGAGCTGGATGAAGCTGCAACGCTTACGTCAGCCACCAGCAGATCCTGCGGGTATCACCTGGGGCTGCGGGCTGGGGGCTGCTCCTGCAGCCGGAGACACAGGGGTCTGTCAAGAGGCTGCAGAGCCCACGTAGAGAACGATGAAAATAAAAAACAAAAAGTTCTCTCCTTAGAGCAGCTGCTGAGCACATCAAGGACGCACCACCAGGGCCGGGCAGCGAGACCCTGCAGCTGGGCTCCAGATTCAGGGCATGGGGCAATGGCCAGGCTGGGTGGAGGCGCCTGCAGCCTCCCAACACGAGGCTGGGCAGGGCTCGGGGTCAGGGGATGGGACCTTGCTGGCCAAAACCAGAGCAGTGCCCCCGATTCAGGGCCTCTTGAGTCAGGAATGTCTTTATGTTTAAATGATCTTGGATGGATTTTTTTCTTCTGCAGATCAGTGCTACTGTCCCCAGACTTGTGCAGACTTCTAGCATCAGCAGCCTGCTCTGAGGAGCAGGCACAGACCGCCACAAGGAGCTCCATGGCTTTATCACATGGGACAGGATGGCAGGCACTGCCTTTTGCCTCTTTCACGAGATGCTCCCTCCTTCCTGGGTCAGGGGAGACCTCAAACAGCCCCATGCAGCCCCTTCTCCGGGGCAGGTGCAGGCCTGCCCCCGTCCCGGCTCCCCACGCCTCTCCTTCCCGGGACGATGAGCTCTGCTCTGCTCTGTCCAGGAGATGTCGAATGGAAGCTGCCCCACGCACCCAGCGCCCTTCACTGAGGGTGCTCCAGCCTGGCTGCACACTCTGAGACGTGGGTGCCAGGCAGACTCATACAGGGATTTTTACCATGGCAAAGGATATTTTCTTCCTGATTCCTTTCCTAATAATTCCAACTTTCAGTGATCGGTGCTAGCAGTGAGCTGATGTTGCCATAGCACTATCTGTTCTCATCCGCCAGCGTGCTCGTCAGCTTGCACCCATCACCAGGCATTTAAAGTTAAGGTGTTTCTCGCTTTCAAAGCCCTTTTCCCATTTGCGCTCCAAACTGAATAATTTCACCTGGGCACTCCAGCACGCAGTGAAACACTTTGTCTGACTTGGGAGAACCCCCATTACTGGTGGTGCTTGCAGGCCCCCGCACAGCCAGCAGCGGGCACGGGAGGACGAAACGGGGCTGACGCAGCACAGCTGGTGCGAGCACACCGCGGTGCGGCCAAGGGCACGGCCACGCCTCTAGCACCGAATCCAAGTCGCATCTCAAATCCGAGAACTTTTAAGTTGGGTGCCAACAGCGACCCTGGGGAGGCCGACGTGAAGCTCCACAGTGTCAGCAGCGCCGCAGCGGTGCGCTCACGCCACCCAGGAGCCGTCACCATGCCAGTGAGGAGGGACAGTAGCTCTGAGCCAGGGGACTTGCACCTCTGGCTGCTCCAGCAGACCCACACAGGAACTGGGCGCTTCTGAGGGGGACATTTCCCTTAGAGAAAACATTGCAGATCTGCTGGAGGAGCCTGAATCTCTCCTGGTCCCTCTAACAAAGTAGCAGCGACCATAACAGCTCCTTTCAAGGGAAATGCTCCCACTCAGCAGCTGAGATCCTTCTGCAGAGTGCAGCCGTCACCACAAGAAAGCAGAGACTAATTCTGCAAACCCAGCAGATGCAGAATGAGCAAATTTCTGAACCTCATCCCAAGCATCTCACAGATCACTCTGGGTGGGGGCAGCACCCAACAAGCCCTTCCCCCTGAATTAAAGGATCCTGCCCTGAAGCCACAGCAGTGTGATGGTGCCTGATGAAATACCATTTTTCAGTCTGCTTTCTAATGCAGGTAGGTCATTACATACATCCACAAGGCCCCAAGCACACCCAAAAAACCGTATTAGTGCTGCAATAGAGAAAAGTTGTCTTGCTGAGGCCGGTACCACTGCCTGCCTGGTGGAACGGATTCACCTGGACTCCCGTGGGTGACAACATGCTGGGGAGTCTGCAGTCATGCCAGCCTCAGCTTTGGGAATCCGTGTCCCTGCAGGTCTCAGCCTCTCGCCGTCTCCCTGGTGAGAGCCCAGGGCCACTTGCTCCCTGACTCTGGCTGCAGCCACTCTTGACCGCCGCCTGCCTCTGTGGGTCCTGCTGCCCGGCGGTGCCTCGTGGCTGGCTTCATGCCGTTATCATCATTGCTATTCCTGATCTTAGCACAGGGATACTTGGTCTGGTGAGGCACAGGCAGGCTGTTCTCCTCTGCACCTGGACAGTGGCACCTCCACTCTGGACGTGTTTGCAAAAATTGTTTCCCTCAGGCCTGAATCGAGGTGCTGAGAGATGCAGAAATCACACAGGTGAGTCTGCAGCAGTCTGGTAAAATCACAGCCAGGTTACCATAGCAGAGAGTTTCTAGAGCAACGGTACTGAGATGGAAATCGGAACCGTGATCAGTGTTCTGAGGGGACAAGGGGATGAGGAGGGACAGCCCCCTTCTTCATGATGATCGCGGTCATTATTGATCTTCAAACTACTTTTTTTTTTTTAATTAGATTCAATTATAAGGCCTTATCTAAGAATGCCAACAATGCAACACAGAAACAGAAGTCCCTTGTGAAAAGAAGGGAGAAGCTGGCAGGCTGGGGGCTGCCACAGCGGGGGCCTGGGTCCCCCCAGCTGGGTGGCCAAGAGCACGGCCCCATCCCATCCCCATTTCTCTGCGCCTGCCTCCCCTCTCATTAACCTCACGGAGCACAAACAACATCGCCGCGATTTCTGCTCAGCACCTGCCCTCTGGTAACACGCTGCAGGCGAACGGAGGCGCAGGACCGAGCCGTGACACAGGCGGCACCATCCCAGCTCACCCCGGCTGTGGCACCACGTGGGGACAGCCAGTGCCCGGCTGGGCCACCACCTGCCCGTCCATCCGTCTCTCCGTCCATCTGTCTGTCCGTCCATCCACCTGTCCCACCTCGTACCCCAAGCCAGGACCAGAGCTGGAGCCCACCCACCCACATACCTGGGAGAGCAGCGTGGGCCCTTCCAGCGGGGACTTCATCAGCTGGTTCAGGGTCTGGAAGAGCCGCTGCAGCGAGCGCTGGAACTCGGCCGTCTCCTTCCCCTCGTAGAGCCTGAAACAGCCAGGGTTACCCCGTGCCACTCCTGGAGGACCGCTCCACACAGCCGGGCATGGCAGCCAGCTCGGTCCCAGCGCTGCCCCGACTGTTGGTGGGACCCAGAAGCAGCCAGAAGTAAAGACTGCTCCTCTGCGGGGCGTATATGCACCGCTCGTACATACCCACATGTGTACACATAGGGATTTATATACATATATGTACATATATATATATACATACACACACACACAATGTGAGAAGCAGAGTTGTGTTTTTGCAATAGAAGGTGTTTTTGCAGTGGAAAATTCCACTAACCTTATATTCAAAAGTGACCGTGCAGCATAGCAGCGTGGAATATTTTAAGCAGGTAAGGGGAAGGTCCCACTGTACCAAAATAAGGAGGATAGCTAAGAAAAACAGGATGAGCAGTATGAAATCAGTAAAAACAAAAATCACGGGCCCTCTAGTCACAAGAGAAGTAGGAAAAAAAAAAGGAAAAGGAGAAATTAATGGTTGGTCAGATAAAAATGTACATATATGGCATAGAAGTGCATCGAGTAGGCTGTGAACCTGTAGTACTCAGCCAACGAGGAAACGGGAGAAATCAGATGTCAGGTAATAGGGGATACAGGGTTATGATAAACTTTTACTGCGTGCTCCTGCTTGCAGGACGCCCGCCATTGCAATCGTGAATAAAACGGCTTCACAGAAGGTCCTGTCTGAAGAAAATTATTGAGATTTTTCTCACATAATGTACACACAGATGTATAAAAACAGCCTTTTACATTACGTTGTACTATCCAGGTCACCTCAAAGGAGGCTTGTATTCTCCTGCCTCAGCTGGAAACCTACCGAGCCTTCCAGCCTGAACACGAACTGCACGACCAGCCACAGAACAAACTAAAGCATGTGGGAAATCCTGGCCATGTGAATGGAAAACCTTCAGGAATGTTACAAAGCAGCTAGGTAAATGCAAAACTGCAAGAATAAAGTCACCACAACAACTCACTGTGGCAAACAGGTCATGTTTGAGCTACTTCACCCAGACCATCGGCGTGCAGTGTGAACGGTGCAGGCGCGGAGGGAGGACACTGGCGCGGGGGCACGGACCTGCCCGCGGCGCATCCTGCCCGACCCGCTGCACGGCTGACCCACTGCTAGCACCACACATGCAGTGGCAGAACGAATAAGAGCTTTAATTCCTGCTTACCAGCTTCTTTGTTGAATCTGGGTTTTGTAAAAATTTTGCTTCCTTGTTTCATAAAATTGCGATTGGATTGTTCTGGTTTCAAATTCATCTTCCCCTTCTGGTAAATGAACCCAAGGGAATGTACAAAATATCATAGGCTTAACAGCAGAAATAAGCCTGTGAATTTGACTGAAGCATCTTAGTTTTGCTTAAAAAAAAAAAAAAAAAAAAAAAGCATTAGCTGAATAACTGCCAGCTTACACCCCTCAGTCAACACTGAAATGAAAGCAAAATTGAGATTAACTCGAGGAAGTTCCGTCCCTTTCACCCTGCATGTACAGTCACTTAAATATGAGACTCTCCGGTAACTGCCGTTTCTCAGAAGCCCAATTCTGCAGCCTCGGTACTTTGCTTGGCCCAAAACCAAACATGAGGCCAGGAAAATTAAAAAAGCCTGTATGTGCAAAATGAAATGCAGAATGCATTTCATTGCAAAATGAAATGAAGAATCACATACAGGCTTTGCTCTCACAGCAACGATGTCATGCAATGAGCGTCGTTTATTAGAGATTTGTCAGGTTTTTCACATAGTCCCTTTTTTTAATGCCACTGCCCACAAACAACTGGCATAAATTTTCAAGCTAACCCCCCACTGCAAACTCTTGCCTACAAAATTCTGTATCCTTACACCAGAGAGGGCATACATGAATATGATACACTATATTAACAATTGTAGGATAAATTAATACTGATTTCTGAACTTTTAAGTGAGCAACGACTTAACCGGAGCACTATAAAGCAGTCAGAGCACGCATCGCGACTAGGCTGAGACAACTGCTGATTTGCATCGCTGCAGCAGACGCGTGCCAATGCGGTCCCTAACTGACCACTGACCTACTGCCTGGAGGACCTCACAGGAATCCTGGCAGGGGGAGCCCAGCCTTCAGCCTGGTGCACTGGGCTTAAAGCGGCTCCGCACCCACTCCTGCCTGAATGCCTGCAGCACCTGACCCTGACGCACACCTGAGCTCACGGCGCACCACGGGAGGCCTTCCGAGCACTGGCAATTAAGCTAGGCTGGAAAATTACCTGGCCACCAGCACACTAAGCAAATTAGTATGGACTGCGATGAAACAAGCGTGTGTTCGAAACAAACTGCATGACAAACGTGGTTTACTTGGGAGGAGTCAGCATGGCGCCCAGGAAGGGCAGCCCTGGTGCAGCGGGGTCAGGATGCGCGCAGCCGGCGGGCACAAGGGGACGCAGGCAAGGATCAGCCAGCGCCAGACAGGAGCAGGTCCCTTGGGCACCGGCCCGGCCTGGGATCTGCAGCTTCCAGAGAACTTCGCTTGCACCCAGCACCAGTCAAAAAGCCGGGAGGAGTTAGCAGGGAGGAAGCAGAGACCAAGCTGCAATGTCCAAACCCTGCGGACCTCCTGCAGGGAGGGGACAGGAGATGTCCCCCGCGCTCAGAGGGGCTGGCAGGGAGCGCGGCTCGGCCGTGCCCATCCCCAGCATGGGGCAGAGAGGGGGGCGCGAGGCAGTGCGGGTGGCTGCAGCTGCTCCGGCGGAGAAGCGAGCTCCGAGCTGGGCGCTCCCAGCACCTCCCATCCCGGGGAAGGGGGGCTCGGCTGAGGTAAGCCCCTTCCCCATGCAGCCGTCACGGAGCTGATGAGCAAGCCCGGCAGCAGCAGGAGGCGGCTTTGGTTTCTCATCGGAGGCACTGGAGCTGCTCGCCCGATTCTGTCTGTGGCATACATAATGAAATGGATACAGCATACTGCAGTAACTTATTATAATTACAATCTAATTTCTTTAAATTATAGACTGTGTACAAAATTTAGTACCATTTAAAGTATTTGGAAGATCTGAAGAGTCTGTGTTATTCCACTGTTAAGATCACTAAGATAAGGGAAAGATGAATAAAAACTAAATGTCTTCAGGGATGTCTTTATTTTAATGCTAACTAACTCATACGGCTGTTTGCAAATGCTCCATATAATTAATTTTCTTCGCCAGAAGCCTTGTAAGCTGGGGAATTTGCCCTCTACCTCCACTTACAGCGAAGCAGTGGGTGCCTCAGTTGGATGTGGGAGCCCCCAGGGCCCTCGAGCAGCAGGGCCACGAGTGTGACCCAGGGACCGCAGGCGGGTGGCAGCGGCGAAGCCGGAGGCTGGCAGGCTGGCAGCAACGCGCGCGGGCAGGCACAGCGCGCTGCCGCTCACCCGCACAGCGAAGGCTTTGCAGACAGCAAAGGGAGGCAGTGAGGACAAAGCAAAAACGGGGTCTGCGAGCCTATCTTGGTGCCAGGACCCGACCTCAGCTCCTTGCTGCTGTGAGACACAGCAGCTGCCTGCAGCAGACGGAGAAGGCTCCCTGCGCACCCAGGTGTCCCTGCGTGTTGCTCAGGGCCTCGGGTGACCCAAGCAGACCCGCTGTGCTTGCCACCACTCCATTCGGCTCTCCAGGAAACAGGCAGGAGCCGGCACACGGCCCCATGGCAGGGGCTGGGGCTCTGTGCTTGGTACCAGGCAAGTGAGCCTCCAGCACAGCCCGGCTGCCCTGCGCGGGGGCAGTCACCTCCAGCAGTTGCCGGGGCAGCCCCAGCTTTTGGTGTCTTCTACTGGGAATGAAACAGGAACGTAACCTGCTTTTCCTGATAACTCTGCCTGCTCATATTTTCACAAGTTTCTGCTGGGGAGTTTTGTTTGTCCCACCATGCTCCATGTGGGTGAGGACAGAAACCTGGGGACAAAGGACACCAGGTCCTAGATGAACCCGTAGGTCCCCATGTGGGAGGACTTTGACTTATCCTCAGCAGCACCAAGGGGCACCCGGCCCCTTATGCCGCTCAAGCTGAGCTGTGCCTTTGCAGAGAGGACAAGCTGTTAGGACAGGGCGGCTGGGGGTGTCCTCCAGGTCCTCGGGCAGGCTGCTGGCATGCTTGGTTTTGCTGCAGCATGAGGGACACCCCCAGTACTGTGAATACACAGGCTGCGGTTTAAATGATTTAAAAGCACAGTGACAGGCTGAAGTGTGACTGAGCAGCTCATGAAGAGACATGAGGAGCTGTATGCACCAGCAACTGCAGAGGGAGAGGGTGCTTCGTATAAACCCTGTGATGCTCAACCCGTCTGCTTCATTACCAGTGTGCCTGTGCGGTCCCTGCAGAGCGCTGCAGGAGTCAGGAGGTGACCAAGCACCCGCAGCCACCAGTGGTGCTGGGGCACACAATCAGGACCAGGGGCACAGCCACACCAGAACCAGTGCGGCCAAGAAGGCCCTGGGCAGCTCCAGCAGGCAAGGAGGATAAGGATGGGGGCCAGGGCTGCCAGTCCCAGTGCAGTGCTGGCTGCACAGGGCAGGGGCTGCCTGGGGAGCCCTGCTGGCTGCATCACGGCAGGCTTTTAAGAGTGCATTGACAAAAGCCATCCGTCAGGAGTGACTTAGGCAGAGCCAATCCTGCCCTGGGGCAGGAGTTTACTGCACAACCTCTGCATGTCCCTTCCGGCCTTACTTTATATGGCACTATGATTAACAGTACACAAGAAGAGCTCACTATTTCCTGAAGCCGACGCAAGCAGCAGTGGGAGCCGGGGCACGCTGAGTGCTGCAGGGGCAGAGGAGAGCTGCCAGCACCAGCGGGGGAGCGGCGTCCCTGCCGGCTGGCCCCGGACACGGAGCTGCTCTCACCCACACCGCACACCAACACTCAGGCGGCAGAGGGGAAGCAAGATCTGGTCCCACAGTGGTTAACCTGACAGAGACCCAGCTACAGGCACGCTTCGTGCTAATGCCGACCCGCTGCCTGGCTGCCATAGTGCTGTGTGAGCCCGGCGAGACGTGGCTGCTTCCAGGCGCAGCGTGGTTCGTGTTGGAGCACGTCGCCCCGCAGCCCCGCGCGGAGGCACTCCTGCCCCGGACACAGACAGCGCTGCTGGCTCCAGCAGCAGCTGAATCAAGCACCGTATGTAGCAGAAAATAGATGGAAACCTCAGCAGGAGGAAATGCAGTGGTGCAGAGAGCCTGGCCGGGAACTGGCTGACGTGGCAGTACCTCCCCAGCACACCCAGAGCCAGGGGTGTCACCCACAGGTGTCACATCCCACCCAGCAGCCGCACCAGCACCAGGTGGGTGGAGGCACCAGCGCCACATCCCCAGGGCCGGTGGTCAGCACCAACATCGCTCCCACAGTGCACAGACCCCGTGGGACCCCTCCCTGCTCCCTCCAGACCCATTTCCAGCAGCCAGCGTTGCACGGTACTCACTGGGCAAAGAGGTGCCTGGAGCGGACGATGAACTTGAAGATGTACTCCAAGGCCTTGAAGGTGCGCATGAGCGGCTCGCAGGGCTCTCCGCGGCTCGCCTGCTCCACGTACTGCGTCAGCACCGAGATCAGCTTCCTGTGGGTCAGGGACGCGGGGACGGCTCAGCGGCTTCCCTGCCGCACGGACCTGGGGCTGAGCCCCCTCCCGGCTCACATCCCTTCCCTGTCTCCATCCCTCCTGGTGCCCACCGTACTTGTAGGCGAGCGTGGCACTGAAGTGCTGGCGGATGTAAGCCTCCAGGACGGCGTTGAAGTGGTGAAACTTCCTGTCGGCCACGAGCCCCACGATGAAAACCTGGGGAGAGGTCGCGCGGCTTGGCACAGGGCAGCCGTGCCCCTGGCCACCAGCAGACAGACATGGAGTGCCGAGGGCACGAGGTGGTCAGCGAGCTCAAAGCTCAGCAGGGAAGCAGGATTCTGCTTACCAGGGCATCAAAGACGAGCGTGTCGTAGACATCCGTGTCTGCGTTCTCCATCATGATGGAGAACAAGGCATCCAAAGTGTCCTGGAGGAACTGGGGGGAGGAGAGGACTGTGAGGGCTCGAGCACTCGCTCCCAGCATCATCCCAGCCCTGACAGAGGCAGCACCCGTCCGGCACAGAGCTGCCTGCGGTCCCTTCACAGCTGCTCTCCATTGGAGCGTCCGGCCCTTTTGCAGGACACAGTTCCCCAGCCTGAACCATCCCAACCGGGAGCCCGGCACCTCCAGCCACCCACCATGCCAGGAAGCCCCCGGCATAGACACTGCCAACCCCCAGCAGCTGCTGCACCTCCCAGCCCCCTGGGGGGGCGAGAAGCCAGAAAACACCTGGGGTCTCAGCAGGGGAAATGCGAGCGGGGCAGGGCCAGGGGAGGCACAGGCACCAGCAGCCCCTCTCCTACCTTGATGACTTCTCCTCCATCCACGTTCATCAGCTTCTGCAGGTTCTCCGCCAGGAGGCTGGGCTTTGACCGCCACTTCAGCAGCCCCAGCAGGTTGACTGCGTGGGGACAAGGCGTGGGTCAGCACAGCCTTTGCTCGCCCCCCCCAGGCTCCACGTTACAGTGCCCGCACCCACACTGCTGCCCACCCGCCTCAGCGATGCAGCAGGGGCTGAGCAGCCTCCCCGCACCCCCGAGCCAGCCAGCCCCATGGGGAGGGACTGGGGGGGCATTCGTGGGTGGCCACACTGCCCCCCCTTAACCTCCGTAGCCGGACCATGTGGGGCCAGGACCCCCAGGGGGCACCCACCCCACACAGGCTCTGCTGACTGCATTTCTGCAGGTGGGGGCACTGTGCCGCTCTGCCCCAGTGCCCTGCAGCCCCCGCACAGCAGCCAGCTTCTGGGCGAGGAGATCCCACGGTGAAAGGGGAAGCGTGATGCCACTGCTGGCTCCCCTGTGCAAGGGGAGGGCGTGCAGGCGGCCATGATCTGCAGCGGGGGTGAGGACACGTCTACGCACGAGCCTTCACACCAGCTGCTTGTGGATATTTAAAATATTGATTCAGTTTCATGCAGCCCAGTCCTGCGCCTGTGGGGTCCACAGCACTGCACTGCCCCGGCGGGAGCACGTTGCCAGTGGCCCCGCACCTGGTGAGGGATGTCCACATCCCCGGGCAGCTCCCGCTCGTGCAGAGCACGGCACCAGTCACCAACCCTGCGTACAACAGCTGCTCAGCACAGAAAGCTTCCCAACTTCAGTACCATAAGATTCAGCTAAATAAAGGATGATTACTACAGAAGCTGCATTTGTGCTGCAGGAAGAGAATGAGCTGAACTCCAGTGGCCCCAAGCCCCACTTGTGCTACACCGTAAGTCCCAAGCCCTGTTAGTGCAGCGGCAATGAGTCACCATGTCCTGCGCCTCCTGCACTGCAAAGCCAGTTCCACGAGTGTTGAGAGCCCCTCGTCAGAGCCGTGGTTTCTCCAACTGCATCATTAAAATGTAGCAAAAGCAGGGCTGAGTATTACAAGCTGCTGGCCTTGCAGAGGAGGCACTATGGTTTGGGAGGAAAGCATCGGTATTCCTGCGGTGTCTTCCCCACGGACCAAGCCCTGACAGAACCCGCCTGCTGCCAGTGCTCCCGTGCAGCGCTTTAACCCCAGCCCAGATCAAAATGTTATTTCCACGTGTTTGTGTCCCCCCGGGGAGGAACAGGCTGCTGCTGCGCTTCCTGCAGAGACGCAGGCACATGCGCAGCAAATGCATCCGGAGCTGGAGCACCCGGCACCGCCACACAGAGCCACCAGCCCCGGGGAGCGCGCTCCCGTGGACACCCACGTGCTGCATGCCTCTAACGTGGGCATCGTGAGGGCACTCAGACAGTGCGCCCTTATCAGCCCTTCAGCAGAGCAGACACCTTGCGTTATCAGCTGGGCTCTCCTGTTCACTTCCGACGCGCGCATGGAGCAGTTTGCCAGTGCTCACTCAGGGTTGCCTGCACCTTTTTGTTTGCCACGTCCCAAAACATTTTGTACGAGGCAAAATCCTGTTTCTAAATGCTGATGCATCTGTGTTTGGATGGCACGCACGCTCTTGGCTGACTTGCAATGAACTGAGCAAAGGACCTCCAAGGCTAAAAGCCCCAGCTATGCAACTTAAGACAGGGCTTTGAAAAACACCGAGACCCAATTCCCATCATGATTTCAGAAGGGCCCAGAGAAGGTCACAGAGCGTTTGACAGCAGCACTCAGCAACTCGTTCCAGCTCCCAAATTGGAGGCAGCAGCTCGGTTCCCTCAGGGCATGAGCAGATTAATTACCATCTGCAGGGGTTTACACGGGCCAAGAAACTGCTAACTACCTATAGCTGCTGGCAGGCTAGGCTCCGCCAAGGTGGAGAGCGCGTGTAAATACTTGCAGCCTGTTACTGTTTGTTCTCATTCCCCTGCCTTTGAAAACTAATCTGCCGCTAACTCAGGAGGGCTCAGGAGGGCTCAGGAGACAGATAAGCCAAAAGACAACCTTAATAAGAAATAAATAAAAATAAATAAAAAAAGAGAAAAAAGTGAGAACCATTATGAGTTCCAGCCCTGAGCTATCAACCCAGACGTATGCAAACAGAGCTGGTAGTGAGCAATGCCCGGGCACAGCAATGTGAGTCCTGCAGCAGCGGTGCCACGCAGCAAGCATGGCAAACGTGGTGCGAGCCGTGGCTGCCGAGGGCAGTGCCGGCCCCAGCAGCAGCCTCGGCCCCTGGCTGCCCGCTTCTGCCTCGGGGATCCCCCAGGTCACAGCCCTGAGACCCCTGGGACCCCGAAACCCCGTCAGCCTGCATGGCCCTGGGGACAGCCGCCTTTTGCTCCAGAGGCACTGGCCATGTCAAAACAGTAATTCAGTGCTCAACACTTCTGCTTTCCCTGCATTTTCGGCATGCTATCTACAGGGTCCCTGATGCCACTGGTGATGGGAGCGAGCACCGTGCTGGGGAGGCTGTGCAGCGCCCCAGCCCCGAGCTCCAGCCGGGCTCCCCAGGGCTGCTGCTCACGCACTGCTCTTGTCCTGGCCGTAAATCACTCAGCCACTCCACCACCCGGCTCCCTCATAAAAAGGGGATAACAGCAGCTCCCTTTCTAACAAGCCCCTGCGGGGAGGTGCGTACAAGCTGTATTTTTTCCATATACTTAGGAAGGAGAGCAGGCCCAGTCCTGTTCCCTGGCCCCAAGGACAAATGGCTCAGCTCAGGCAGTCAGAACCCAGCCAGCCTCCCCTCCCTGGGCCAGCTCCCCACAGAAGCACTGTGCCACTGAGACCAGTGGGGTTACCGAGGCTGCCATGGTCAGTGCGCAGGGATGAACACGGTCAGGCACGCAGGGACGTCAGCCGGGGCACGGGGCACAGACAGGTGCCTCTCCCCATCCCTGCGCGCTGCCAGCCCCGGGCACCACCAGCCTGGCAGAGCACAGCTCTCAGGAAACTGGCCACCCTTTGCTCAGATGCTCAGCGTAATAACCGGGGGCACTCAGTGCCGTTACTCCTGCAGAACTTTCTCATGAAAGTGTTTTTCAGCCACAGCTGCCGCCAGCAGGACCGTGTGCTGGTTCCCCACATCACCACCCAGTGATGCCTGAGGGCGAGGCAGCCGCCCCGCAGCCAGGACTCACCGTTCTGTGTCAGCTTCGTGGAGCAGACAAGCGTGGAGATTTGGAAGCTGTCCCGGGCCGACACGGTTAAGCCGGGCGCGCCTCCGCCCACACGGAACGAGGACCCCAAGAGGAGCTTGGGCTCGGGCAGGTTCCTCGTGGAGGGCAGCGCCAGGTATGAGCCGGCGTCCTCCAGCCTCCTGCTGTCCCCCTGCAAGGCAGAGCACATCACACAGGTGAGGTCCCACCTGAGCGGCTGGGCGGCGCCTCGGGAGGGGGGTGGCTGTGTGCCCTGTGTGCCCTGCCACCGCCGGCTTGGCTCTGTGCAGTGGCGCGAGGGAATCAGCACAGCCACACACAGCGGTGACTCCTGCTAACGGAGCCAGGAGCTGCTCCCGGCTCCAGGGCATCACGGCAACCTGATGGCCAGCCTGGGAGAGCCGCTGCCCACGCTGCGGGCTCCTCTGACCTTAACTTCTACAAAGCATCCAGCAAAGCTGCCTCCCGCATGGCTCTGTGGGGACCTGTCTGCAGCCGACGCTGCACAGATGGGAGAAAAGGCCGGTCCCTGGCTGGTGGAGCTGCGGGGGGATGTGAAACGGGTGCGTGGGAGCGCATGGGGAGAGGTCGGCCCAAGGGCCCAAGCGCTGCTGCGAGGACAGACACGAAGCCCACAGTGGGTCCCTGCACGGGGACCCCCACCTCACCACCAGCAGCCCCTGAGGCCACCACGCCGGGGGTGCCACCGGCCTGGGAGGAGAGCGGAGCCCCCGGCCCCACATGTCCCCCGCCCCTAGGGACCGCAGCGGTTCTGCATCTCAAATACGAGGCATTTGTCTTTTCCCTGACTGCAGCCTTGCTTGGTAAACTTCTCTTCTGTTGGAGGTCAGACAAAGATCGCAAAATTGTTCGTTTGTTTGTTCACTTTTCCCTCGGCGTGTAACTTCCCTCGGTGTAACCGCGATTTCCAGCTGACTCACGCGAGGCACTCCATGCCTTCTGAGGGCAGCTAAGCCCTACTAGGGTACACCGACTTAATTTCAGACATTTCTCAACCAGCGTGAGATCAAGAGGTCTGAAGAGCTAAAAGCATGGAATTCACACTCCTCTGGCAAACAAAGATAAAAGATTAAATAGCTTCTGACTCCCAGAGTCAAGCTCCATTGTTTGCCGGGAAGAGCAGAAATCTTCTGCTGGATCAGCCAGGGAGAAGACAAAGCAGAACAGAGCATGCCAACTCCAACTCGCTCAGGGGCTGAGGACACTGCTGAATGCGATGGGTTCAGCGAGGGCAGCAACGACTCTTTAAAAAGTAGAAAATGCTTCCAGAGAGGAGACGTGCGAGGCTTTGGTCCCTGCTTCGGCAAACACCAGCAAGCCTGAAGGCACCCAGAGCTCGTTCTGCTGCGGGACATGGAGCAGGACAGTCCCCTGGGGAGCCAGGGAAGGCGTCTGCAGCTCTGCAGGCCACAGCAGCATTTAAAGAATTCGGGTGTTTTGCCCAAAACGGGCGCAGAGGAAGGGCAGGATAACAAATTTTGGATGCATTATTCTTCTGGGGAAAAAATCACCGATCTGTCTCTGCAGCCACAGCTCGCTGCAGGGAGGGGCACCGGGCATCAGCAAGGCGATAAATGAGAACAGCAGCACAGGGCAAAGCGCCAGGCAGGTGGCAGGGAGCCCGTCCATGGCCACGGGCAAGAGCAAGGTTGTACAAGGCTCGGGGCGGGCTGCTCCTCCCTCGGGGCAGCAGGCTGAGAGGCCGGACAGACAGACGGACGGATGGACAAGGATTACTCAGGCAGCACAGGCACCCGGGGCAGCCAGGACCACAGCAGTAACACTGCTGGCACCATTAACGGCAGGAGGAGGGCTGGGGCGCTGGGAGGGCTCCCCGAAAGGGACAGGGAATGCAAGGAAGAAGAGGAGGAGCTCCTCCACCAAGCAGACAGCGCACAGCTGTGGGATCTGCACGGCCCAAAACCACCCAGGACCCGGGAGCGGTAGCACCAGGGGTTCCTGCGGGAGGAGATCCAGGCACCAGCGCTCCTGGTCCCCACGCCCTGACCAAGCCCAGCTCCTGGCACAGCAGCACAGGTGAGCACCCGCTCTTGCACACTTCGGCACCGAAGCTGACCGCATTTTTCCTAATGAACGGAGAGCTTTCCTCCTCACATTCTCTCTATGCTCCCTCAGAACAAAACTGAGCAGTTTTAAGCAGACAAACCATGGTGAAATCAGATAAAATGCAGCAAACATCTTCACCAGGATGTTCCCTCCTGGGCCTGACACATTTAAGTTGCCTTTTCCTAAAGAAAACTTGTCATTGCAGAGGCGCAGAGTGGGGGTTGGAGATGATGTGTGCAGAGAGCTGCGGCAGGGCCTCCGAGGACAGAGAGGAGATGAGAACGGGGCTGGGGACCCTGCAGGAGACCTTGGGCAGGAGCCAGCGGTGCCTGCAGCCGGGGGCACCTGCGGTGGTGACGGGGCCGGCACGTCCAACTCCGCCGGTACCTTGTACAGGAGGAGGTCGTGCTCCCCATCGCGCAGGGTGGTGCCGTCGGGTCGCATCAGCTTCACGAAGGCCATGGAGAAAATCTTCTCGCTTTTGTCTTTAGCTGGGAGAGACAGAAGCACAGGGGAGGTGAAGGCAGCGTGGGGACAGCCCAGGGAGCCGCGGGGTGGGCAGGGAGAGGCAGCCCCAGCCGTTCCTGGCCACCGGAGCGCTGCAGGGATGTGGTGCCGGGGCCGTGGGAGCCACAGGCAGCATCGTGGGCAGCAGGGATGCCTCGGCGTACCTTGGGGGCAGCGGCCGCAGCAGCCACGCAAGTAAAAGAGGGAGGGAGAGAACACCAAAAGCAGAGGGTGGGCAGAGAGGGGAGGCAGGGAACCCTGTGAGGACACGACTGTGTTTGGGGCAGGCGGGGTTTGGCTGGTGCAGGATCCGACCTGTGAGCATCCAACCCAGCTGCAGGTCCCTGCTGCCCTGGGTACCCTCCCTGCAGACGGGACCGGGCAGTGCCACTCCCAGCACCACAGCCACAGCGGGGCCACTGTCGTCCCCGCGGCAGCCCTGGGAAGTCTCCCGGGAGGCACAGGCTGTGTTGCACTGCGCCCAGTGCCTGGGATTTTCAGCTCCACCAAGCAGCTGGTGGCAGCACCTCTGCTCCCGGCCACACGCTGCAGCCCACGGCCTCCCCACAGCCAAAAGCCACAAGACGCAGAGCAGATGCCAAGCACCGAGCCCAGGGAGCTGCCTGCACGCGTAGGCAGCGATGTGCCAGAGATCTGCTGCCTCACCATGGGCAGCTGGGACCGAGCAAAGCAGGGACGACGGCTCGCCTCCTCCCGCATGTGAATCCAGGTTTCACAGCACACCCGGTGTCCCCACACGGGAGTGAGACCGGGACCGCTCGCAAGGTCCTCCCCTCTCTGCAGCCCCCGGGCCACCTGCCGCCACCGCAGCCTTGGCAGGGGACATGGGCGGAGGAACGGGTGAAGGAGAGAGATGCTCACAGTCACTGGAGGAGCGGTGCTTGAAGGTGAATCTCAGGTGGGTCTTGTGGACGTCTTCGATGGGAACAGCAATCTGAGAGAGGGAAGCCCACGTGAGTACGGGGGGCAAGGGCTGAGTGAACTGCCCAGCCCAGACCCCTCCCTGCCCGAGCCTGGGCAAACGACGTGCTGGACTGCAGGCTGCCCAAGTCCAAATGCACGTGCTTTGCTTCCACAGTTGATGAAACTGCATCGGAGACACCAGTGTGTGTGCAGGGTTGGTGAGCTGTGTCCACCAGCCAGCGGGGACAGCCTGGTGCGGCGCAGGACCAGCACCAGCGAGGCAGTGACCCCCACCAGCCCATGCCCCCGGACACCGCCTCCCACCGCAGGACCTGCCACAGCGCCTGTCCCCCGGGAACCAGCCCCTCTGAGATCCCTCTGGGACCCCTCTGGAGCAGGGGGAGTGGGACATGGCCCCGTGGCGGGCGGTCCCGCTGCAGCCCCTCGGAGCAGACCTTCACTGTCTCCATCCACCGCTGGTGCCGCTGCTGGTAGTAGACCACGGAGCGGTATTCGCTGGCCGGCTTGTCCCCTGCCCCATGGTAAATCACGTTCTGTGGGGAGGACAGCAGCGGATAAGATGTCCGTGGTCAGCTCATGATAAGTCTCGCCTGACTTGCACATTGAAGCGCCCCAAAGGCCCCAAGAACTTCACATCTTCGGCTAACCCAGAACAGCCCCCACCCCTGAGCCCGTGCCTGCGTTCCCCTCCGCAGCCCCGCACAACCTGGCCGGCACGGGGCCACCCTGAGCATCGCTTCCCAGGCAGGTGGCGGGGGCAGCCAAGGGCTTCCTCATCCCCACCTGCCTCAACCAAGGCTGGTCACAGCCTTTGAACAGAGGCAGGAAGGATGTACGAGCCTCCAGTATCACTCAATTCAAGCTCAAGGCTTGAATTCCATTGCCCCAAAGGAAATTCGTTATCGCGGGCAGAGATAGAGGCAGGGGGGCTGCGTCTCTGCAAAGCCCAGCAGGAGCCTCAGTAATTAAAAACCTGCTCACCACGGGCCAGATAAGGACCGAGTTTGAAATGAAAGCAAACACCCTGGGAAGAGAGGCGAGGCAGCAGGCAGCACGGAGGTGGGAGAGGCTGGGTCTGAGCTGGCCCCCGGCTCCTTCCCCTGCCCGAGGACACCAGGGCTGTGGGCAACCCGTGGCCAGGGGTGGCCAGGAGTGGCCGGGGTCTAGCTGTCCTGAGACAGCTAGAAGAGACAGCAATTTTCTGCCTGTCCCTTCCCGTGATTTTTTCAAGTCTATATCCCAAAGGACAACTCCAGGAGTGGCAGCTTGCCACAGAAGGGCTCGAGCCGGTCTGTGCCAGCACCAGCACTGACACCGCACGCCACAGAGCTGCTGCCTCTGCCTGAGCCGGGGCGATGCACGGGGTGGGGGGTCCCTTGCCCGAGGGCTGGGGCTGGCCTGGCACTCGCCGTACCTGCACCACATTGCCCGACTCGTCGCAGACGCACACCGTCACCTCCACGTTCTTCTGCGTCTTCTTGTTCCCCTTGTCGAATTCGCCCTGCACCAGCGTGAGGTAGATGTCGTTCCTGACGTCCCCTAGGAGGAGAGCCCCGTCAGCAGGGCCAGGTCCCTCCGCAGCCTGGGCGCCCTGCGGCCGCACTCCGGGACCCCAAGAGACCACCAGGGGATGAGCCCACCCACCCCACACTGCTCCCATGCGGAGCCGCCTCCCCTCCTGGGCTGGCCGGGATGTGCACACCCCAGGGCCTGCCTGCAGCCCCCCAAAAGCCCCCGGATACCCTGCTGGGGGTGGCTGCTGCACCCACCCCCTGTGAGCAGCGCGTGGCACCGGGGACGCTTGGCACAGGGGAGGGGAGGGGAGGCCAGCGCTGCCTCCCCGCTTGCCTGGCATGATGACCTCCGGGTAGCCCAGCTTGCGTGCCACCACCGTGCTGCGGTCCACAAGGTGCGGGTGGTCCTTCCGCACCTGGCTCAGGTCTCCCCACAGCATCTTCAGAGACACCCAGAACCCTGCCAGGGACGAACCGAGGGGCATCAGCCCCACGGCCAGCAGCGCTCGGACTGAGCCATGCCACGCTGGGCAAAGCCGGCCGCCACGCGTTGCCCCTGCAGGAGCAGCTGCCCTGCCCTGGGGCTCAGCCCCGAGGTGTTCAGGGGGTGGGTGACCGCCCCCGCCCCCACAAGGCCTGGTCCCGACTGTCAGGACAGTTCCCACACCAAGCCCCTGCTGCGCCCGGGACCACCCTCGCAGCCTGTGGCCACTGTAGGGTTTTGTTTGTTTGTTTGTTTTGGGGGGGAGGCGGGGGGAGCTGCTACCTTGTCCTTTGTGGTTGATGTCCTTTCCTTCCACCGCTTTCCTGATCATGTTGTGAAGGAAATCATTCTCAGCGGCTGCCCTGCCAAACACCAGAGCAGGGAGAGCTTCAGAGGAGCTCCCAGCCAGGAGGACTCGTGGGAGCCCCGCAGCTGGCAGCAATGAACAGGAAAACAAGCTGGACCCCCCCCACCCCGTGGTCCCCCAAACCCACCCGCCACCGAGCCCACCTAGAGGAAGGTGCAGGACAGCATCCACAGCTGACATGGGACAAGGTCCCCAACCCTGAACACCCGTGTCTCTGCAGAGCCCCAGCAGGGTTCCAGGATTCTCTCAGTACCTCCTTGCCCGTATAAATACCCTTTTGTCTAACTTCACCGGGTTCCTAGACCTGGCGACATCCCGTCCCAAGGATCCACAGTCCCTTTGCAAAGCCTAAGTTAACAGAAATCCTTTGCTCTGTGATTCTGGCACCTCCTGACACCGCTTACTGCCGCTGTCCCCATGCCAGCTCAGCCACCGGAGCTCTGCCTCCCTGCCTGTCCCCAGCCCCAGGACTCACAGGTGCACAGGGATGAAGTGCTGCTTGTCCTCGTCGCTCTCACACTTCCCCTTGCTGATGTCCGTGATGTCCATCACTGCAACGGCACAGACACGGCAGCATGGGGTGGCTGCCATGGGTGCCTGCAGCCCCAGCGACACGGCCCTGGTGCCAAACCCTCCAGGTGACGCACGCAGGGCCAGCTTGGTCCCTTCCTGCAGCCAGCGCCTCGCCTGCGCCCCCCGCACTGATCCTTCTGTGCCTGGCCAGAGCTCCCCAGGGAGGCCCCCGTGTCCCACCAGGACCCTCTGCCACCTCATGCTGGATGGTGCTGAGCCACAGGGGGCTCTGCACAGGGACCCACCCTACACCCACACAGCTCCGTGGTGAATGGGCACAGTGCCGACGCAGGCTAGGACCCAGCACCCGGGCGCAGCTTGTCCATGGGAAAGCTCCCAGGGGGTCTCTGCTGCACCCCACGCAGCACCACGGCCCTGGGCACCAGGATGGGCCCTGTGCTGGGTGCAGGACCCCATGCAGCTGGGGGCCATCCCCCTCCTTGCCCCTCCTCGCCCCACTCTGCTCCAGCCACATGGGCAGAGCCGGGGCTCGGGGCGCACAGCACCCACCCGGCGTCCCCTCCAGCCACGAACCGGCTGCTCACCGCCAGGTGCCTCCGAGCTCCCGTTTGGCCAAGACAAGCCATGCCCGGGACTTCTCCATCCCCCACAGGCACCAGGGCTCGGTGCAGGATGGGCAGGGCACTGCACCGCAGGCACCACGACAATCCATCTGGCCCCCTCCCCAGGGACATGCTCAGCTCAGAGCGCAATTAGCTGCTGGTATGTTAATAATTCACCTGGTAATTACTCTGTGGCTGAGATCCTAGTGCACGCTAATTGGCCAATTAAAATCAATAATTTCCTACCAAGTTCATCCGATGAGGATCAATACTCAGAGCAGGAACATTTGTCAAGGCAGGGGAGGAGGGTGCGGGGAGCTCCTGCGCTCCTCCCTCCACAGGGGGTGCCCAGGGCTACTCCCGGGGGGCCCCTGCTCCTGGGGTCCCTGCTGGCGCCACCGGGCTTGGAACTGGGGAAAGCAGGCGGCGAGCACGGGGGGCACGGGCAGAGCGCGGCCACGCAGAGAGGCGAGCGAGGGTCGGGGTCCGAGCGTGGGACCTGGCCGAGAGGCCGGTGCAGGGTCTGCTCCGGGAGCCCCTGCTCACCCGAAATGCCGAAGGGCCGACGGAGGCCGGTGCTGAGCTTGCGGCTGAGGGTCTCCCGGAGGTCCATGCGTCCCACCCGGATGATCTGGCACACCAAGAAAAGCCTCTCCCGCTTCAGGTCTTTGCTGCCCAGGTCCTGGGGGCACAGGGGGTGTGAGCGGGGTGCCGGCAGCGCCGTGTGAGGCTGCTCCTCTACGAGCACTGGGAGACCACAGGGAACCTGCAGCTGCCAGGAGGATGAGCCGGGGGTGCAGAGCTGCCTTCAGGGGCCGGGGAGTGCCCTCGCTACTGTGCCCCATAGAGGGGCTTGGCAGGAGGGCACAAAGCTCCGCTGTCCCAGGGAGCCCCGGCTTTCTGTGCACCCCCAGACAACGCCGTCCTGGTGGAGACCGATGGCCCCACAGGGTACCCACGGTGTGGCAGCGCGGCTGAGGCAGGCACAGCTCACTGGGGGGGGGCAGCTCTGCCACGGAGCAGGGCCCAGCGGGGCAGCCCCACACCCCAGCTCCTGGCACCCCAGCCAGGCCAGGTCCTGCGAGGATGCAGCAGGAGGACATGGCACAGGGACACGGCACGGGGACATGCGGCTGGTGCCGGCAGCAAGCGGGGGTCGGAGGTGAGCAAGAGCCGGCGGAGTTGGACCGTGGGGCTGGAAGTGCTGATGCTGCTCATTTGCATTGATTTCCTGGCTCATCTGCGTATCGATGGCTTGGGCCGTCCTGAGGGTCAGCTCGGCTCTGCTTGCGCAGCGGAAACCTGCTCCGTCAGCAGGAGCTGCTCCTCGCCTGCCTCCCCGGAGGCGGCTGAAACCAGGACAAGCCCGGCGAGGGCGGGCACGGGGGGCGAGGGGCAGCCCACGGGGGTGCGCAGAGCCCTGGTGCCAGGGCAGGCGCTGCACTGGGAGCCACGGGGCTGGCGTGACGGGAAAAAAGGAGAAAGGAGCAGCAAGGAGAGAGCGCTGAGGGGAAGAGCTGGGGCTGGGACGGGGGTGGGGGACAGGGGCTGCAGTGGGGTTTGGGGTCCCTCCCGTGCACAGTGCCCCAACGCACCCCACACACTGCATCGAGGGGCACGTTGGCAGGGCGGTGGGGAGGGGAGGATGCGTGGGCTGAGTGCCTGGAGGGGGGCAGCGAGCAGGCAGCGCCGCCTCCCAGCCACAGCTCCAGTGGGGACAGGGCGAGTTCCCTCGCTCACCGTGAAGATGGCCTTGAGGTTGTTGAGCAGCTCGATGTCCTGCGGGACGCCCGTGCTGGCCCAGCGGATCACGTAGTTCTCACTGCAAGGGGACGGTGAGACGTGAGAACCCGTGGCCAGTCCCTGTACATCGGGGGTCCCGGACCAGGCAGAAGCTGCCAGCAATGGGACCAAGAGCAAACAGGGGCAGGGGCTGCCCCACTCCAGGGGACGCAACCAGGGGATGCTGTGGGGAGCAGAGGCATGGGACCCCTGCCAAGCGCCGTGCCGCTTGGGGCCCCACCTGATCATGCGCTGCTCGCCGGGGTCATACAGCGCCATGAAGAGCTGCGCCTCCTCACCAATGTTGCAGACAAAGTTGCGCACGCAGAGGTAGAGGTTGTGGGAGGGCGAAGCCGCCAGGCGGGCGCTGCAGCCCAGCTCGCTCTGCTGTGGGCACTGTGGGGCAGGAGGTGGCTCAGCCCCACGGCACGGCCCCACAGCACGACCCAGCCGGCCGCACGTGGGGCAGCAGGCTCTCAGCACGGTGGGGCCAGCGCTGGCTCTCACCGTCTCCTCCTGGATGCGCTGCGTGATGGTCTGCGCGGCCTTCTTGTGTGCCTGGAAGAGGCTGATGACGCTGGTCCTGTCGGGGTCCAGGATGTTTTCATCCTCGTCCCGCACCACCAGGTCCAGCGCAAGGATCCTGCAGAGGCCGGGATGGGTGAGATGGGACCCAGCACCTGGGGGCACGCGGGGCTGCGCGTCCTGCCAGGACCCGTAGGCACGGGGCCGGGGCTGCAAGCACGGCGTGGGGGCAGGATGATCCCAGCAGGCCGTGGCCAGCAACAGCCAGCCGGGGAGGGGACAGGAGCAGAGCAGCACCAGGGACGTGCTCCTGCCCCATGCAGGGCTCACTGGCAATAGCCGTCCGCCAGGTGGAATGCACAGCCAGCAGCACGCCAGGACAGCGGGGACAGCAAGCCGGGTCAGCAACGATGCTGCAGCAGGGGGACAGCATCAAGCATCCCTCAGCACCACACAGACAGTGCCTGTGGTGGTGGCAGATGCAGCGCCTCACGCTCCCATCCTCGCTCTCACTTGTTGCCGTAGTCGATCTTGCTGGTCACCTCCTTCTTGAGCTGCAGCAGCTCGTCCTTGGGCAGTGTTCCCGAGAGCAGCTGCGAGCGCCGCTCCATCAGCTCGTACATCATCTGCTTCACCTGCCGGTACCGCTCCGTCTGCCCCGCCTGCAGGCAGCCGCCACGCACAGGGTCACCCTCGTGCCCCGACCGTGCCCCCACGGCCCCGTCCCCCACCGTCCCTCACCACATAGAGCTGCTTCCAGATGGTGGCCCACTCCCGCAGCGTGGTGGTGATCTCCTGCACCATGGGCATCTCGGCAGGGACCACGCACTCCTCCGCCCTGGGGAACACGCAGAGCCCTGCAGCACCCCGCTGCCGGTGCGGGGCCCGAGGCCGAGCGGGGCGGGCAGGCGGCCCCCTCGCCCCATACCTACCCCCTGCGCTCCACCACCGCGCCCTTCAGGTGGATCAGCGAGGCCGGGAAGATGCCCTGGGGGAGCAGCAGCCATCAGCACCCACGGGCAGGGGCTGGGTGAGGATGCAGTGCCCCCCTGTACAGTCCTAGGGGGCCAAGACTGGGGACTCCCTCGGGACTGAGCACCCTGTAGGGGGTCCCCAGCCCAGCAATGCCCCCAGTGCCTGGTGCAACCCCTGCCGGGCACCCAGCCGGGGCCATCCCCTGCACCCCGTCCCCCACAGCAGCCCCTCACCTACCCGGGCAGCCCTGTTCCTGAGCGAGTACCCGCGGTACCAGCCTGCAAGGGAAGGGGAGGTGACAGCGTCAGCCAGCCTTGGGGCCTGATGGCCCTGGCACGAGGCCCTGGTGCCGGGGTGCACCTGGGTACCCCAGCCTGGCACAGCCCAGGGGGCAACCCTTACCCTCAGATGCCTGCAGGATGTGCACCGTCTCCCCGACCTGCAGCGGGAGGTGATGCTCGTTGGTGCTTGGGAAGTTCCACACGGCTGCGGAGAGAGGGGCCAGGAGCCGTGGTCAGGGGCCCCTTGCCTGCCCCCCCTGCCCAGCGCAGCCCCCTGGGGCCAGGGCGCCCCACACCCGGTCTCCCCCATGGGGCAGAGCCACCCCAACAGGCACCGCTCAGCCCCCGGGGTGCTGGTGCAGGGTCCCAGCCTCACACGAGCAGCCCGAGATCCCAGGGGGGCAGGGGCTGGGCGGTAGCAGAGCACCTTGGGGTGCCCCTGCCCGTGGGAGGGGACCCCACAGAGCCACCATGCAGCTGCCACGGCACCAGGCAGGGCAGGACCCCTCAGCCCCCAGACCCAGTGCGTGGTGGTCCCAAGCCCTGCATCCTCCCACCGCGCTGCCAGCCGCCTGCAGCCCCCGCACAGCCGGGCGAGGGGCTGGGCCCCGCTGCCCGAGGCACGCGCCCACCGCGAGCAGCACTGGGGCTGAGAGCGCAGGACGCAGGGTGCTTCCTGCTGCAGCGCAGGCTGCACTAGGACGGGCTGCGGTTAGTCCTGCCGCTATTTCTGGTGCTGGGGCCAGTGGCGGCTCTGCTGGGGCTCTGGGTGGAAGCAGCCCTGCCCTAGCTGCAGGACGGGCTGCACGCTGCACCGGGGGCTGTCCCCTGCAGGCATGCACGCCCCCAGCAGCTCCCTCCAGGACCCTGCCCACCACCCTCCACTGCAAAACCTTGCCACTTAAACCCAATCCTCCAGCTCACGTCCTTGGGGGTGCAGTGCCCCCAGACTTGCACAGCTCATCCAGGACCCCCTGGATGGACACACACACGCGGCTGGCCCCAGGGCTCCCTGTAGCACCGGGAGCCCTGAGCTGCCTGGAGACCCCTCCTGCCATCCTGCCCTCTGCCAGCACCAGCCCGGGTCCCAGCTCACTCCCGGGCCAGCTCCTTCCTGCCCCCAGCCCGCACCAGACCAGGCTTCCTCATAGGCCGGCCCCTAGAGCCCCCCCTGCAGCACCCCAGGCCCCATGTGGGGCTCAGCCCTCGCTCGGGGCCGCTGCAGGCAGCGCAGGGAGGGGACGTGGGAAACGGCCCCTCCAGAAACGGGAAGAGGCGCGGGGCGGTGCAAGGAGAAGTGCCTGCTTGCACAGGGGCTGCTGCAGGGAGGCCGAGCAGGGGCTGCTGCAGGGAGCAAGGCTGCTGGGGTGTTACCGCAGCCCACGCAGAGCCCCAAGCAGGCCCTGGGGCAAAGAGTGGGGCTGGCTCTGGGCTGCCTGGTGCAGGTGCCCTGGGGTGGAGGGTCCTGTGCTTCAACAGCGAGGCTTCAACCCCTAGCCCAGAGGGGAGGGACGGATCCTGTGCCGGGGACTGGAGAGGCGCTGCCCCAGCACCCTTAACCTGATGCTTGGCCCCTCGGATCCCCATCTCCACCCAGCATCAACGATGCGCAGCCTCCAGGCATGCTCAGCCTCCAGGCATGCTCAGCCCCCAGCCCACCTCATCGCCGGCCCTGCAGCCCCCGCCTGCCCCCCACTTGTTCCTGCAACCCATGGCCTCCCAGCACCAGCATCACGGGGACCTGGCCCCTGCCTTGTGCCCTGCGCATCGCCACTGCCCCACCCAGCACGGCACCGCTCACCCGCAGCCCCCGGTGCCCCAGAGCCTCCACTCACCCACGCCATACTTCGCCTCCTTGGTGGGCAGCCACGGGGCCATGGCCGGCTCTGTGGCGCAGTGCGGGGACCCGGGGCCCTGCGCGGGGCAGCTGCCGGTTCCTCCCGCCGCGCTCCCCGGGTCACGTGCACCTCACCGGCTTGTGCAAACCTCCGCTTCCTCAACGCCCAGCTGGGTGCTGTGGGACCCGGCCGACGGCCCTGCACCCTGCCAGGGCACTGGACATGGAGCCCACCGCCCTCACGCTGCCCGTCCAGGGACTGGGGCTGCCCAGGGTGCGATGGGGCTGCCTGCCCCAGCCATGCTGCGGCACCCAGAGCCCCCCAGCTGAGCGTTGCCCAGAGCAGGGACACCAGGGCTGGAGCCTCTGGCGCTGAGGGCACCCACTGGGACGAGGCCTTGGTGTGCCCAGCTGGGGCTGGCCTGTCCCCATCCCCCAGGGTGCGAGGTCTGGCAGCACGGGCACCGCACAGGGGGCTCTATGGGACCGTGCCCAGCCCCTGCTTCCCTGCAGCACCCCGCGGTGAGGGAAGCGGCGGCTCGGCACCAACCGCTTCCTTCCGCTCTCGCCCGCTGCAGCCCCAGCTGCCCGGTGCCCCTGGAGTCAGGGAGCTGGGCGCTGCCGTCCTGCCCCACTCACGGAGCCCCAGCCGGGCCCTGTCCCCGGTCTGCTCCCGGCCCGCAGGCAGGGCTGGCAGCCGGCTGCTGCCCTCGTGGCGCCCGGCTGAGCCGTGTCTCCGTCGGCAGCACCAGGCCAGCGCCCAGCTCCTGCGCCGGGGTCGCCCCGGGTGCGTCTGTCCCGTCCCCAGCCCCCGGCCGCCCCACGGCGCGGAGCTCGGCCGGGCAGCCCGGTGCGGGGCCACGGGGAGCCCAGCGGGGACGCGGGCAGGCTCAGGCGAGCAGCGAGCACTCGCTGCCGCGGGGCGCAGGGAGCTGGGCGCGGGGATGAGCCCGGGGCGGGGGCAGGCACAAGGGCTCCGGGCGGCACGGGCCGCGGGGCCGCTCTGTGCCCGGGGCCGGACGGGTCTGACCCGGGGACGCGCCCCTCCGCCGGCGTCCTCGCTCTCAGCCTGGACGGGCCAAAGGCCGCGGGGCCCGAGGCTGCCCCGGCCGGCCCCGCACCCGGAGGGACGGGCAGGCGGCCCCGCGGGCGCCCCGGGGCTGCGGCAGGGGCAGGGGCAGGGGCAGGGCCGCGCCCGCGGGCGGCTTCGCGGTTTCGCTTTCCGCGGGCGGCTCCCCCGGGCCGCTGGGAGCCGCCGGCCCCGCCGCCCGCCCGCGGAGCCCGGTGCCACCGCCAGCCCCGCTGCTCGGCCCCACCGGGCGCGGCCCCGCCGCTGCCAGCGCTCACGGGCAGCCCCGGAGCGGGCGCAGGGCCTGAGCTCCGCGGGGCCGCCGCGGCGGGGTCCCGGCGCCGACCGCGTGCCCGGCACTGACGGGCTGCCCCGCATCGACGGGGTACTCGGTACCGATGGGGTGCCCGGCGCCGACAGGCTGCCCGGCTGCCCGGTACCGACCGGCTGCCCCGCGGCGCGGTGCCCGGCACTGGCGCTGCCCGGTACCGCAGGACGCCCCCCGCCCGGCCCCGCGCTGCTCCGCCCGGCCCGGACCCCGCCGCGAGCCCCGTGCCCGGCTCGGCGGCGGGGCTCCCCCGGCGTTCCCGGTGCGGCAGCTCCACCTGCCGGCCCGCGCCGAGGCTGCCCGGCTCCCGCGCAGGGTGCCGCCTGCCCGGCACGGGGCGGGCGGGACCGGGGCTGCCGCTGCGCTCGGCACGGCCCCGCTGCACCGGGGAGCGGCGGCCCGGGACGGGGGGAGCGGGACGGGGCCCGGCCGGGCCGGGCTGCGGGAGCCGCGGGGGGGGGGACGCCGGGCCGGTCCTGCGGGGCGGGGCGGGGCCTCCCCGGGCGGGGCCTCCCCGGGCGGGGCGGGGCCCGCCCCGCCCCGCCCCGCCCCGCCCCGCCCCGCCCGGCGCCACGCAGCACGGCCGCGCCTAGCAACGGGCCGCGCGGCCATTGGCGGCCAGGGGGCGGGGCGGGGAGGGCGCTGCGCGGCGCTGATTGGCGGCTGCGGCGGGGCCACGTGACGGCGGCGGTCACGTGACGCTCGCCCGAGGCAGGCCCCAAGGTGGCGGCGGCGCGCGCAGGTGAGCGGCGGCTGGGCCGGAACCGGGACCGGAACCGGAACCGGAACCGGAAGCGGACCCGGACCGGGTCGGGGCGCTCGGTTCTGTGCGGTCAGGGCCCGGCCCGGCGGTCACGCCCCTGGCCCGCTACGGCCCGGTGACCCCCGCCCGGTGACCCCGTCCCGTCCCGTCCCGTCCCGTCCCGTCCCGTCTCTCGGAGCCTGGCGCTGCCCGGTCCCCGCCGCCCCCCACCTCGCAGCCCGGGGCCGCCCCGTGCCCCCGGCCCAGGCCCCTCCGCCGGCCCCCTCGCGGTCCCGGTCCCGGTCCCGGTCCCCGAGCCCTGCCCCGAGCCCTCCCGCCCGGCCCCTCGCGTCCCGCCGGGGCCGGCACCGGGCTCAGCCCCAGGCGGGGCCCCTCCGCCCGCCCCTCGCAGCGGCAGCCCCGGCGTCGCCCCGCCATGGCCGGCTGCGGGGCCCCGGGCTCCCCGTCGCGGCGGCACGGCCCCGGCTCGGTGCCGGAGGACGAGGAGGAGGAGGAGGACGACCCGGCCCTGGGCTGCGACGGCGACCTGGAGGTGAACCCGTACGACGGGCTGCCCTTCTCCTCCCGCTACTACGAGCTGCTGCGGCAGCGCCGGGAGCTGCCCGTGTGGACCGCCAAGTACAGCTTCATGGAGCACCTGGAGGGCGGCGGCGGCATCGTCCTCGTGTCCGGGCCCCCGGGCACCGGCAAGAGCACCCAGGTGAGCGGGAGGCCGGGCCGGGGCCGCTGCGGTGCCGGGCTCCCTGCTCGGCGCCGTCCCTCCCGCTCGGAGCGGCGGCGGTGCCGCGTCCCGCACTGGGGCGGCCGCCTTCCCGCAGGTCCCGCGTGCGTGGTGAATGTGCCGCAGCCCCGGGGCGGGCTGGCTCCGCTCACTGCCCTTGGCCACGGTACCGGGGAGCCGCGTGGCCTCAGCGTGCCCCTGGCAGGGTGGTGCTGGGATGCACTGGGACAGGCACGTGGGCGCCGGGCAAAGCCTCGGTACGAGCTGGGGAGGTGCTGCTGTGTGAGCTGGGAGCGGCCACGCTCAGGGGAGAGCATCGGGGCCCTTCCCGGGGCCGGGGGCGGTCAGGCTGGGCGATGGCAGGCACGAGGTGCCGGGATCTGGGCTCCTGGCCCAGCCCGCAAACCTGCGCGGCTCATCCCAGCCCAGAGCCTTTGGCACGGCTCCCAGGGGCGTCGTCACTCGGACTTTGACCAGGGCGGGGTCGCCTGGGAGCTGCAGGGGTAACCCTGGGCCTCCCCGGGGCCAGACGCAGTTTGGAGCGAAGCTCAGCAGCTCCCGGTCCCTGGGTTTATTGGGGAGTTGGCAGCGGGGCTCGGAGCTGGTGCCCAAACCGCTTCCCTGGGGTGTGACTGCGTGGCGGCAGTCAGCCTGGGGTTCAGCCCGAAGGGCGGCCTGCCAGGAGCCCGCTTCAGGGAACGGGGACCCTGAGCACGGCTCGTGCGGGGCTGGGCTGCCCTCAGCCTGAGGCCGCTGTGCCCTGAGCAGAGGAGATACAACTTGATCCGCGTGGAGCGTCTGAGCCTGCGCCTTGGTGCAACGACAGCCTGCAAACGCGATGCTCCCGCGCAAAGAGGGAAGGGCTGGTGCTCGGGCCAGCTCCCGCGGCTGCTCCCGCGGCTCTCTGTGCAGCCGCCCCTGCCCCCCTTGCTGGCTGCGAGGAGGCAGGAGGGAGCGTGGGGCTGTGCGCGGCGGCGCGGCCGCTCCCGTGGGGCTGACGGCGCGTGGTCCTGCCGAGCTGCGAGCAGGGTGCTGAGGGTGGCTCTGGGGGCAGGTCCCCGCCTCTCTGCGACCCCCGGGCCGTGGCAGCACCTGCCTGTGGGCGCTGTGCGGCGCGGGGCAGACGAGCGAGGGGGGCTCGCGTGCTGCTGGCGGGTGAATGGCAAGCCTCTGGCTGCAGGAGAGGAGTAAGGGGCAGCTCCCCTAACTCGGGCGCAGGTACGGCGGTTTGCCGGGGACGTGCTCCTCAGTGCCGAGCCCTGGGCATGGCAGGACTGGAGCTGAGACAGGCAACGGGGAGCAGTCGGAGGAGGAACGGCTGCTCCCCGAGGGAGGGACCGAGCAGCCAAGGCGTGGGTGCGGGTAACGCATTACCTCTGCTGAGGTTTTCAGCATGGCGAGATAGAGGTGGGAGCCGTCCGCGTCCTTAACACAAGGGCCAGGGCCGTGGGGCTTTGCGATCAGGCAGGAAGCTCTGGGCACGGGGCGGTGAGGCCGAGGGGCTCGCTGCTGTGGTGCAGGCGGGTACTGGGGACAGAGCGCCCGTGAGAGCTGTGGGTGCCCCTGCACCTGGGCGCCCCGGTACAGGAGGTCCTTTGGGCATCAGCGCTGCCGTGGGGAGGGCTCGGGGGGCGCCGCTCGGGGCGGGGATGGAGCGTCCTCACGCCCAGGGCCCTGCTGCCAGGCCCCCGACCGGCGCCACCCCTCGCAGGTCCCGCAGTGGTGCGCGGAGTACGCCCTCTCCCTGCAGTTCGCGCACGGCCTGGTGGCCTGCACCCAGCCCCACAGCCTGGCCGCCCTCAGCCTCTCGCTGCGCGTGGCCGATGAGATGGACCTGAACCTGGGCCACGAGGTCGGCTACTGCGTCCCCCACGAGGACTGCTGCACCACCGAGACCATCCTGAGGTGCGGGGCCGGGGCTCTGGGCTGCCCGGTGCTGGCAGCGCCGGTCACGCCGCGCTCTAATCCTGCTCAGCTCCCCGGCTGTGGCGTAATCTCGTAATCCCTCCTGGCCTCGTTAGGGGAGCAGGGCAGGGGGAGCGCCTCCCCCCGGGTCGGGGCTGCTGCCGCTGGGTGGGCGAGGTGCTCCCGTGGGGGGGGCCGTGGGGGCACATCCAGGGGCGCCCCGCAGCCGCGCCCTGCTCGGGGCTGGGGCACGCCCACGGGTACCACTCGGGGCACGCAGGTACTGCTCGGACGAGATGCTGCTGCGGGAGATGACATCGGACCCGCTGCTGCGGCAGTACGGGGTGGTGGTGCTGGACGAGGCGCAGGAGCGCACGGTGCCCACGGACGTGCTGCTGGGGCTGCTGAAGGACGTCCTGCGCCAGCGCCTGGAGCTGAAGGTGGTGGTGGTCACCTCGCCGGCCGCGGAGGAGCAGCTGCGCGCCTTCTGCGGGGACCCCCCCGTGGTGCGGGTGCCGGGGCCGGGGCCGCTGCCGCAGGTGCTCTACAGGGACCCCCCGGCCCGCGGCCGCGTCGCCGCAGCCTGCCAGGCCGTGCTGGACATCCACCGGCGGCAGGAGCCCGGCCACGTCCTGCTCTTCCTGGCCAGCGAGCAGGTGGGGCTGTGGCGCCTCGGGCGTTCAGGGCAGCACCGCACCGCTGCTGCGGGAGACGTGGGCGCGGGGGGAAGGGGGAGGTGGGGAGGGGGCTGTCTGCTGTGCCTGGGGAGGCCCCCGGAGAGGTGCGGGGCGTCCCCTGGGCCGGGGCGCCTCGGCTGTGGGTGCGGTGGGTTCTCGGGGCCTTCCCCCAGGGCAGCCAGGTGGGCGCGGGGCTGTGCTGGGGAAGTGCTGCTGCTCTGGGCATCGCTGGAGCGTCACTCGTGTCCCTGTCCTTCGCAGGAGATCGCCGAGTGCTGCAGGGCCATCCAGACCGAAGCCATGGCGCTGAACCCGGGGCTGGGCCCGCTGCTGGTCCTGCCCCTGCACCCCGGCGTCGGACGCGCAGCACAGAAGGTGTACGAGGCGCTGGAGGAGGGCGGCCGGGAGCGGCGGGTGGTCGTCACCCACTGGCTCGGGGACTCCTCCTTCTCTCTGGGGAGCGTGCGCTTTGTCATCGACACGGGGCTGGAGCTGCGCAGCGTGAGTGTGGCGGCCTGGGCTGCGGGGACAGGGAGCCTGGCTCCGCCCTGGGGCGAGCCGGCAGCACGGCAAGTGGGAGTCCGGGCTTGGGGTTGGCTGCTCGCCCTGGCCCTGCTGCGTCATGCCCCCTGTGTGCGGGGGGCACAGCCCAGTCTCCGCACCGGTGCGGCAGGGGGAGCCTTGGCGAGGGTAGGGACTCATCTGCGGGTTCCTTCCCGTGACCCTGCAGGTCTACAACCCCCGGATCCGAGCAGAGTCCCAGGTGCTGCGGCCCATCAGCAGGAGCCAGGCGGAGTCGCGCATGCAGCGAGCTGCCGGCAGCCCCCAGGGTGTGTGCGGGGGGTGCCCCGCGCGCCTCCGGCGGGAGGCGGCGTCTGCCCTGTCCCTGCTCACGGCCCCCGTCCCGCAGGTACCTGCCTGCGCCTCTACTCGGAGGCCTTCTTCGAGCAGCGCCTGCCCCCCAGCCCCGCGCCCCACGTCAGCGAGACCAGCCTCAGCCGCCTCGTGCTGCTGCTGAAGCGCCTGGACATCGCTGACATGGGCCAGTGCGACTTCCTCGACCGGCCAGGTAGCGCCAGGGCAGGGGTGTGCTGGGGGCGGCCGTGCAGGAGGAGCTGGAAGCTGGACGTGGCCGTAGCTGTGGCCCAGGCTCCCTCTGGAGAGGGCCTGGAGGGGGTCTGCGGGAGCACGGGGGGGTGGCAGGGCTGCCTGGCCCTGCTGGCGCCGGCAGCCGGCTGATGTCCTGCCCCAGCCCCCGAGTCACTGATGCAGGCGCTGGAGGACCTGGACTACCTGGCGGCACTGGATGATGACGGGAACCTGTCGGAGGTGGGGATCATCATGTCGGAGTTCCCGCTGGACCCCCAGCTGGCCAAGGCGCTCATCGCCTCCTGCGAGTTCGACTGCGTGGAGGAGATGGTCAGCCTGGCCGCCATGCTCACAGGTACCCTGCAGGGGCACGGGGCGTGGGGCGGGGGCACGGTGCAGCCCACAGGAGCCGGCACCGGGAGCGTGGTGGTGGCAGCACGTGGTGACCTCCCCTCTGCGCCGTCCCCAGTCCCCCCCTGCTTTGTGCCCCCTTCCACGCGCCTGGAGGAGGCTGTGACCACGCGCCGCCGGGCCCTGCTCCACCCGGACGGAGACCACTTCACCCTCATCAACATCTTCAACGCCTTCCAGCGGCGTAAGTGCTGGGCCAGGAAGTGCTGAAGCACCCGCCGGCATCTCACAGCTCCCTTGCTCCTGGGGCAAGCACGAGAGCTGTGTTCAGGCCGGCCCCCGGGCACCTCAGGCTGGCTGCAGGGCAGTCCCAGCCCGGGGCCGGGTTCCCCGTACAGCCCCGTCCCGCTCTCCCCGCAGACAACGCGGACGAGGGCTGGTGCCGCAAGCACGGGGTGAGCGGGGAGGCGCTGCGCCTGGCGGGCATCGTGCGGGCTGAGCTGCTGGAAGTGATGCAGCGCATCGAGCTGCCCGTCTCGCCCCCCGCCTTCGGCACCGACGCCAACGTGCTCAACATCCAGCGAGCGCTCATCTCTGGCTACTTCCTCAAGGTGAGGGGGGGCTGCGAGGGGCTCGCTTGGCTGGGGCCGGGGCAGTGCCAGGCAGCCCCCCTCCCTCCCTCCCTTCACCCTCGCTCCCCAGGTAGCTCGGGACATCGATGGCTCCGGCAACTACGTGATGCTGACGCACAAGCACGTGGCCCACCTGCCCCCCGCCTGCTGCTACCTGCTGCAGCAGCCCCCCCAGCGCCTGCCCCCCTGGGTCCTCTACCACGAGTTCACCATCTCGCAGGACAACTGCCTCCGCGTGGTCTCAGAGATCCAGCCCCAGATGTGAGGACCTTGGGGATGGGGAGGGCTGGGTCGTGCCCAGGCTGCGTCCACCCCTGGCTCCGGGGCTGTAGCGACACCCTGGGGCCATGCCTGGCCTGCGCCTCCTGTCCCCAGGGGACAGCTCTTCCCGTGCAGGGGGGTGCGAGGCTGCTTCCAGCGAGGTCCCTGGGGGCTGTAGTGCCCCCACCAGCCCCTTGCACGCACCCTGGGGCCACCTGCCCTCCCTGACTCTCCATCCCCGCAGGCTGGTGGAGCTGGCGCCCCAGTACTACCTGAGCAACCTGCCGCCCAGCGAGAGCCGTGACCTGCTCATGGAGCTGCGAGAGAAGGTGGTGGCCGCAGAGGATGTCCCTGTGGTGCCCGAGCCCCTGGGGGAGGCGGCCGCCAGGGAGGACGATGAGAACCAGGACGTCTGCGTGCTGCAGTGAGCGGGAGCTGCCGGAGCCACCTCGGCTTGGCTGGGACAGCAGGGGCCAGGGAGCCCCGGGGAGACGGCGCTGCAACGAGTGCTGACCCCGTCCTGGGGAGGCGCAGGCTCTCTGCCGCTGCTCTGACAGCTCCGCACCACGGCCGTGCCACAGGACTGGCCTCTGCCTTCGGCCCCAGGGAAAACACACGGGTTTGAGGAGTGCTGGCCCCGTCCCTGGACCAGGACAGTGGTGGGGAGCCTCCCCTAGGTCTGCTGGCCCTGCCCCTCTTCCTCGCCACACGCGGGGGGCAGCCCCTCAGGGGCCGTGGGGCCACTCGTGGATTTCTCCTGTATAAAGTTTTGTGACCTTTGCTCCTGGCTTTGCGTGGTGTTTGCGCTCCAAGGGGCTGGGGGCAGGGTGGGCCGTCTCCTTCCCTGGAGTCCTGCCTCCCTCGGGGCCGTGGCTCTCACTTCGCCCCCACCTTCCCATGGCACTGACCCCTCACAGCCCAGCCTCCTCTCCCCATCCCGGGGGGGATTCTGAGCATGATGCATCCCCCTCTTGCTAACGTGCCTCCAGTTCTGGGTACTGCGCCGCTGCTCCTGGTCCCGTCAAGGGGCAGCCCTGGCCTTTGCGCCGGGTATTCCCCTCTGCGGGTGTGCTCTCTTCTGCAGAAGCAGAGGGGAAGCTGTGGCTGGCGGCGGAGGCGGGCGGCAGGCTGGAATCACGGCCGAGTTCCCTGCTCCCTGGAGGGGGCGATGCGCTGTGGGGAGCTGCTGCCGTCTGCCCCTGCCTCAGGGTCCCCCTTCCTGCCGTGGGGGGCTCTCCCCCAGCACCGCTGCGAGTCACGAGCCTGCCCCGTGCTGCAGCAGCGAGCTCGGGCCGGGGGGCGGGATGGGGGTCCTGGCACCGAGGGGAGGGGGCTGCTCGCCCCCCCATGCCTCTGGCCCACACGCGGGGGTTCTGCTGTTACTGGGAAGGGGCACGGAGGCTCCGTCCTCCACCGCAGCGCCTCGAAGGCTGAGCAGAAAGGTGAAGGCTGGGCCTCCCCGCCACCCACAGCCACGCCGGAGCCTGAACTTCCCCCTTGCTTTCTAGGAACCCCAGAAAGTACGTGAGTGGGAGCGGTGGGTGCAGCTCACGCCCCCCATCCTCCCCAGCCTGGCACCGCAGTGCCCAGCACAGGGGGCTGCAGCCACCCCTGCCCGAGGCTGCCGCCTCTTGATCCATCCCTGCCCCCTGCCCCCCGCAGCACCCCCATCCCCGTCCCCGTCCCTGCCTTGGTGGCGGTGCCAGGGCACCACGTTCTGGGCAGGGGGGTGTCCCTGCTCCCGGCTGGAGATGGCAGCGCCTCTCTGGCCTTTGTCCCTTTGTGTCATAGCGGGGCTGCCAGGCGCTGGGCTGTGGGGCTGGAGGCTGCTGTCACCTGGCGAGGGGAGCGGGGCAGGGCAGGGGCTGGCTCCTGCCTGAGGGTGGGCTCCTGCCCTGTGGGCCCCTGCCCCACTGCGCCTGCGGCCGGTGCTGTCCGGGGTTGGGGTCAGGGCTGGGGCCGTGCCCCTGCCATGCTGCACGCCCCCAGGCCCGGCGCTGCCGGAGCTCAGCCGTCCCTTCCCTGCTCTCCCAGGGGCACAGGGTGAGGGTGCTCAGCGCAAACTCCAGCCGGTCCTGAGCTCAGGAGCACCCTGGGGGAGCTGGGAGCATCCAGGGTTCTGGCACCGTCCTGGGGGGCCTCGTACCGCCCCCTCACCCCGCAGCCCCTTGGAGGGGGCCCCCTGGGAGGGGCTGCTCTCGACCTGGCCACACTCCTGGCGCCCATGGGCAGCGCCCGTGCCCAGCGAGGCTGGAGACTGAGCGTGGGTACCACTTCTCAGCTCCACCCCGCACAGCTTTCTCCTCTTCTGAGAACTGTGATGCTTCTGTGGTTTGGCTTCACCTTGGGGCAGCCCCACAGGGTCCCGGCTCAGTATATACCCTGCGGCTCACCAGCCCAGCCCGTGCAGAGCCAGCAGGAGCAGCGCACACCATGGCCAGCAAGGTAAGCACAGCGGGCGTCCCTCGGGGTCTGGGGAGCGCTGGGGAGCACCGGGAGGCAGGGGGCTCCTCCTGCCTGGGGCTGCACTGGGAAGGGCCGGGTGCTGCGCCCACCGCCCGCCCTGTGCGGGGCTTTCCCAGCCGCTGCCCCCACGGCTCCGCTCCCCTCCCTCCTGCCCAAACCTGCTGCCACCCTGGCTGAGGCTGCCGTGCCCTCGCCCGCGCTGCCGGCCGCACCCTGGCCCGGCTCCTCTTGTGGGAACGGCTGCCTTCCTGCCCTGGCACGGGGCTGCCTTCTCCCAGCGCTGCCCTTCCCCTCCCAGATGCTGATACTGGTGGGACTGGTGCTGTGCCTCGCCCCCGCGGACGCCCTGACTGCCTTTCCCCCAAAGAGTGAGTCCTGCCCTGCCTGGACACCGTGGGGGGCCTGGGGCCTCAGAGGGGGGGTACCCTGGTGTGGGGAGGGCTGTAGGACCCACGGCAGCTGGAGGGACCGGGGGCACCCGTATCCCTCTGGTACAGGGCCGTGTGAGCCCGGGACTGGGGCAGCTCTACAGGCTTGGGGGTATGGGGGGACAGGGGGTGACGGAGCAGGCTGGGGACCATGGGGAAGGGTGGATCTGGGGGTTGGGATGAGGGCGCAGGGGACGGGCTGCCCACAGCACAGACCTGCCTCTGACCCCAGCCTCTGCATCTAATCCCCAGTTGTGGTGGGGAGCCTGAACGAGGACTTGGTGGTGAAATGCAACACTTCAAAGCAGCAAGTGACCTGGACACAGAACGGGGAGCTGGAGCCCATGGCCGAGCTCGTGGCCAAGGGACGGACTCTCACCATCCTCGGCTTGGACCTGCCGGCCACGGGCAACTACAGCTGCTGGGCCGGCGGCGTCCTGCTGGACACCACCTACGTGGTGGTCAGGGACACCGGTACCTGGGGCCGGGGCAAGGGGGGCTGGCACAGCCCTGCGGGACAGCAGGGCGGGGATGGATGCGGGGAGTGTGGGGGCAGGCGGGGGACCAGGAAACACCAGGCAGGCACGTAGCATGATGAGGGAGGTTCGTGCCACAGCCTGCAAGGTGGGCGATGCCCTGCGCAGGGCTGCACAGGACCCTTGGGAGCCCAGCCGTGGAGCCAGCCTGCCCGTGCTGCTTGGGGAAGGGGCACCATTCCTCAGCCCCAACCGACCCTAACCATTGTCCCCTGGCCCCACCAGGTGAGGAGGAGGGCAAGGACGTCTCCTGCCAGGCTGACTCCTACCGCGGCTCCTTCCGCTGCTCCTGGACGGGGCCCCGCTCTGCCATCTTCCGTGCCCGGCTCACGCGCAGGTGGGTACCCGGGACCCTGGCCCCAGCCCCACGGGCGCCCAGCGCTCACGCCTGCCTTGTTCGCAGTAACGGATCCTTCGGGGATTGGGTACCGGTGGCCGGTCGTGGTGGCCAGTTCAACGCCAGCTTCACGGACCCCTCCTTCTGCCCCTTCGCGGAGGAGCTGCACCAACTGCAGCTGCACCTGGAGGGGATCTCGGACACCTCCTTCTTCAACTTCACCTCCCCCCGCTTCTTCATCCGTGACATTGGTGAGCTCAACCCAGCAACAGCGGGGTGCGGGAGACACCTTCAGGGTGGGGGTCCGGGTGCCGGGGCCTCTTGGGAGGGCTCCGGCCCCAGGCTGGGCAGCGGTGCCCCGCGCTCAGCCCCCGCTGTGCTCTGTGCTGCCCACAGTGCGGCCGGATCCGCCCCAGGAGCTGACCGTGCACCAGCAGAGGGGGCAGCTCCATCTGGCCTGGGCCCCCCCAGCCTCCTGGCCGCTCCCCAGGTCCTACTTTGCTCTTCTGTACCGGCTGCAGTACGAGCTCTCCAATGGCACCCAGGTAACTGCCCTACGCCCCTTCTGCCTCACGCTGTCCCATGGCCTCGCTACCCTGCGCCTGCCCTGCCCCGCACCCGTGCTCCCCCGCCCCAGCTCGGCCTCCCCCTTGGCACAGGAGTGTCCTGAGGAGCAGTGACTTGCTCAGTGGCACACAGGGGGTGCAGGAAATTGTCACCCCCCTCCAGCAGCTGTCACCGCTGCTCCTCTGCCAGCATGGCCCAAGTCTAGGTTGGGAAGTCGGTGACCCCGACCGCTGTGCCCCCAGCTCCGTGCCCTGCACCTTCCCCTGGAAAATGCCTCCCGCAGTGCCTGTGCCACTGCCCCCTCCCCGTGGCTGTGACCTGACTACCCTTTGCAGGTTGAGAAGTTCGTGGAGGGCGCAGAGAAGACGATCGTGCAGGGGCATGTGCGGCGGGTGCGCATCAGCTGCCAGGACCCCTACGCCAAACCCTCCTGGAGCCCCTGGAGCCCCTGGCAGATGGTGGATGCAGCCCAGCAGCATAGGCTGCGTGCACGCTGAGCCTCTTCCCCAAACCATGGCACCCTAGGGTGCCAAGGGACGCCCAGTCTGGGGCCTCAAGGGGAGCCGTGGCCAAGGCACGGCATCCCCTGGGTGCAGTAGCCAGAGGCGCCCCCCCCGCCCCCACCAACATTTGCTTTCACTTTTGTTATTTTGAAATGGATTTTTATCTCTATAAAAGAGCTGGGCTTGGCTTTGCTAAAGAAAGAAATTGTTTTGTTTTTGTGTGTGTGGTGGGGAGCGGAGGCCTGGGCCCTGTAACAGCCCTGAGCCCAGGAGGGCCAGAACCCAGTGCAGGATGGGGGCACAGCCAGGGCGAGGAGGGACAAGAAGCAGCCGCCAGCGCCGGAGGGGCTCAGCTCCCTGGGTCAACGTCCTCCACCACGCGGCCGGGTCCCTGCCATGCCACTTCGCCCAGCATCCCCACAGGGCACCCAGGCGGCGGCTCCAGCTCGGGGCTGCAGCCAGGCGGGAGGGAGCTGAGACCCCCGCAGCCAGGCAGCCCTCGCAGGATGCAGCCCCAGCACCACGCTCCCACAGACCAGCCCTGGGCATCGTCTCAGCCCCAGGTGGCAGAGCTGGGTGCCCCCAAGCGCAGGGGCCTGCCAGGACGCCGGCCCCATCACCACAGACTGCCCGGCACTGGGTAATGCCACGGGGCCTTTATTGAGGTGCTTCTGCGCAGGCCGGGGCCAGGACCCCAGCCCTGCTGCTGCTCTGGAGAGGCTGGTGAGAGTGGGCGGCCCGGCGGGCGCTGCCCTCCTGGGGTGCCGGGGCCTCCTGGGGTGGGGGTCTGGGCAGCCCAGGTGCCCGGGGGTCCCCGGAGTCCGGGGAGTCCCGTGGCGAGGGGGTCCAAAGGACGGGGGTTCCAGGAGTCCGGGGGGTCCCACGGCTTGGGAATCCGGGGGTTGTCCCGAGGCACGGGGCAGCGGGAACTGGGGGGACCCCACAGCGCAGCAGTCTGGGGCCTGGGGGTCCGGCGGGGCCCGGCAGTCCGGGGTCCCGCGGCGCGGGGGGCCGGGGGCCGGGGGTCCCGTCACGGCGGGGCCACGGAGCCCAGGCGCAGCTCTTCCCCCTCCAGCATCTCCCTGCAAGAGAGGGGGCCCGGGCTGAGCCCCGCGCCCGCCCGCCCCGCCCGCGCCGCCCGCCCGCCCCGTACCGGTACGCGGCGATCTCCGCGTCCAGCGCCATCCGGAGCCGCAGCAGCGCCGGGTACTCGCGCAGGCACCGCGCCATCTCCTGCTCCGCCTCGCCGATCTCCCGCTCCAGCTCCGCCACCCGCTCCTGCCGTCGGGCCGTCAGCGCCGCCCCGGAGCCCGGAGCCCGGCCCCCGGCCCCCCCCCGGCCCCGGGCGGCCCGCGGGACCCCCGCCCCAGCCGCCCCCCGGCCCCTGCCCCCGCGGCCCCCCAGCCCCGGCCGCTCCCCCCCCCATCCGGGCCCCGCGCCGCCCCCGAGCCCCGGCTCCCCCCCACACCCGAGCGCCGCCCCCGCTCCCCCCGCTAATCCGACCGGCCGGGACCCCCGGCTCCGCCCGCCCCCCGGGCATCGCCCCCCTCCCCGTACCCCGCAGCACCCCTCCCCCTCAGCGCAGCGCCCGCCGGCCCGGCCCCCCCCGCACCTGGTACTTGGCGAGCTCCCCGCTGCGCCGGTCGCGCAGCCCCTCCAGCTGCCGGTGCAGAGCCCCCACGGCCCCGCGCAGCGCCTCCACCTCCGCCGCGCGGGCGCGGAAGCAGCCGCCGGTACCCGGCCGCCTCGGCGCGGGCACGCAGCACCGCCTCGCCGCCCCGGGAGCGGGGCCGGCAGCGGGGCCCGGGCCAGCGCAGCGCGCAGGCGGCGGAGCCGTCCTCCCCCCCGCCGGGGCCGGCCGCGCTCATCCCGGAGGCTCTGCGGCGGCGCCGCAGCGGCTCCCGCCCCCGCCTCCCGGTACAACGGGGCCGCGTCACGGAGCCGCAGCCGATCCCGCCCCCGGGAAACCGGCACCGGCTGCCCGCCTCCCCCCGGCAGCGCTGCCGGCACCGGCAGGACGCTGACGTCCCGCCCCCCGCCGCGCCCTGCCGGCACCCCTGGTCCCGGAGGGTGTCCCCGTGCGCCCCATCGGGTCCCGGGCAGCACCATGGACAGCGGCAGGGCGGGCGTAGGGCCGGGGTTGGGGTCAAGGTCAAGGGCAGGGGCAGGGGCAGGGGCAGGTCCTCACGACCCGTCAGCAGCCGGGGACCCCATCTGGAGCTGGCCCGGGAGGGGGGGTCCCCGTGTCCCGGCACCACGTTGCCTGAGCTGCGCTCCATCCCGGTCAGGGCTGGAGCTGGAGCAGGGCTGAGGGGCTCAGCCTCTGCGGCCCCCTAACGCAGAGCTGGGGATGGGGTTGAGGTCTGGCAGGTCTGTGCCCTGGTGCTGGCTCTGCCTCAGGAGGGGACGAGTTGTGGGCCAGAAGTTCGCTGGACCAGGGGTTCTGCAGCAGAGACCCCAGCGGACACCACTGCCTGCACGCACTGGGTCTCACCAGACCAAAGGTTCAGTCCCACACCAGGACCAGGCAGCGTGGGGAGGAGGCAAAGTGCCCCCAGGGAGCAGAGGCTGGAGGGGGCAGCCTCTGGAGGGGCTGCTGCTGCCTGCTCGTACAGGAACCCTGTGTCCATTGTCCAGGACCAGCACTGCAGGAGGCGGTGGGGGCAGCAGCACCGGGAGGTCCTGCCCTGCGTCAGAGAAGCTCCGTCTGGCGGGCTGCTCAGAGGACAGAGGGGCTGGGGCTCTTCGCCAGCCCTGGGACCCCCAGCTGACGAACTCCGACTCGGGTAAGGCAGGTGCTTGTGAGGACGCCATCCACCCCAGCACCTGCTCGCAAGGGCAGCGGCAAGTTTCCAGCACTGGGAATGTGCAAGTCTGGGGGAGGCCACCCGCACCCTGGGCTCTGCCCTCCCCAGGCAGGATGGTGGTGGAGCAGCGGGGGCAGCCCGGCCGGGAGAGCTGCTGATGGGGGGCACCAGGCCCTGGGGAGCTGGGGGGAGCGGGCAGCCCCTGCAGAAAGTCCAGGGCCGGCAGAGGCACGTGGGGAGAGGGGCCCAGTGCACAGGATCCCCCGGAGGCTGTGGGGGCAGGGCTGCCCATGGGTCGTGGTGCTCCAGGCAGGGGTCATCGGGGCTTTGGAGTCCACCTGCCCGGGGCCGCCGCTCACCTGGGGCAGCGGTGGGGCCCGGAGAGGGCCAGTACCCGGGGGGGGGGTGGGCATGGGGAGGGGGCTGCCGCTCAGGGGAGTGCCCGGGAAGCAGCAGCCCCCTCCCTGCCACAAGACAGAGGTGCTGGCTTGCACCCTGCCAGGCTCCTGCTGCCCACAGCCTCCTCCTGACAAGTTCAAGGTCCCCAAGGTGCGCAGGTGGTCCCCCTCTGCCACACAGGGACCTCACACCACGGAGGCCACCCCCGAGACGGACGTCACCTTATTGTCCTCGGCCCAGGGCTGCAGGTTCTGCAGGGCGTACAGGGAGGAGTTGTGCATGCAGAGCGGGTCCTGGGGCAGCGGCTGGCTCAGGCTCTTCTGGAAGGCCTCCTGCTGCAGGTGCAGCATCAAGCGGTTGGCCTGCTGGCGCTCCGCCTCACGCTCCTCCGCCGTCTGCCTCCTGCAGCACACAGAGCCCGTCTGGCACTGCCACGCGGCCTCTGACCCGCCGGGCGTAGGGACAGGCACCGCCGGTCCCGCTCCAGCCCAGCCCTCCCCGGGGCTCAGTGGCAGGATCCGGCCGCCCAAAGGATGCAGCCGGGCGGCGCTGCCTGGGGGGCTGCAGGTGGCTACCCCTGGGCCCAGCCCCGTTACCTCCACTTGGTGCGGCGGTTCTGGAACCAGGTTTTGACCTGGGCGTCCGTCATCTTGAGGGCCTTGGCTAGAGTGGCACGCTCGGCTGAGGCCAGGTACTTCTGGCGGTGGAAGCGCTTCTCCAGCTCACAGATCTGCACTCGGCTGAAGGAGGTGCGCGGCTTCTTCCGCTTGGGCGGCGTGCGGTTCTGGTAGGGGTGCCCGATGCGCCGGGTCGCCGCGAAGGGCGACAGCGCGGCTGCGGGCAGAGGGGGGGTTGAGCAGCCACGCCGGGGCAGGGGGAGCCCAGGCAGAGCGCCGGCCCTCGCTGCTGCTGCGGGCAGAGACCGGGGCTGAGCCGCTGCTGAGGGGCACGGCAGGAACGGGCTCAGCCCTGGGGCAGCGACGGAGCCTGACCCGGATGCTTGAGTGGGTGAGGGGAAGGGGAGCTCCGTGGGAGCTGCAGAGAGGAGGCGAGGATGGAGACATCCTGCTCCTGCAGACTGGGGACGCACGCAGCAGCACAGAACGTGGTGCATGGGCTCGTGCTCGGTTCCTGCCACAGGTCCAACTGCTCTCTGAGCCCCATGGGTGGCACCCAGTGGCTGGGACACCTCCAGCCTCACCAGGCAGCAGGGCAGGCCCAGTCCCAGGCTCGGTGCAGGGCTGGCAAGGCTCCCTGTGCCAAGCACTGAGCTGGGCCACAGCCCCAGAGGAGCCACCACAGACCTGCCAGGGCCTCCCACCCCTCCTGGCGGAGCGGATGGGACCCCAGAGGCCATCAGGAGGCAGCTGATGTCTCCCCCCATACACCAGCAGTGTCAGGGCTGGCTGCCCACCAGCTGCCTGGGAGCCGGGGAGGGGCTGTCACCCCCCCATGGACACAGGGACAGAGCCACGGGGAGCGTCAGGGCAGCAAAGGCGCCAGCAGGAAGGTCGGAGCCAGCCCGTGCACATGCGTCCCACTGCCGAGCTACGGCCCCAGGGCACCACAGCCCTCGCCAGCACTACGCCGCATGGGCAGGGCTGCACGTGGCTGGGCCCATGGGGCTGCTGTGGGGCCGCAATGGGGCTCCAACACCCCATGCTTGCTGGGAGTGGGGCAGACCCGGCCAAGCCCACCGCGGCTGGGAGCCAGGCTGCCCGCCGGCAGGGGCGGAAGCGCCTGACGCAGGTGGAGCCGTGCAGGCGGGGGGCTGGACGCCCCCGCACCCCCTCCCCACGCGGGGCGGCCCCTCGCTGGGAACAGATGCTGACAGCCCCGAGACCACCCCAAGGCCGCGGCGCTGAGTGATGGCCACGGCTGGGAGACCCCGTGCCGGGGAGGGGCCGCCCCGTCCACCCGCTGCTGGCGCCAGGCAGGAGACGGGGACGTCACCCGCTGCTCCTGCATGGGGACGGTGCTTCGTCACCGCGGGCCCCCGCGTGGGCCAGGAGGCGAACCCGGCTCTGCTGGTGCCCGGGCTCGGCCCTCCGTGGCCCCCAGCCCCCCGCCCCACAGGGTGCAGAGCCCCGGCCCCTCGCGGCCCCGGCCTCGTCCACCACCCTCGTCCCTGCACGGAGCCGCGCGCTGCGGACGTGGCAGCGCCGCCATCTTGGGAAGGAGCCGAGCTGAGCCGAGCCGAGCCGAGCCGAGCCAGGCCAGCGCTGCCCAGCACCACGCTCGCCCCACAGGCAGCACCCGCTCCCAGCACCCCAGGCACTGGCAACCCACAGCCTCTGCACTGGGGTGCAGCGCCCAGTCCCTCGCCCGGCACCCTGCAGGCACTCCAGCCACAGCATCGGTGCCCAGCACATGGCCCCATCGGCAGCAATGGCCCCCACCGGCCTCCAGACCCCCACATCACCCCCACCCGCCCCAGCCTCCCACCAGCACCCCAGCATGCAGCACCCCGGCACCCTATGGCCCCACAGCCGCCCCCATACACACGCAGATGGGTCTCTGCATCCTGCACAGCCCAGTCCCCATCCCCACACGGCCCACAGCCCAGCCCCACAACCACCCCACAGCGTGGGGCCCCTGCCCCGCAGCAGCCCCGTACAGTGTCTGCTCCCTGCACGGCCCCGTCCCCGCATGCAGGCGGGTGTCGTTGCGCTCCCCACACACACCCCGGGTCCTCGCTCCCTGTCCCCGCACGCACCCGCGGTCTGCACCCCGCACCGCCCCAGCCCTGTGCTTCTCCGGCAGCCGCCGCCCTCCCGGTGGGACCGGGCCGGTGCCGGTGCCGCAGCCCCGGGGACGGGACCGGCCGGCGCCGCGGAGCCCGAGCCCGCGGGCAGAGCAAGGCGGGACCTCTGGGGTCGCCGCACGGAGGGGGGCCCCGGCCCCTGCCCGCAGCTGCCGGGAAGCCGGCTCCGGCCCCCGCCGCGCACCGGGAACCGAAGAGGGGCAGCGGCGGAGCGGCCGGTGGCAGCGCCATCCCGGAGCCGCCGTTTGCCGGCCTCGACGGCGGCCGCTTCCCGGTGCGTGGGGCCGCAGCGGGAGGGGGGAATCGGCGAGAGCCCGGCCCCGGGCACGGCAGCGCTCGGCGGAGCGGGGCGCGGAGACCGCGGCGGCGAGGCGCGGGCGGGGGCCTCCGGAGCGCCGGGGAGGGAGCCCCGCGCCCCGGTAGCGACCCGCCCCGCGAGCCAGCTCGGGCGCGACGGAGCCCGGGCCGGCCGGAGCCCCGGGCGCCGGTCAGCCGCGCGCCCCGCCGCGCCGTCGGAGCCGCCGGGAGCCGTCGGAGCGGAGGGGAGCGGCCGGGAGCCGTCCCGGCGGCGCTCACCTGAGAGCCGGTCCTTGGCGATGCGCCGCGTCGTCTCCATCCAGGGGAAGGTGAGCCCCGAGAGCCCGGGCACCGGCGGCGGCGCGGCGGGCGGCGCGGCGGGCGCGGGCCGGTGCGCCGGGACGCGGATGACCCCGGCGGGCGGCGCGGCGGGCGCGGGGGTCACGTTCACGCTCACGTTCATGCTCATGTTGAGGTTGTAGGAGCCGAGCGAGCAGGCGGGGCCGTAGCCGCCGCCGTACAGCCCGTAGTCGGGCTCTCCCGCCGCCCGGGCCGGCCCCGCGCCGCCGCCCGGGGGCTCGGGGCCGCTGAGGATCTGGTCGATGCCGAAGCTGATGGGCTCGTGGGGCGGGGGGGCCGGGCCGCCGCCCTCCCGCGCCAGCGCCGCCGCCTCCATGGCCCCGCCGCGCTCAGAGCCGGCGGGGCGCGGGCATCGCGGGGCCGCCTAGGCGCGGGGGGCGGCCGCGGGCGGCCGGGCGCGGGCGCGGGGGCGGGGGCGGCTGGCACCGGGCGCCCGCTGCGGCAGGGGCAGGGGCAGGGGCTGGGGCATGGCCGGCGGCGGCTGCGGGCGGCCGCGGGCTGCGGTGCGCGGCGCGGCGCGGCGGGGCCCCCCGGCAGCACGCGCTTTTCTGCCCCGCTCCATCTGGACCTGCCAAAATCCCGGCCGCCCGCCCGCTGATTGGCGGCCGCGCCCCGTGATTGACAGCCCGCGCCCCCGGGGGCGGGGGCTCGCGCATCCCGGGGCCACGCCCCGGCACCGGCGCCCCCCGGCCCCCCCCTCCCCGCCTCGGCACCGGGCCCCCGCCCGGCCCGGCCCGGCCCGGCCCGGCCCGCCGTCCGCCGGGACGGCCCCGGGACCCCCGGTGGCGCGGCGCGGGCAGCGCGGCCCCCGGAGCGGCTCCGCCGCGTCCCCGCTCCTGCCGGTCGGGTCCGTCGGGCCCCGAGCGCACGGGGCTCCGCCCGGCCCCCGGACACCGGCCGGGCCCGGCGACACCGCCGCGCTCCAGCCCGAGAAACGCCGCGGCGGCGGCGGCGGAGGCGCGTCCCGGGTCCCTGCCGCCGGGCGTTCCCTGGGTCGGAGCAACGGAACGGCGGCCCGGGGCCCACCGGAGCCGCCGCCGCGACACCGGACAGCGCCGCGGCGCCTCTCCGCGGCCCGGCGCAGCCCCGGCGCTGCCCGCAGCTCCCGCGGCCGGCCGGGACCGGGACCGTCGGGGCGCCGGGCGCTCGGAACCGGGGCCGCAGCTCGCCCGCCCGAGCCGTGCCCGGGGCCGCGCCGTGCTGCCGAGCGGACGCCGCTGCGCGTCCCGGGGCGCACGGAGCGGGCCCCGGCCCCGGTGCCGTCATGCGGCCGCGCGGGGCCGCTCCCGCGTCCCAGGGCGCGCCGGGGCGCAGCGGCTTCGTCCCCCCGCACCCGCCGCTGCCAGGGCGGACCGGCCGCGGTCCCACCGAGCCCACCGATCACGGAGCAAACGGACCCCGCGCCCCGGCACCCTCCCTTCCCGGGCCACGGACACTTCCGCTGCTCCCGGTGCTGGCTGACCCTGGCTGCGACAGACCCGCCGTTCCCGACAGCACGCGTCCCGCTTCCCACGGACCCGCCGCTCGCGGTAGCACCGACCCCGGCCCTTCCCGCCCCGCCGCCGTTCCCGGGGCACGCCCGTACCTGGCTCGGAGGAGCGGGGCCGGGTGGCCCGGGCCGAGCAGCGCCGCGGAGCCGCCCGGGCGCGAGGTGCGACGGCGCCGGTCGGGGCGGGCTCGGCCGCCACCCGCAGACCGGTCCCGCTCCCCTGCCGGTGCCGCTCCGGCCGGCCCCGCGGCTCGCCCCGGGCGGTAACGGGCAGCGCAGAGATCGCGGGCAGGGCCGCGGGGCCTCCCGACGACTATCGCGACAGCCGCGCCGTGGGTGGCGGGGCCGGGGCGTGGGTGGCGGGGCCGGTGGTTCCGCGCCGCGGCTGCTGGGACGGGGTGCCGGGCTCCCCGGCGGGCCCCGGTTCAGGGCGAGGGCGGCGGGTCACGTCCCCGGGGCAGGGGCCGGCGGGGGAGGGCGGCCGCCCGGCCACCCTGGCGCCACCGGTCTGGGGCAAATGACATTACCGGGGCCTGCGCCTGTAAATCACGGCAGCACCGGGAGCTGCAGCTGCTGCGTCCCGGGGGCACGGCCCGGCCCGGGGGCACTGGTGGACCCGGGGCTCCACACGCACCTTGGGCACCGGGCAGACCCGTGCTCGGCGGGACCCGCTGCGGTGTGGGGAGACCGGCCCTGCCGTGGCAGCGCCTCGGGGCCTGGGGTCATGGCACGGGTGCTGTGCTGGGTGCACGCTCTCCCAGCCATGAGAGGTGGGGACGCACACCTTCCACACACACCCCAGCAGGGCCCAGCTGCCTGCACACACGTGTGCACACACCCTGCAGCACGGCACAGCCACACAATGCACACAGACGCTGCGCGGCATGGGTGCACGCCTGCACACACATATATGTGCTCACACAGAGCCCCCATGCTCAGCCTCACGTGTGCACCCCCAGCACCGCACAGCCATGTGCGTGCACACGCACACCCCGCGGCACAGCCTCACACACGCACATTGACCCACCTGCATGGCATTGGGGCACCCACACACGCGTGCAGAGCACGGTGTGGCGATGCACACCTACACCCCACGGGGGCTCACCAGAGCTGCGCCCAGCCCTGCTCTGCACACACAAACACGCACCCCGTGCAGGGCCCCCAGCCGCTGTGCCTGCACAACGCGCACGCCATTTGCACACGTCCCGGCCAGGCCCGTGCCGGGCACACGCTGTCCCACATAAAATAACCCTGCAGCTGCCCTTGTGCGTGCACAGGCAGGAGGAGCTGGCCCTGCTGTGCCCGATCACTTTGCTGTCCCCATGCTCCCAAGCAAGCCCTGTGCCACCGGTTTGGGTCCATGCATCAACGCAGGGCAGGGGGACGCTGCACACCGGTCTGCAGCACTGGAGCTGCCCTCCTGGTGCCCTGCCAGGCTGAGTCTCCCCCAGCGTATCTTGCTCTTCGCCCAGCAGATGCTGGGGACACTTGGCCGGTGCCGCCTTTTCCAGAGCACGGCCAACCTCCAGCCCCCCCAGCTCCAGCAGCAGCCCCAGGCGCTGGGCGGCTGCGGGCACAGTGGGCAGGGAGCAGCCCCTCAGGCCGGAGCTGGCACTGGCCCAGGCGCAAGCGGCGCCTGCCCGGGCGCGGGGCCGGTGGCGGGGAGGAAATGCCTTGTGCTGGGGGAGGGACCGGGCGGCAGCAGGTTAATTAAACCTAGAGCAGGAGGCAGATGTTTGGAAGTGCCCAGGGGCTGGAATGCTGCATGGTCCCGGGAGATGGATTGGGGGGCAGGTGACAGGGCCTGGGGCGGGCAGGGGCTCCCGCGGCGCCTGCCTGCGTCACGGGCACCTCCGCCCTGTGCCGGCGGGGGTCCTCTGGGTGGCAGCCCCAGGGTCCTGGCAGGGGTCTCGCCGTGATGTGTGCCCTGACCCCGGTACCGGCCCCTGCTCAGGGCGAGAGCTGGCGCTTGGGTGCTCGCTTTGGAGAGATGTGAGGTCTTGGGGGGGCTGGGGCTAGTTCCCGCTTCTGGAGCAGAGACCCCTCCCCAGCTCCCATGGCACCATGGCTGGGGCTGCTCCAGGGTAGGGGGGCTCGCAGGGGAGGCTGAGCCCTCGTCAGCAGTGTGCTCAGCAAGCCCAGTAGCTCGAGGTGCATGTCACCCATCCAGGGACCATTGTCATCTGCCAGTGCTGCTGGTCCTGTCTGCACCAAGTGGCCCTTGTGCTGCCAGCGTGAAGCCAGAGGCGTTGTCCCTGTCCCAGGTGCCCCATGGCTCTGCCCAGAGCCTGAGCACTGTGTGCACAGCAAAGCTTGGGCGAGGGACCCCCCATATGCACCTGCAATGGGAGGGGGCTGGGAATATCCCAGTGCACCCATACAAAACCGCTCCTCATTCTCAGCCACGGCCCACACCCCCACGGTCCCCGGTGGGTGCCCCCACTCCTGCTGCAGCAGGGCTGGATGTGGGGTTCCCTGCGGGGCACAGCAGATGTGTCCCCAGGCCAGCACACCGCATGAACTGGCACCTGCACGGCACAGGCAGGAGGGGGACAAGGCAGAGGGGGCACTCGCCTGGCTTGGGGTAGGAAATCAGCCGTCAGCCTCAATGCTCTGCCTGACCCTGCTCAGCACCAGACCCTGCTGCTGCCAGAGCTGCACAAGGGCTGCACACCCGAGCACCCCAGCATCCCAGCACCCTGCTGCCCCCCCCCCCCCAGTGGCTACACCCAGCCCTTGGCACAGCCGACCTGGCAGGCAGGGGATGGACACACCAGTCCTGGCACCTGCCCTGTGGCCCCGTGCAGCGATGTGGTCCTGCCCGCTGCACAGCTGTCCCTGCAGCTGTCCTGGGTGCTGCTGCGGCCCCCACAGTGCCTCTGCCGGCGGCCCCTCGCCCTGTCCCCCCGCCTGCCCGTGGGCACCTGCAGCCTGGGGCTGCTGTGGCTCCGTGGCGCCGAGTCCCCGCAGGCCAGCCCCGTGCCTGCGTCCCTGTCCCCTGCAGGGCCTCCTGCCGGGCTCAGGTGTTCCTGCTGGGGGGCAGGAGTTATTAAAATGGGTCCCTGCCCACCCTTCACTGCTGACAGCCCGCTCCCTGCGCGCCGGCCAGCGCGCAGCAATTAAGCGGCGGAGGCCTGGTAGGGCCCCACGTTACCACCGGCGAGATGCTGCCAAGCCGTCCTCTCCCGCCCGCTCCCCCCCTAATCTCATTATCGCTGGACGTCCCCTTCTTCCTCCCGCTTCCCCCCCAAACCCGCTGGCAAACTGTAGGGACAGTCAGCTCCTCTCTGGCTGCTGGGTTAATTCTGGGCTAATTAGATGAAGCCAGCCCAGATTGGATTACTTTAGCCTGCATTTGGTCCTCCAGTCCTTGACTTGCGGCTCCCGGGGGAGCTGCTGGCGCCTCCTGCCTCAATCAGACACTTCTTAACTGCATGAAACACTCCCGGTGCCCCGCACCCGCCGGCCCCGGGCTGGGCGCTGGCACCCGGGGTGGGGTGCAGGGGGTGACGCGGTGGCACGCACGCCTCCCACCCGGCACGCGAGAGGGCTGCGCCGGGCCGGGACGCGGCCGTGGCGGCTCCCGGGCAGCTCGGCCGTGCAGCGAGATGCAGCCCCACCGGACCGGGACCCCCCAGTGCCCGGGCCCCGACAGCCGGAGCCGCCCAGGCTGGACGTCACCGTGGCCGTCGGCACCTACGCAGCGTCCTCGGGGAGGAGCTCGGTGTGACAGGGACGCAGGCGGCTGCAGCGTGGTGGCACCGGCCGAGCTGCCCAGGGTTTGATCCTGCCGGGCGGCCCCAGGCTGCAGCCCCAGGATGGGGGGGGAGAGGCACCTGGTAGGGGGCTCGGGGCAGCCCCTGAGCCCCATCCCTGGGTCTGGGAGAGGGGAGCCTGGGCTGGGGGCAGAATGGGTGCTGCAGCCCCCCCACAACCCCCTGCTGCCCGCCTCCATCAGCTTTATGGGATGGGAGCAGGGACAGAAGGGCTTGGGGAGGGGTGCAGAGCAGGCGTTGCTGCCCATGCAGCACAAACCTTCTGCCACAGTGCCTGAGAGCAAGACCCTGTGTGCCCTGGGGGGGACAGGAGGGACCCGCTGTGACCAGTGGCAATGCTGCAGCTGCTGGGGTCTGTAGCCGAGGCCCTGAGGCTTCCGCAGGGCCAACAGGGCCAGGGCTCAGTGCTGGGCTGGGGGACGTGGAGCAGGGACGTGGGAACGCTGCGGGAGCGGGGAGGCAGCAGGAGGAGGGTGCAGCCCCTGGCCCCCGTTTGGCCACAGGCACCAGGTTGGCTGCTGCACCCTCCCGAGTAGCAGCGGGTCCTGCAGTGCCGCAGGGCTGGTGCTGTGCCCAGCAGCCACGGGCAGCCCTATCCCCACCTCCCCCCGGGGGCTGTGGGGGTCCTGACAGCGGGACCGGGGCTGCGGGTGCCGGGGGGCTCCCGTCCCCACAGGCCGGGGTGCCGAGTGCCTGCAGCCGCGGCTCTCGCTGCCGCGGGGCCGTTGACAGAAGCCGTCGCTCAGAACCTCGTTATCAAAGGCCGAGGGCAGGTAATTGGATTCTGCAAATCCAATCAGGTGCATTAAGCAGGGAGTTCAGTCCATAACCGCCCAGCCCCGGCCCTGCGCCCCCGCTGGAGCCCCCCACCCCGCACCCTGCCCAGCCCCATGGCTGTGCCTCCCCCAGCCCCCCCGGTACCAGCCGCCTCTGGAGCCCCCTCACCGGGGGACTCCCTCCGCTGGGACTTGTGGGGCTGGTGACGGTGTGGGGCAGGGGTCCCCACGGTGATGCCGGGAGGGAGCTGATGGCACCTAGGGGTGCATGCACCTGGGTGGCAGCCACGGCAGCGGGACCAGCCCTGCGATGGGCCCCCACTCGCCTGGCCGCGGGGGCTGGAGCACCACTGCCCTATGCTGGCTGCTGTCATGAGTGTGCCAGGTCTCAGCGCAGCCCCCACCCCCTACCCCCGTTGCCCCCAGCCCTGAGCAGGGTCCGGATGGCCCCACACCCCAGGGCCGGGAAAGCCCCCGGCAGGCGCTTACCAGAAGGAGCCGCCCAGACCCCGCGCGGCTCCGCAGCGGAAATGGAGCTGAATATTTGAGCAGGTCTCTGCTAAAAGCACCGGCCTGCCCGGCCCCGGAGCTTCGCGGAGGCCAGGGAAGCGCCGGCTGCCGCCCAGGCATTAATTATGCATCGGGAGATGGAGCTGTGCGGCCCCGCGCGTGCCAGGCTGCAAACGTGGCCCTGGGGGCCCAGGCTGATGTGGACACCCGTGCCCCGCTGCCACCTGTCCCCAGCCCCTGCCACCCCGCACACCCCGCTCCTCACCCGCGCTCCCAGCCCGGGCGCTGGCACTGCCGGCGTGCCAGGAGGTGTCGGCGTGCGCCTGGGCACGACTGGGGACAGCACACAGGGTGACAAGTGGGGGGGGGGTATGGACGTGTCCTGCATGCAGCAGGTTTCGTGGTGAGGGCACATGTGGGGACAGCGCATCCGCACCACAGGCTGGGCTGAGGGGACAGCACACCTGGCACGGAGCACGCGTGGTGTCCCTGGGTGGGCCGATCCCGTGGGGATGTGTGCCAGCAGGCGTGGCAGCTGGGTGCCTGCACACACCAGTGCCCACCCCTGTCCCTGTGCACCTCTCCTGGGGTTGCTCCTGTCCCAGCAGAGCCACCGCAGCCTCAGGACCACCACCAGGACGTCCGCCTGCTTGCCCCCAGCCTGGGGGGGCTGAGGGGACAGTGGGGCGCAGGGCTGCGCACGCAGAGCGCGTGGCCGTGCCGTGCCAGGGTGCGCGTGCAGGGAGATGGATTGGGGCTGTGCTCGCTGCGGTGCTGGCGGTGCCGCGGTGCCGGTGCTCGGCATGGTGACCTTGCTCCGTGCATCACTGGTGCCGGTGTGTGGTGCACTTCTGGTGCTCGGTGCGGTGCGGAGCTGGCAGTGAGCGATGCTGCCCAGCCCCAGGGCTGTGCTGGCCCAGCTGTGACCCCCGCAGCCCCCAGCGTGGCCGTCCCTCCCAGGAACTGCTCCTGGCAGGTACAAATGGGGCCAGGCCCTCCCGAGCTCACCCCAGACGCGGGCGCTCACCCCGGCCCCAGCCTCATTTCTCACCGCCTGGCGAGGACGGGGCCGGAGGGGGGGGCAGGCTCTGGCTGGCAGCAGGGGGGCGTGTTGCATGGGCCCACGGCCACCCCAGGGCGCGGGGGGCTGATCCTGGCTGCCCCTGCTGGGGGTCCCCTCTGGGGGTGCCCGGACTGGGGGTACTGGAGCCCAGCCACACACCACTTTGCTGGGGCAGGAGGCAGGGAGGGGACGGCTGACAGCTTGAGGACACACTGGGAGCTGCCTCTCACGGGCCAGGCTGAGCCGCTCAGACCCGGGCCAGCCTGGGCTGGCTGGGACCTGTAGGAGCTGAGGTGACTGGTGCTGGGACCCAGGTGCTGCGATCGTGACCCAGACTCAAAGACTGGCCAGGACAAGGGGGAGCCGAGCGGACCAGGACCCGGACCCGGACCCGGACCCTGACTCGGACCAGCACCAGCCAGGCCAGCAGCATCCAGGGGCCGGTGCGACAGGAGGACGCTGGTGGCAAGGGGATGGTGCGGGGCTGCCCAGGGTCCCCGCAGCTCCACGCTGCCCCGGAGGCACCGGGACCCACAGTCCGACCGAGGGGGCGGAGGTCGCGGGGCTCCTGCAGGCGGCCCAGGGCCAAGGAGCCCCACGGAGGCCCCAGGCGCCCCCGAGCCCCGCGCTGCCCATCCAAGCCCCGGGGCCGGTGCCGGTACCGGGCCGGTCCCTGCGCCCCGTGCCCGGCCCCGCGCCCGCAGCGCCCGGCCCCGGCCGCGACATTTCGGCTCGGCCGGCGCTCGGGGGCTCCCCTCCCCTCCCCGGCCCCCCCGCACCGCGCCGGGGCCGCCCCGCAGCGCCGGGCGCCCGGTGCGGGTCCCTCGGGGCCGCGCCGTCTGCCCGCCCGGCCCCCGGCCCCGGCGGCTCCCCAGGCAGCACTTGTTGCTGGGGATTGCAGCAATAATCGTAACCGTAACGAGCCATTACGGCCCTTAACAGCCTCTGCTTTGCATTAGCGGGGCCGCTCTTCCCCTCCAGAGCCCTGATCCAATCACCCCCATTAGCGCGGCTCCAGGCTCCGGCGGCTGCGCTGCGGAGAGCGCCCGGCCCCGGCCCCGGCCCCGAGCCCCCCCCGAGCCCCAGCCCCAGCCCCAGCCCCCCAGAGCCAGCCCCGCACGCTGCCCCCCGCACCGCCCCCGGCCCCGCAGGTGAGCGCGGCCCCGCGGCCCGGCCCGGCCCGGTCCCACCGGCGGCCCCCCCCGGCAGAGCGGGGCCGGGGGCTGCGGGCAGGGCGCGGCGTGCCCCGGCGGGGCGTGCGTGCTCCAGCAGCCCCCCGCCGCCGGGCGCCCACCCGCTGACCCCCGACCCCCGTTCTCCATCTCCCCCCTTCCCCTTCCGTCGGGAATTCCCCCCGCAGCCCGCTCCCCCGGTGCCCCCCGTGCCGCCCGGTGTCCCCGTCGCCCCCGGTGCCCCCATTGCCCCCCGTGCCCCTGCTCCCCCCATCGCCCCCCCCGGTGCCCCGTAACCTCCCGGTGCCCCCACGGCCCCCCCGTGCCTCCATTACCCCCGGTGCCCCCCCATTGCCCCCGTGCCCCCGCTCCCCCCGGCGCCCCCCCCGCGCCTTCCCGCGGTGCCCTGCTGCCCCCGCCGGCTGCCGGCGGCACCGCGCTCGGCGCTGATTGGCCGCGGCGCAGGGCGCCCCCCGCCCATTGGCTGCCGGCGGCGGGGCGGCCACGTGGGGGGGGGAGGCACGTGGAGGGCCCGGTGGGGGGCGCGAGGCTCCGGGACTGGGCCCCGGGAGTGCCGTTGCTCGGGGGGGGCAGGGAGCCTGGGGCAAAGTACCGGGCACAGCACGGCTCAGCCCGGCACGGCACAGCTTGGCTAGGCACTGAACGACGCGGCTCGGCTCGGCTCGGCCCCGCAGGGTCAGGGGCCAGCACCGGGGCAGCGCCGCGCCTCCCGGCCGTGTTTCCCGCCGAGGCCGCCAGGGGGCGCCCGTGCTCGCGGCTGGCCCGGCCGCTCTCGGCACAGGGCGAGGCGCGCGGGGCACGCCGGGAGTTGTAGTCGCGCCGCGCGTGGCGCCGGCCCCGTCCCCGCCCCGAACCCGGAAGTGAGCGCGGAGGCGGAGGAGGTTCTAAGATGGCGTCGCCTCCTCAGGGGGGCCCGATGGCGATCGCCATGCGGCTGCGGAACCAGCTCCAGGCCGTCTACAAGATGGACCCGCTCCGGAACGAGGCGAGCGGCGGCGGGCGGCGGGGCCGGCGGGGGCGCCCGGCGGCATGCGTGGGCGGAAGAGGCGCCGCGCCCGCCGCTCGGGGGGCGCCGGGGCCGCGGCAGGCGCCGTCCCCACCGCGCTGCGCATGCGCCGGGCGCCCCCGCCGCGGGCGGGCGGGGCCGGGGGGCGGGGCGCGTGCCCGGGGGAGGGGGGGCGCGTGCCTTGGGTCGGGGCGGGCGCGGGGGCGGGGCCCGGTGCGGGGGGGCGGGGCGGGGGGCGGGGCGCAGGTGGTGGGCGGGGATAGGGGCGGGGGGCGGGGCACAAGTGAGGGGCGGGGCCAGGTGCAGGTGGTGGGATGCGGGTGAGGGGCGTGGCCGGGGGCGGGGCACACGTGCAGGGGGCGGGGCACAGGCGAGAGGCGGGGCCAGGTGCAGGGGGCGGGGCCAGGTGAGCGGGGGGCGGTCCCCCAGCGCCGTGCCCTGGCCCCGCGGGCAGGGGGTGCCCGGAGCCAGCCCCCGCCCGCTGCGCTGGCAGCCGCGGGGAGCCGTGGGGAGCTGCGGGGCGCCCCCAGCCCCGCGCCGCCCGCCGGGCCCCCCCGCCCCGGGGCCCCCCCCGCCCCGGGGCCCCCCCGCCCCGGGGCCCCGCGCCGCGGGGCCGGGTGACGCCGTCGCGCCCCGCAGGAGGAGGTGAAGGTGAAGATGAAGGAGCTGAACGAGCACATCGTGTGCTGCCTCTGCGCCGGGTACTTCATCGACGCCACCACCATCACCGAGTGCCTGCACACCTGTGAGTCCCCGCGCGGCGGCTCCGGCCTGGGCTGCGGGCAGCGGGGTAGCGGGAGCCCCCCCAGCCCCAGCCCCGCCTGCCGGCGCTGCCCTGGGGCCGTGGCTCCTGCCCGGGGACGCGCCCGCAGCTCCGTGGTCGGCGCCTGGGGGCGCGCGGCCCCGCTGATCCCCTCCCTCCGGCCTCAGTCTGCAAGAGCTGCATCGTGAAGTACCTGCAGACCAGCAAGTACTGCCCCATGTGCAACACCAAGATCCACGAGACGCAGCCGCTGCTCAACCTGAAGCTGGACCGCGTCATGCAGGACATCGTCTACAAGCTGGTGCCTGGCCTGCAGGAGAGTGAGTGTCCGCGGGCTGCGCCCCCGGGAAACCTGGCTGGGGAGCGGGCGCTGCGGGGGGGCTCCGGCGGTGCCGGGCTGTGGCTCCGCACATCCCAAGTGACGATGTGGGCAGGGGACCCGCTGCCACCCCCTCAGATGCCCCGCAGGGACGCGGCAGGGAGCGGAGCAGGGAGGCCACGACTTGGCCGAGGAGGTGCCTCAGCCCAGCTCTGCTCCCCCGCCTCGTCACTCCGGGCGCTGGTGTCCGGTTTTTGCTCGGCGGTGCTGAGCCGTGGGGCCGGGAGCCGGGGCCAGCTCCGTGCAGTGTCCCTAGGGCCAGGCTCTGAGCGACAGCACAGCGAGGGCGGGCGGCGGGCGGGTGGTGATGAATGCAAAGTGGCGCACGCGGGGGGGCTCCAGATTAGCCGCCATCACTCAGGACAGGGATGCGGAAGGCGCTGGGGACGCGTCTCTGGAAATGTCAGCTCGCTGCAGCAGCGGGGGGAGGCAGAGGGGCTCCGGGCGCTGTCACGGCGGGATGGAGACGTGCTTGTGCTGCGCTGGGAGCGTGCAGCCAGCGTGCGGCGTGGGCCCTGCGCCCCAGAACGCGGGGAGGGAGAGCGGGAGCAGGTCTGAGGGACGCCAAGAGCAGGGACGGGGCTGTGCGAGACGGGGCGTTGCTGCAGGTCCATGGGGCTGGCCGAGGGCACGTGGCTCCTGGCTGCGCAGGGCGCCAGGCGCTGGCAGTGCTGCTGACCCCACTGCAGCAGGGAGATGGGCGAGGGGCAGTCGGGGAGCCCCCGCGATCTGGGGGGGCAGGGGACAGCCCTGAGCACCGCTTGCCTCTCGCCCGCAGGTGAAGAGAAGAGGATCCGGGAGTTCTACCAGTCCCGCGGCCTCGACCGGGTGACGCAGCCCAGCGGCGAGGGTGGGCACAGGGCTGGGGGGCTCCGGGGGGGCACGGGGCCAGAGCACGGCGCTGCCAGGAGCTGACTGCGTGCGGAGCCCTGGCACCTGGGGCCAGCTGACTGCCACCCCCTTCTCCCCAGACACAGTTGGGGGCGACCCCATGGGGCTCCCCTACAGCACCTTCGACCACTCCCGTGCCCACTACTTCCGCTACGACGAGCACGTCTCGCTCTGCCTCGAGAAGCAGAGGTGAGTGCTGGGGTCCCGCCGAGCCGCTGCCCCTTGGGCTGGGAGCAGGGACAGGGACAGCACGGAGGCCGTGCATCCCGCTGCTGGGCAGCAGGGGACCCAGCCGAGCCGTGGGGCTGCGCGGGCCCGCTGCAGAGCTTGCCCCCCCCCCCCCCGCCCCCCAGCAGCAGCCCTTGCCTGGCGGCTGCGAGCGTTAATAAATGCTGGGGAGGGCGCGCTGCGCAGCTGCCTGCTGGCTCCCGACAGCAAAGTCAATAAGTGGCAGCTCTGGGAGCTGTAATGGGATCGATGGCTGCAGCTCAGCTGCCAGCCCAGCCACACGCCTGCCCCGCTGCAGCCCCAGCTCCACGCGTGCTTGACGGGGGAGCGGGGGCACGTGTGGCACGGGGCAGCCCCCACCTCCAGGGCTGGGCGCAGGAGCTCCTGCGGACTTGTCCCAGGCTGTGCCGGGGAAAGGAGTGAGGGGTGCAGCCTTTCTCCCCTGCAGGGGCCCCCAAATTCCCCCTTCTCTTCCCTCTGCAGCTCCAGCAAGGACAAGAGCAAGGCTGTTCTGCAGGTGAGCGCCCGGGGGCTGCAGGCTCTGCCCTGGGGGCTGCTGCGTGCCCAGGGACGGCCCCAGACCGCGGGGCGGGCAGAGCCCCCGCCTCGGGCTCGGTGCCTGTGGTGCAGGGGCTCGGGCTCGGCCCGGTGCTGATCCCAGAGGGGGCGGGGGGTTGGGGCCCCCTGCCGAGCACCCGCGCCGCTCTGAGCCCTCTGCCCCTTGCAGCATAAGTACGTGAGGTGCTCCGTGCGGGCGCAGATCCGGCACCTGCGCAGGGTCCTGTGTCACCGCCTGGGGCTGCCGCTGCAGCATGTGAGTGGGGCCCGGGGCTGGGTGGGGGCCAGGGGGGCGCAGGCCCTGGGTGGGAGCTGGGTGGGGGCGCAGGCCCCAGCTGACTCCGTGCCCCCACGCCTAGGTGCAGATCCTGTTCGGCGGCGAGGTGCTCCCCGACCACATGACAATGAAGCAGCTCTGGCTCTCGCGCTGGTTCGGCAAGGTGGGCGGCGCGGCGGGACGGGCACCCAGTGCCCCCGGTCCCCCTGCCCTGGGCAGGGAGATGGGCATGGAGCAGGGTGGGGGTGCGGGGGGGCTCCGGGAGGTGTTTGGGCTGGGGCAGCACTCGGCCGAGGCCGCGGAGCAGGGGAGCGGAGAGACGAGGAGGATGGATAACGCCGCTCCCTGCTCGGCGCAGAGCCGCGCGCTGCGTCCCCGCACAGGTCAGGGTGGGGGCGCGTCCCAGGAGGGGGTGGGCAAGTTCACAGAGCAGCCCCTGCGCTGGTCACCGCTGCCCGGGGCCCTGGCGTGTGGGGCCAAGGGCGTGGGGGTGCTGCCGCTGTCCTGACGCCCCCCTTGCCTTGCAGCCCGCGCCCCTCCTGCTGCACTACAGCATCAAGGACAAGAGGAGGTAGGGGCTGGGGGCGGGTGCTGCCCCCCCGCAGCGCAGCCCTGCTCCCGCCCCCCTACCCCACTCCTCCTAACTTAATACCCCCCCCGGTTGAGTTTATTTTTTGAATAAAACTGTTGAAAATCCTCTGTGCCTCCCTTCTCTGGGGTGGGGGGTGTGGGGAGGTTGCTGCTGGGGTCCCTCTGGTGGGGTGCAGAGGTACGGGGGGGGGCACAGCACTCGGCCCTGAGGAGCAGTTTTGGGGTGCAGAGCCGGGCCACGGGGGTGCACCGGGGGGAGCAGCGCTGGGCCGGGGGGGGTGCACGGTGGGCACGGCGCTGTGGGGCGCGGGGCGGAGCTGTGGGGCCCGGCCCCCCCAGCCTCATTCCTCCCCCCCGGTTCCCCGCGGCGCCGGGGCGCGCAGCCCCTCGGCCGAGCGCAGATGCGGCACCCGCCCGGCCCGGCCCCCCCGCGCCGCCCCCGTGCCTGCACGCGGCTGAGCGGCGCGCCCCCCGCCGCCCGCGCATAATGAGCCGTAATGAAGGCACGGGCCCGGGGCGCCGGGGAGCGGCGGAACGGGGCGGCCCCGCCGCGGGGGGGGCTCCCGCAACCATCTGGGGCGCGGGGGGGCGGCGGCGCGGGGCGGCCCCGGGGGGCGGGCGCGGGGCCGGGGCCCGCCCGCAAACGCGGCCCGGCGGCTGCGGGCCCCGCTCCGGGCAGGGGGCGGGGGAACAGGTGCCCGGCCCCGCCGCCGAGCCCCGGGGCCGTGCCGCAGCCCGGTCCCCGGTCAGCCCGGGGGGTGCCCGCGGGAACCCCCCTCCGCGGGACCCCGGCGCCGGCAGCAGCGCGGCGGGGCCGCCCCGGCTCCGCGGTGACCCCGCGCCCGGGACCCCGCCGCCGCCGCGGGGGGATCCGGTTACCGGCCCCGCGCCCCCGCCCAGCTGTCGGCCATCCCTCACCCGGGCCGCGGCCCCCCCGCCAAGCACGCCCCGGGGAACGGGGGCGCAGGGGCCGGCCCCGCACCCCGGGGGGGCCACACGGGACCCCCGCCGCCCCCAGCACCCCCGGCGGCGCGGGCGGACGGGCGGGCGGACGGGCGGGCGGACGGGCGGGAGGCCGGGCGGGCGGGCGGGCGGCGGGCCGGGGGGGGCCGGGCGCCCCCGCGTCTTTCAGCAGCGGCTCTGGCAGAGCAGGAAACCGCCGCGGGGCCGGGGCCGGGGCCGGGGCCGGGGCCGGGGCCGGGCGCTCCCCCGCGCATCCCGCGCCCCCCGCGCCCCCGCTTATCAGCGCGCCGAGCCCCGGAGCCTAACTCGAACCAAGCGCCGCGGGGGCTGGGCCGCGGGGGGGTCTGGGGGCGCGGGACGAGCCCAGCGTGCCGGGAGCACGGGGCGGGCACGGGGATCGCGGGGCGCGGGACGGTACCGGGGTGCCGGCAGCCCCCGTGCCCGCTGCCCGGCCCCCGCGAGGGCCGCGGGCGGTGCCGCGGCGCGGGGGGGCGCGGGGGGCAGGGGCCGGGCCGGGGCCCCGCGTCCTGCCCGGCCGTCGGGGCCGGCTGCGAGCCGCGGTCACGCCGCTTAGCGTAGGGCGAAGGCGCTTTGATATCCTGCCCCCACGTCATGCTCCGAGGGGGCTAATGGCACCAGGCTCCAGCCCGGCAGAGAGGGAAACCTGAGCCCCCCGTTCCGCCCGGCCCTAATCCGGGCGGCGGCGGGGGCCGCGCAGCCCTGCCCGGGGAGCACGGCGCGGCCCCGGGGCCGTGGGCACGGCCCGGCCCCACCGCGGCACCCCACGGCCACGCGGGGACCCGGGGGACCGTTTGGTGCCCCGTGCGTGGGGTCCCCGGGAGCGAGCCCAGCTCAGGACGGGGGCAGCGACCATCCTGAGCCCTGAGCCTTCCGGGGCTGGCCGAGGGCCTGGCTGGGGAGTTCGGGGTCGGTGGCCGCAGCCCCGCGCAGTGACACCGGGCAGGGACAGGGACACTGCTGCGGATGGCTCGTGGCGACATGGGGGTGCCCCAGGCGTGCCGGGCCCTGCGGGCGCAGACAGGTCCCAGCGCCCCTGGCCCCGTGCGGGCGGTAACGGACAGGCTCAGCTGCACGATTGCCTCGAGGAGGGGCCGCGTGTCTGTCAGCGGGACGGCTCAGCCCTCGAGGGACCCCTCGCCCCCACCGCCACATGGCCCCCCGGCCCCTGCCCCTGTAGCCCCGGGGTACAAGGCAGCACCAGCCCTGCCTCGTGTACCCCATCCTGCTGGCCCCCCTCCCCAAGCCCCCCCCGCCCCTTGCTGTGCTCGTTCCCCCTTTCTGGCAGCACCTCAGGGAGGAGATGGGTGGTGCCGCGAGTCCTGCAGGGGCTGCCAGGGCACCTGGGCCCCGCAGGGAGGCTGTGGGGCTGCGGTGCCTGTCAGAGGGGTACGGCACTGCCCCTCTGAAGGCTTCACCCCCCCATCTCTATCCCTGTTGTGCAGGGGTTGGACCCCCATGCTGCTGGTGCTTGGTGCTGGCACTGGCTGCACCACCGTGGGGCCCGTCCCCATGTGGCTGCCCCGTCCTGAGCCGAGCTGGGCAGTGGGGCGGTGTCGAGCACCCGCTCGCTGCTGCTGTCCCCGCCACGCTTCGGCGGCACCGTCTCCTGTGCTGGCTCCTGACAGAGACAAATGAGCTGCCCGTGCCTGCCACGGCTTTCACACCCCATTGCTGGGGTGAGCGGGGCAGCGCCTGGGGACCCGGTGCATGGGGCCAGCCCTGCGACACCCCCGCGCCCAGGCCAGGAACCCCCGTGGACCTCAGCGTGGCTCCCGGCCTCGGCTGGGTGCTGCCAGCACCGCGGCACCGTGCTGCCAGGCCAGCTGCCAGGCCGCGCTGCGGGGCCCCGCTCGGCTGCCAGCCCGCGCACAGCGGGACCTGACAGTGCCTCTCGGCAGGGCGCGGATGGATGGGGTGCCGCAGGACACAAGAGCCAGGGCCCAGCCAGTGCCACCCCACAGCCTGCACCCTGACCACGTCACACCCACATGCGCGTGCTGGAGCTGCTGGGGTGCACGGCTGTCCCTCCCCGGCACCCCGGTGACCACCGGTGCACAGCACGGGCACGCTGGCATATGGCTGTCATGGTGGGAATGAGCTGTCATGCCGGAGCGGGGAAATTACCCCGTAACGAGGCGCGCTGGAGATTAGGCTAATGAGAAAATCAAAACACAATTTAATTCCTGTCACTGCCTGATCGTCTTTAAACGACGCCGTGCGGTTCTGACGGGCCGGCCTGCTGTGCCCACGCGCCCCCCGGCACGGCGCCGGCCCTGCTCCGGCACCGCACCACCGCCGCTCCCGGCCCTGGGGTCCCGCACCAGCCCCCGCCGAGCCCCCGCAGAGGGAGTGGACCTGGGGTGAGCGGGGGGGCAGCGCCCGCTTCCTGCCAGCTTCCCGAGGATGTGGGCACTGGAGGCTGGCACCGGGATGCCCGGCACCGTGGGAAAGTGGGGCCGGGGGGGGGGGGAACCTTCCTGTGGATGGAGGGGCCACGGCAGCCCCAGCCCCGTGGGACACAGCCTCAGGGCCTGGGAAAGCTGTGCTGGCCATGCAGGGCTCTCTCCCGGCCAGAGCATCAAAGCAGCAGCCATGGAGGGGTGGGAGGGCTTGGGGTGCACATGGAGCTCAGCCCCCTGCATCCCCCAGCACCCTCCTGCTGCAGTCCTGTCCCCACCCTCTGCTGGGTGCCGGGACCACGCAGGCCCCACAGCAAGCCCAGAGCAGCCCAGGCTGACCTGCACCAGCCCCAAAACTGTGCTAGCCAGCGGCCCTGGCCCCAGCCCTTGGCTGCAGGGACGAGCCCGGGACCCAGCGCCGCCAGGTGCGGGCAGTGACAGGGTGGCTGCCCTGGCACAAGAGGCGCTGGGGCCGGCACCTCCAGGCCTTTCTCCTCCAGCCCCGTGCAGGGGCGCACGGGAGGTAGGGCTGGAGGCCGTGGGAGCACGGCCAGGCGGGGCGGGAGGGCACCCCCTCACCTTTCCCGGTTTATCTTGGACGGCGGCATTTCCTCCAGCCCTTTGTTTGCGAGGCCGCGCCGCCCGCGCCCCACCCTGCCTTCCTCCGTGCCGCCGGGCACGGTGTGGGGGGATGCGCACCGGGATACGTGTGGGGCCGCACTCGCGCCATGGGGCCACCACCCCCGCGTGCCCCACCACGGTCTTCAGGCTGGGGCCACCGTGGAGGGTGCTCAGTGCCCACAGGACGTGGTGCTGGGCACACCGCAGCCGGCCCCGTGCACACAGCGGTGCCCACACGGGAGCCGCTCGCACGGGGTGCACGCGTGGGATGCATGTGCCAGATGCGTGCCCTGGGTGCGCGGGCTGGATGCAGGCGTGGGGTGCAGACATGCTCGGGGTGCACGTGCAGGGTGCATGCGGGCTGTGGTGCCACCCGCGTCCCCGGGGCCCTGCCGTCGCGGGTGCCACAGCGCTGGGCTCGTCGGCCCCGCTATTGTTGCGGCCACAGCCCTGTGCGGCCTTTGAAGTTGGCGAGACTTCCTGCCCCGAGGTTTTATGGCCCGATCTGTCTGCACCGCGCGCTTCCCCCTGCCCATAAATCACTCGGCGCTGGGAGGCTTGGGGGAGCGCAGCGTGCCTGGCTGTAACCCTCAGCCCCGGCCCTGCACGAGGGCACCGTCGGGGCCCACGCTGGCCTGGGACCTGCCCGGGGAGGCGATGCCCTGGGGCCGAGTGCTGTGCGCACGGAGCAGCCGTGGGGCAGCGCCCGGTCCCGGGGCTTCACCTCCAGCACGGGCAAGGGCAGCCGAAGGACATGCGGGCAGCTCCTGCACGGGACCTGGGGTGCCCCAGAGCCCTCGTGCCTGGGGGTCCTTCCCTCCTGCCCCAAGGGATCCAGGGCATGACTGGGGGCGTCTGCACCCACTGGCCAGGGGGGTCCCCTGCCCTGCTCTGTGCCCCTGTCCTTGCATCCCCTGTGCTGGAGCCCTGCCTGGCTGTCTCAGGGACAGACAGCACCCTGCCATCTCCATCCCTGTCCCCATCCCCATCCCTGTCCCCAACCCCATCCCCATCCCTCCAGAACTCCCCCACCGCTCCCCACCGCACTGCCCAGCAATAAAACAGGCAGCGGTTTAACGAGGGGGACGTGGGGTCAGACTTTTAGGGCTAATCACTGCAAGACTGGAAACACCAGCTAGCAGCGAGGGCTGCGTGAGGGCTCAGCCCCGGCCTGAGGCATGTCGGGTGCTGTCCAGTGTGGGGCTGCAGGATGGGGATGGGAATGGGGATGCTGATGGCGATGGCGATGGCGATGGCGATGGCGATGGCAATGGGGACAGGGCAGCCTCGTGGAGGCCCCCAGACCCCAGTCCCTGCCCAGCCGCTCCATCTGCCCGATGCTTCCGGCTTGACTCAGCGCAGAGGCGGCACAAGGGCTCGGTGGAGCAGTTACCTTTGCTATTCAGAGCATTTCCTGGGTTTTATTGTCTTCCCCTCCTTGTCCCACCTTCCTTGCAGGAAGCCCCCGGTCCCAGCGGAGCCAGCGGCTCCGTGCCCAGAAGGACGGTGCTCCCAGCCACGGGGAAAAGCGGGGCTGGCGCCTGCCCCCCCGGTCCCCAGCCCAGGCCCCTGAAGCACCGGCGCACGCAGGGCAGCCCGCGCTCAGCACCAGCCCTGGCACCAGCCCCAGACTTGCCTGGGCCATGTGGAGCTGATCCAAGGAACATGGGCCCTGCGGAACTGGTCCGAGGCTTTGCAGTCCTGCACCCGCTGCCAGCCCTTCTTGCAGGCACTGTGGAGGGAGAGCTCGGGGGGTGCCCCTGGTTGCATTCCCTGCGTGGGACATTTGTGGTCGCATCCCTGCACGGGACGCCTGCAGCTGTGTTGCTGCGCAGGACGCCTGCAGCTGCAGCAGCACCCGGCCCAGGGCACTTTCCTCAGCCTTCACCCCGGCCGTCTGCCTGCTGGCCGTGGCCACAGGGCCTGGGGACCCCAGGCTCCTGCTGCCAGCGGGTGCCTGCCCAGCCCCAGCTCCCCGCTGCGGTCGTGGGATGGCTCCAGCCCCACTTTGGGCGCTGGAGAAGCCACCAGCTGGGCTGGCTCTGCCCCGCAGCAGGCAGGGGATGCTGAGTGGGCAGGAGCGTGCAGGGGAGACCCCAGGGCTGGGAGCAGGCATGAGAGCAGCGGTCCCCTCCCCAGCCCACGCTCAGGCTGTCCTGGGGTCCCCGGCGAGGCCCCGACCTGGCGCAGGGCGAGGGCTGTGCCGCGCCGTGCCGCATGGCAGCGGCTGGGCGGGAGGAAGAAGAGCCGTCGCAGAGGAAGCCCCATCCTTCCTCCTCCTCCCGCTCCCAGCCCAGCTCTATTCTTAGCCCCGGTCTGTCCTGCATCCTCCCTGCCTGGCCAGGGTCTGGCCCATGCTGTCCCAAGGGGGGCAGAGAGCGAGTGAGGGACCCGCTGGGGGGGCCCTGCCCCTGCCTGCCCCTCCCTGCCCCAGGCCCTGCTCCCCCCGGCCGCACCCCCAGGGCCAGCCCAGCCACAGTAGAGAGCCTGACAGCTGTGCCCTGTGCCTTGCCGTGTTGTGCCGTGCCGTGCTGTGCCCTGTGCCGTGCCGGGCAAGGACGTAGGGGGGGAGACAGAGCCCACTGGGTGGCCACCGGGCACCTCTGGGGCATTAGGACTGAGGGGATGGAGCAGGGGACGGCGTGGCCGGGTGCGGCTGAAAGCAGTCTGCCTGCCTGCCCAGTCCCACCAAGCCCCTCCGCTCAGCCCGGGCCGGGGGCACCCAGGTGTCCCCGGGGATGGGCCCTCCTATGACAGTGCCTGCGGTGTGGGGACGGCGGGTGGCGCCTATCCAGGAACGGTCACAGCATGGCGACACGGTGACGGCATCCCCGCTAGGCTGGGGACGCTGGGGACAGTCCTCTCCGCGGACAGGGACCTCTGGAGCGGCACCCGGCCGCGTCTGGGGGCCGGGGTCGCGTCCCTCCTGGCGGGGTGCGGGGCTGCGTGGCCGCGGCCGTGGGCGCGGTGGCACGGGTGGGTCCCCGCGACCCCCGTGTCCCGGGGCCGTCCCCAGGCGAGCGGGGTCAGCGTGCCGGGAGCGCCGCATTCCTGCCGCTGGCCCGGCCGATCGGGTTACCTGCAGGCATGAGCCGGGCTCGGCCCTGCCGATTAATCTTCCCCTTGTAACACTTTGTAATTTGCCATTACAAAGCCCGTTAAACGCGCGGGCCGGTCCCCGGCCGGGCGCGGGGGGGCTCGTAAATACGGGCCGTGTCAGGAGCAGGTACTTAGGGCCCGGCCGCGGGGCCGCGGGAGCAGGCAAAGCAAACAGCGTGATGGATGGGCCGGGAGCGCGCCCCTTTCATCTCCGGCCGGCCCTGCTGGGGCTGATTACGCCCGGCCGGGGGGGCGCCCACCTGAGCCGGCGCCCGGGGCCGGGGCCGCCCGCGGGACCCCCCCACGGGACCCCCGCTGCAGCCCCCAGCGGCCGGGGCCCCGCCACGAGGCCCGGCACGGCCCCGAAGCGCGGCGGTGCCGCGGCACAGCGCGATGGCGGGGCGGGAGAGGGGCCCGCCTGGCGCCTCGTTAGGGCACAAGCAATCAGCCGCCAGACGGAGACGCGGCGTTTCGACAGCCCCGGACTTGATTCAGGGAGCGCGGGAGCGGGCGGCGGCGGGGCGGGCACCGGCGGGGCGGGCACCGGGAGCCCCCGGCTCGGGGCTGCGCCCGGCCGGGCACGTGGGGGCGCGGGGACTCCGGGCCGGGTCGGGGCTGCAGACTGGGGACGCGGGGGCGCGCGGGAGGGGGCAGGAGGGCCCGGGGCCCAGCGTGTCCCCCCCACACGCTGGTGTGCACAGGGTGGCACGAGCACGTTTGCTGGTGCTGGTGCACACAGTGTGCGTACAACACCCTGCGTGCGTACAAAACAGCTGCGTGTGCTACTCAGATGCCTACACCCACGTGTGCCAGCGCACACAAATTCACGTGTGTGTGCACAAATATCGGTGCGCACGCAAACATCCGCAAGCTGAAGCGCTCGACCCCTGCCAGGCGCACACCCCCTCACCACGTGCCGCACAGGCACCGGCGCACGCAGCCATGCTCAGATGTGTCCTCACTGCCAAGCAGCCACACCTCCCACAGCGCGTGTGAGCACCCACTTGCACCGCACACGTGCACACACGTGCCCCAGGCTTGCACACAAGAGGCACCCAAGCGCATGCATGCAGCTGGGGTGTGCAGGCAGGCGCATGCCCACTGTGCCCGAGCACCCACACGCAGGCAGCAGGCACAGAACCCCCACGTGCACGGCACACAAATACCCCGACCACGCGTGTGCGCTTGCAGAAATCACACCCGCGCATGGACACACACAAGGCAGCGTGCGGGACACAGCGGGGCTGGGGGTGCCGGGGCTGGGGGTTGGGGGTGGGGAATCTCCCCGCAGCTGAATCCAGCGGCCCCGCACCCTGCCCAGCCCTGGCACCCGCGGGCGGGAGGGGTCTGTGTGGCAGCCGGGGGGCAGCGCGCAAGTGATGGGGTGGGGACAGGGACGGGGTGGGGATGGCGGCGCTCTGCCCTCCTGCTGCCTGCCGGCGGCGCTGTGGCCGCTCCAGCCCAAGCCCCCACCCCGTAGGTGCCCCCCCACCACGGAGCAGGGCCCCAGCACCCGCCCTGCCGAGCCCCGCAGCCCTGGGACGGGGACGCCCCGCAGCCGCCTGTCCCCCCCCTGCTGTCCCACAGCCCCCCCACCACCACCACAGCCCTGAGTGACAGCCCATGCTGCTGGGGTGGGGGGGGGGGCGATCAATGGCTGCCCCCAGCGGCACCGTGCCCGCCTGCCTGCACCAGTGCCGACGCGCCGGCCCCCCCACAGACACCGCTGCTGCGTTTCGTTGAACTTTTCTTTTTAATTAACCTCTCGGCGGCGCGGCCCGGCAGCCCTGTCGGGGTTAATGATATCACTGACCCGCTGCGTGGCGGCCCCGATCGATACCCCCCTTCCCCGCGCCTCCGCCTGCCGCCACGCTGCAGCCCCAGCGCTCGGCGCGCCGCCGCACGCCGCACCACCACCCTGCCCATCGCTGATCCCCCCGGGAGCCGGCGGGGTGCCCAGCACCCTGGTGCTGGGCCTCAGCCCCCAGCCGTGCCTGGCAGCATGCTGGTGTAGGGCCAGCATGCCCTGGTGTAGGGCAGCATGCTCTGTAGGGCCGCAGGGGGGCGTGGGGCTGTGGGGCACAGGCGGGACTGTGCTGTGGGGCGTGGGGACGGCTGCGTGCTCCGGGAAACTGGTGGGGAGTGGTGTGTGGAGCTGCGGCCCTGATGGTGGCAGACCAGCTCAACCCTCACTTGTTGCCTCCTGACCCCATCCCTGTCCCCATCCCCGTCCCTGTCCCTGTCCCTGGAGGATGCCCCACAGGCGACGTCCCACCAGAGGAGATCGCTGCGGCACTGCAGCCCTGCTGTCCCTGAGCACCCCAGGGTGCTGATGCCAGTGCTCCCAGCTCATGCTCCCGGGCTGGGGAGGCTTCACCGAGCTGAGCGGTGGCTCCAGGCCAGGGTCTGTGGGGCCGAGATCGCACGGTGCCCTGCAGGTCCTGCATGACTGCCAGCCCGGCACCACTCGGTGCCTGAGAGGTCTCGCTGTGGCTGCCGACCCCCATTCCCGGGGCTGTACCCCACAGGTGCCAGGTCCCCCTCGCCCCTTGGGCATCCCAGAAGCCCTCTCCCTGGCGCCCCTCGGCCCCTCTGCCGTGTCGGGGTCCCGGGACACCCTGCCTGTGGCCGCCCCAGCCCTGCTCCTCACTCAGGTGCGCCCTGTCAGCGTGCGAAGCTTTAATCCCGCGGTCGTTTATCTTCCGAGCGCGGCCCAGAGCTGTCAGCGGCTCAGACGAGCCATTTCCTCATTTCATTGCCCCGGCGAGGGGCTGAGCTGGGGTCCCCGCGCTCACAGCCCTAATTGAATCCGCATGGCTGTGGGTCGCAGTGCCGGCCTCGCCGCGGCACCCGGCCACCCCCACACCGCCCAGGGGCCCCGGGGTGCTGCGGCAGCGGGGCAGGGGCCAGCCCGGCCCACAGCCACCCGTCCCCGCCACCCCCCGGAGGGGACCCTGATTCCCACCCGGCCCCCACTCCCCACGGTGGCTGGGACCCCCAGGGACCGTGGGGACGCCAGGGGTTGCCCTGCGCTCAGGACGGCAGTGGGCGAGGGTCCCGCAGAGCTCCCCCGGCAGCTGCCCCCACTGGCTGCCCCGTCGCACGGGCAGGGCTATTTGTGGCGCGGGGCAGGAAGCGGCAGCGGGGAGACGGTGCTGCCTGCCCCGCTTCCTGCCCTCGCCGGGCGCGGGCGCACAGCCCTGCACAATAGCCCTGCCCGACCCTGCGGCGGGACGTGGTTCCCACGCCGGGGAGGCTGTGCAGACGCTCGCCTTGCTGCAGCTGACAGCGCCTGGCCCCGCGGGGCAGGGGTCCAGGGCTGCTCCCCGCAGCCCCCGCCTGCTCCCAGCCCCAGGTCTGGCCGCAGCCCCTGCTCCCCTCCCCTCCCTCCTCTCTGCCCTGGCCAGCATCGCCTCCCCCTGCAGCACCCCTCGCCCCAGCACCCTTGGGAAGAATCCCCAGGCCCTGTGGACGGGCCTGCATGAGGCCACCCGGCACAGGCACCTCGCCAGTGCATCCCCCGCTCCCATCCCTCCGCCGCTGGCTGCTCCACGGGTGCCAGAGGCCACCACGGGCTGGGGCTGCCCCCACCGTCCCTGGGAAAGGGGACGGGGCTGTCCCCAGCAGCCCTGCCCTGACCCAGGGCCAGCGGGGCGCGGGGCTGGGAGGCAGCCCGGGAGGAGGGAGCAGCGTTTGCTCACAGCCGGAGGCTTTGAAATGCAACCCCCCCCCCCGGCCCATTTGGCTAGAGTTTGGCCCAGGCCCATATGGAGGCCCCTGTGGCAGGGGGGGGTCTCAGGGGGAGGGCGGCAGCTGGGGCTGGGGGCTGGCAGCTCCCCCCATGGCACTGGGCTGGGGTCCCTGCGGCGGGGTCACCTGGTCCCTGCTGGGGCATCACGCACAGGGCTGGGTCCAAGCCTTCCCCAGGGCTGGGCACTGCCTGGGGGCCCCAGTTTGCCAGCACTTCTGGTCCCAGTTTGCAGCCTGGAGCTCTGTGCACCCCCACGCACGGCTGTCACACGCCTGCACACCTCTGTGCACAGCCGCAGCCGCACGCAGGGCCGCTGGGTGTCTGCTGGGGGTGCACGCACACACCACAGACGTGGGGGTGAGCACTGCCTGCACACCACGCACACCTGCACGGCCCCACGCGTTTCAGGTGCCCCCAGCCCCTCAGCTCCCAGGAGGCACGAGCCCCTGCCCACTCCTTGCCCTGTCCTCTCCCGCCAGCGCTCATCCCCGCCGCGCTCTCCGCTTGATTAAGCTGCGGGTCCGCCCAGCACTTGTGCGTGCAGCGAGGTCAGTGCACGGTAATGAATAGATCATTTGCCAGTAACCCCTGGCGAGGGATCCCCGGCGCCCCCCCCGCTCCCCGGACACATTAATACACCGTTTCCCCGGGGCGAGTGTAATCACATCAGTTGCTGCTTCGCCGCAGCCGCCCCAGCCGCGAGCTGGGTGAGTGTTTATTGCCAATAATTGGCCGGGTCTCCTCCCCCGGCACCAGGGCGCGCAGGCCCCGCGCAGCAGCTCCCCTGGTAATGCCCCGCGCGCCTCCGCTACTGACAGTTTAATTTTACACCGAGCTATTCCCCTTATTAAAGGAAAATTCATTTGCAAGCAATTTCCATGTGCAAACTGCTCTGCATTTCTAACTCTGGCGCGGGGCTGGGAGCGCCCCTAATTGAATTACTGCCAGGCGGTTCGTCATGGAGCCTGCGTTATTGAAATGGATTCGCTAAATAATAGATCAGGGGCAGAACGCGGTGCCTTGGCATAAGCATATTAGAGGGCTGAGCTGCCGCCTCCCGCCCCTAATCACGTTACCCTGTCACGGGGAATTCGCTGCACAGCGCAGACACCCGAGCGTGGGGCGTCCCTGCCGCCTGCTCCCAGGGCTGCCACGGCCACGGGTGCCCAAAGCTGTGCTGGTGCCCCCCAGCCGCTGGCATCCCAGGCCACGAGTGCCCCTGCGCCGTGGGCGTTTTGCGCTATGGGTGCCCTCGAGACATGGGTGTCCTGGGCAGGGGCGTCCGGGCAACCCCCAGCCATTGGCAGTCACGCCAATGCACGCACGCCATCCTGTGTGTGCTCACACAGCCCTGTGTGCGCGCACACCCTCACGCGTGCATGCGCAGCTGTGCTCTGGCGCTGCTCGCGTTGCTCCCGATGCGAGTGCTGCAGACCCTGCGCAGCTGCTGGGGCAGAGCCACGCAGAGCTCCGCCTCGGCTGTCCCAGGCCGTGCTGGGGGCACCCACGGGTGCGCTGGGGGCAGCTGCCCCCACTCAGGCCTGCACCAAGGGGGTGACATACAGGACACGAGGCAGGTGCTGGCAGAGCCGCACCGGGGTGTGTACCCCCACGGTGTTGGGGACCCCAGCTCTGTCCCAGCACCCGTGCAGGACGCAGCACCCGCCGGGCCGTGGGCGCCTGGCCAGTGTGGGGCCGGCCGCCAGCCAGGGCGCTTTGCCCCGCTCAGCAGGAAGCTGAAATTTTCCTGCAAAAATTCAGAAGTCTTTTTGTTTTCCACCTTGTGTCCTGCTTTGGGGTGAAGCGCGTTTCCCATCCTGTTCCCAGCAGCTGGGGCCGACGCTTCCCCACCCGGTGTGAACCAGGGGCCAGTGCCCTCTCTGTGCCTAGCTGGGGTCCGTGTGCCCACGGTGAGCAGGGCCGAAGCAGGACAGTAAGCCCACTGAAGGGTGGGGGCGGTGGGTGGCACGCTGCTCTGCGCCCTTGTGTCCATCTCCGTGGCCGTGCACTCCCCCTGACAGCTGCCCTGGTTCAGGCCGTGTGGGGCATGGGCCGGGGGGACCTCGTGTCCCAGCAGGGTGAGCACTGCAGCCAGACGCAGCTCTGTGACCAGCCCAGGTCCTGGCCCCACGGTCCTAGCCCCAGTGTCGAACTCCAGGCACCGCTGGCCCAGGGCTTCGTAGGCGAAGTTCTCGTCCCGGTCCCCAGAGCAGATGAAGTTGCAGGGGGAGATTTATTCAGAGGTGCAGGGCTGCTACAAACCCCGGTCAGTGCAAGAACAAGGAATTAGCCTAAGCAGCAATTTCCTGGTGTGTGTCACAGGGCATTAGCTGAGACAGAGCACAGGGCGCGGGCGTGAGCTGGGGCTCAGCCACCCCACGGGGCTAGGACCGGGATGAGGAAGGCTGCAAACACAAGAGGGCTGCGCACGCTGAGGGTGCAGCTCGTGGGAATCACAGCCCCAGCATCCTAGGGGAGAGCTCCCCTCTCCCCACAGCACATGTGGCTGGGGAGCTCAGAGAGCCCCTTCCCTGCCTGCGCCGGGTGGCTGCGACTCACGGTCCGGCACGGTGCCCCTGTGCTGCACGGTGCTGCCAGAGGGGACAGGGGACAGTGCGCACAGCTGGCACTGCCACTTGCTGTGGCCCAGCCGAGGCCTGGGCAACTCCTGTGGGGTCAGGGGCCAGGGGAGGCAGCGGGGGCCTGGCTCATCTGCGCCCTGGGACAGGCACTGTAGAGCCGGGCAGGAGCACGTGCAGCGAAGGTGGCACCACCGGCTCCTTGCCGTGTCTCTTTACCGCCAGCTGAGCGCACGAGCCCTGCGGGAAGGACAAAAGGCTGCAAGGCAGCCACATGGACGCTGCTGCATCGGCGCCGTGTGCGAGGGGCCGTGGGTGCCCCCACGAGCGGGACCCATCCGGCAGCATACAGCCAGCACCAGGGGAAGGGGCAGCCCTGAGCTCTCCCAGCCTGTGCCGCGGCATGGGGACTTCCCGAGAGCAGCTTTAAAACCTCTCAGAAATTGGTTAAATCTCACACTGAGGGCTGGAGCGCCGGCAAGCCCTCACCCCACCCCCGCCCCGGGGTTTAATTGCTCCGGCTGCTAGGAAATTTCAAGGTTGAATTTGTCTAACTCCAATTTCCAGCCAGGGGATCGCGTTCTGCCTTTGTCAGCAACATTGGAAGCACCCCCCCCCCCCGCTGCTCTCCCCCTCCCCAGCACCAGCAGCGGCACACACGGGTCCCCCTGCACCTGCTCCCACCCGCCCGGCGCGGTTCCCCCATGGCCCCCAGCCCACAGGTTCATTTTCTGTCATTGCTGTGGTGACCCCTGCACCCACAGCAGCATCTCTGTGTCCCCCGCTGTCCCCTCCCCACACTCAGGCTGCCCTCCCTCGGAGCATCACCCACCCCGGAAGGGCACCGGCACTGGCACAAGCCCACTCTGCCCGAGCAGGATCCCCTCCCCAAAGCCCCCCAAAAGTGCGTCACCAATGCTGCATGTGCCGCACGTTGGCCAGCCTGTGCCCACATGAGCTCCAGCAGCGCAAGGCTTCACCGCTGCACCCAGCAGAGCTGCTCCCCGCTTGCTGCAGCATTTCCTCCTTCCCAATCCCCCCAGCAGCTGGGAGAGCCCCCAGGCCATTCCTTGCCTCCTGGGGACAGCCCCTCACCCCTCCTTTCCCCTCCTATCTGCAGCATCCTGGGGGTGGCACTGGGACAGTGGGATGGTGTCCTCCACTCCCTCCATGTTCCCATAGCTGGGTGCCCCCTCCCCAGACCCCCAGGGAAGATGCTGCCCAGCGCCCAGGCAGCATTCCCCAAGGATGCACCACTGGGCCTGGGACGGATCGAGACCTCTGGGCGATGAGACAGTTCCTGGTCCCAATCCCGCCTGGGAAACCGGTCCCGGTGCCGGTGGCGGGGCTCACCTGCGTGTGCGGGCGTCCCTGGGCCTTTACGAGCGGACGGGATCACGGAGCTATTTGTACCGGGGGGTTTACGGCCGGGCCGCGCTCTGAAACCCAAAACCCGCCCGAAGCGGCCTAATCACTCCCAGACGCGGCGGCCCCTGCTCTTTTATGGGGCGTTTTAGAGCAGGGGAGCTAATAAATTTCTGCGACGGCAAAAGCCCCGCCGGGTCGGGCGGGGGGGCTCGGCGGGGGGTTAGCGGGCCGCCCCCGAGGAGCTCTTAAAACCGGGCGCGGTGGCGCGGCGCTGCGCCCCGGCTGCCTCCCGTTACAGCCGCACCGGCCCGGGAGCGGAGCCCCCCCCCGCCCCGCGGGGCCGGAGCGGCGGGGACCCCCCCGGCCCCCGCCCCGCTCCCCCGCTCCCGGCTCCCGCCCCCGCGGCTCCTCCTCCTCCCGGTGCCCCGTTATCCGCCCCGGCCCCGCGCCTTTAAGGCTGCGGCACCGGGGCCGCGGGGGGCAGCGGCGGCGGGCGCGGAGCTCGCCCTGCCCGCCGAGCGGCTCCCGGCGCCGGGAGGCCGAGCGCTCCGCCGCCGCCGGGCCCCCGCCGAGGGGGCGGGCTGCGCCCGCCGGGTTTAAGTGCGGCCGCGGCCGGCGCGGAGCCGCTTCATGCGCGGGCGGGGCGGCCGGGACAGCGGCTCCGAGGGGGGATCCGCCGCCGCGGCCCCGGCAGCATGAGGCGGGCGCGCCGCTGAGCCGGCCCCGGTGCAGGACCGGGGACGCGCCATGACCTCGGCGCGGGAGGCGGCCGGTTCCCCCCCGCTGCCCGCCGCGGGCGAGGAGCGCCGCCGGGGCGCCCTGGACCAGCTGCCGCCGCCCGCCAACTCCAACAAGCCGCTGACCCCCTTCGGCATCGAGGACATCCTCAGCAGGCCCTCGGGCCGCAGGGCCCCCCCCGGGCACGGCGCGCCCCCGGCCCGGCTCCCGGACAAGGCGGCGGGGCCCGGCGCGCCCCGCAACGGCGTGTGCGCCCCGTCCTCGCCGCTCTGCGCGCTGGAGGAGCTCGCCAGCAAAACTTTCAAGGGGCTGGAGCTGAACGTGCTGCAGGCGGCGGAAGGTACCGGGGCGCCTCGGGGCCGGGCCGGCGGCGCGGGGCCGGGGCCGGGAGCGGGGCCGGCCGGGGAGGCGGCCCGGGGCCGGCGGGGGCCCGGAGGGAGCGGGGCAGGTGCGTGTCCCGGCGGCCGGGCCGGGCCGGGCGCGGAGGGGGCGGCGGGCGGCGGACGCGCTCCCGGGGCGGGCCGGGCCTGGGCCGCCTCCGGGGTCTCTCCTCGCCTCCAGCCCGGCGCGGCGCGGCCCGGCGGCTGCGGTAAGTTTGGTTCGCGTCCGCACCGGGAGAGCGGGGCCGCGGCGCCGGCCAGAGCCCGGAAGGCGGCGGCGGCCCGGGAGGGCCCGGTGCGAGCCCGCAGCGAGGACCGGGCGCGGCGTTACCGCTCCGCGGAGCCGCGGCCCGGAGGGAGGCAGAGGCCGGGGCCGGCCCGGGGGGCCCAGCGAGCCCCCTGCCGTGCGCACCGGCCGAGCCGCTCCGCGGAAGCTCCGCCGCGGCCCCGGGACGGGCGCGGTCAGAGCCCGGTACCGGGCCCTCGGCGCCCGGCGGCAGCGCGAGCTCCGCAAAATGCTGCAGCGGGCGCGGGGGCCGGGCCCCGGCGCCTTTACCGGGAGCCGCACATAACGAGCCGCCGCCGGGCCGGGCCGCGGTGTCCGCGCCGCAGAGAGCACGGGATCGGTCCCGCCGGCGGCCCCAGCCTTAAAACGGAGGCACCGGCCCCGCGGCGGGTGCGGATCCGTTACCGAGCGCTCGGGCAGACCGGCCGCGGCCGGCTCGCTCCCGTCGGTAACGAAAGCCTTTAACGAAAACCCGCGCCGGGCCGCGGCTTTTCCGTCCCCCGGAGCGGGGCTGGGTTCCTCACCGCGTTACGAGCGGACATGCCGGCCCCGGCAGCGATCCTCGTTTGTAGCGCAGAAATCCCGTTTGCGCGGACTCCCGGCCCCGGCGGCCGCTGGCACCCGGTACCGGCAGAGGCGGCCCGGCGGGGCTGGAAATGGCCGCGCGGCTACCGGGGGGGAACGGCGGCGGCAGCCCGACCGCTCAGCCACGTCGCCGGCGGGGTCCGGCCCGGTCGCGGCTCCTCCGAACGCCCCGGGCGGCCCCGGGCTCCCGGCAGCGGCAGCCGCCGTGTGCGCGGCCCGGCAGCCCCGGTCCGACAAAGGCCCTTACGGGGCGGACACACGGACGGGCAGAGCGCGGCCCTCGGAGCTGACGAAAAGAAACCGTTGCACGGGGACAGGGACGGGCAGAGCGGGCTCCCGTGATTAACGGGGAAAACAAAAACGTACCCCGAAGGACACACGGACAGAAACGGGACAGCTCGGGGCTCCGTAATTATCGAAAAAATAAAAGCCCTTACCCGGACGGACACACGGACAGAACGCGGGCAGCGCGTGGTTCCGAAATTAACGAAAAATCCTTTACGCGGACGGACACGCGGACACGGACGGGCAGATCGGAGTTCTCGTAATTAACAACGAAATCCTTACCCGGATGGGCAGAGCGGGGTTCCTGTAATTGTTGAAAAAAAGAGAAAAGAAAAAAAACGTTACCCGGACAGACACCCGGACACGGACGGGCAGATCGCGACTCCCGTAATTATCGAACAAAACCCTTACCCGGACGGACACACGGACAGAACCGGCACAGCTCGGGACTCCCGTAATTAACGTAATTAACGAACGAGCCCGCTGCACGGACGGACACACGGGCAGAAAACTGGGACAGCCCGGGGCTCCCGCAGTTAGCGAACGAGCGCGCCGCACGGACGGACACACGGACGGAGCCGCCGCCGACCGGCGCCTCGCGGAGCCCGGGCCGGGCCGGGCAGCCCCGTTACGGGCGGACGGGGCCGCAGCGGGGCCGGGGCCGGCGGCGAACGCTCAGCGGGAGGAGAACCGAGAGCGGCCCGGGCCGCGGCCCCGCGGGCTACGGCGAAACGTTAGCGGGAGCCGCACGGGGCGAGCCGCCGCCGAGCCGGGCCCCGGGAGCCGCACTACCGAGCGCGGCGGGTCGGTGCCGCCGGCAGCAGAAAGGCTTCAACGGCCGGGCGGAGCCGCGGGCAGAGCGGGACCGGGACCGGGAGCGGGACCGGGACGGCGCCGCCGGTGGGAAGCCGTTACCGAGCGCGGAGCAGACCGGCCGCTGCCGCACACGGATCCGCGCATTTCGCAGAAGCGCTTTACCGGGAGGAGCCGCTGAGCGCGGTCTGTCGGGGCCTCGGAGCTTCGGCGCGGCCAGAACCGACTCACACCGCAAACCGGCCGCGGGGCACCGGCCCACCGGTAACCGGAACGGTCTGAGGGCTGGCCCCGGGACGGGCCCGCGGGGAGCGGGAGTTCCTAAAAGCGCTGAAGCGAAAGGACAGCCGGCAGCGCGGGCCGGTCGGGGGCGAGCCCGGCCCGGCCGCGGCGCGGTGCGGGCCCTGCGGCAGCGCTCCGGGACGCACGACCGGGGGCGAGCCGCCGGCGAGGAAAGACCGGACCGGAGCCCCGGAACGCTCCGCCGGGCCGGGCCAGCGGGGGACGGAGCGGCCGCGGGGCCGCGGGACACGGGTGGGCTCGGCCGGGCGCGGCGGGGAGCCGGCGGGCGGCGGCTCGGCCCGGGTCGGGGCCGCTGTGGAGCGGCGAGGGAAGCGGGCGGAGGGGGCCGGGAGCGGCGGGCGGCTCCGGGCCCCGGGAACCCGCGGCTGGGCACTGGGCTCCGTGCGGAGCCACGGGCAGGGCCGCGCCCGGCACCGGGCACGGCACGGGGCGGCATGGCGCGGCTCGGCTCGGCACTGCAAGGCTCTGCACGCCTCGGCACGGCTCGGCTCGGCTCGCTTTGCACGGCTGAGCGGGGCCGGCTCTGCAAAACTCGGCACGGCCTCGTCGGGCACCGCTCGGCACGGCTCGGGTCGGTTGGGTACGGCTCGGGTCGGTTCAGCACGGCTCGGCCGGGGAGGGGCCGGGGGGCGGCGGGGCCGAGGGGGGCGGCGGGGCCGGGGGCGGCCGCGCTGACGCCGTGTCCCCCGCAGGTCGGGAGCCGCTGGGCGCCTTCGGGCACCGCCCGGCCTCCAAGAAGCGGCGCAAGTCGCGGACGGCGTTCACCAACCAGCAGATCTACGAGCTGGAGAAGCGCTTCCTCTACCAGAAGTACCTCTCCCCGGCCGACCGCGACCAGCTGGCGCAGCGGCTGGCGCTGAGCACGGCGCAGGTCATCACCTGGTTCCAGAACCGCCGCGCCAAGCTCAAGCGCGACCTGGAGGAGATGCGCGCCGACGTGGCCTCGCTGCAGGCGCTGCCCCCCGCCGCCCTCGAGCAGCTGGCGGCGCTCCCCGAGCCCCCCCGCGCCCCCGCCGCCGCCCCCGCCGCCGGCCCCGAGCCGCCGCCCGCCGCCGAGCTCTCGGAGGAGGAGATCGACGTCGGGGACTGAGGCGGCGGGGCCGGGCCGGCACCGGGAACTGACCGCGGGCCGCCGCCGGAACGGGGCGGCCGCGCTGCCCCCGCCCTCGCGCCGGGGGCTTTGGTGCAATTTCTCTTTTTTGTCTTCGTTCTTTTTTTTTTTTTTTTTTTAATTTTATTTTCTATCGTGACTGTCCCGTCGGTCCGTCCGCGAGGCCCGGGCCGCCCCGCGTGTATATATTTTGAATAAAGGAGACACCTTATTAACGAGGAGCGGGGGGGCTCGCTGGGGCGCGGCGGGCTGCGCACGGGCAGACGGACGGACGGAGGGACGGACAGACGGACGGATGAGTGCACCCACGCACACGCACCCCCCGCTGCAGCCCGAGCTGGGCGCGCTGCGCACACGCGTGCGGTGCTCAGCCCGGGGGGGCTCCGGGGCGGGCGGGGGCCGAGGCGGGGAGCGGAGCCGCGGTCCCTGAGACCCCGGCGCCCTGCCCAGCCCCGCGCCGGCACCGCCGCCGGGCCCCAGCCCCGCGCCCAGAGCGCTGGGACCCCCCGGCAGTGCTGGGCGCGGGGACGGGCTCGGGGCGCCGCCACCCGCAGCCGGAGCAGGGAGCAGCGGGGGGGCGAGCAGCGGGCCCCAGATAGCACCCCCAGCTGTGTGTCCGTGTGTCCGCGTCTGTGTGCTTGTGTGTCCGTGTCCGAGTGTCCGCGTGTCCCTGTCCGCGCCTTTGTCTGTGTCTGTGTGTCTCTGTTGGTGTGTCCGTGTCTGTGTGTTTGTACGTGTCTGTGTCTGTGTTTGTACGTGTGCGTGTTTCCGTGTCTGTGTGTGTGTCTGTGTGTGTTTGTACACGTGTGTGTGTTTCTGTGCCCGTGTCCGTGCCCCCACCGCCCAAGCAGGGGGAGGCGGGGGCGCACCCCGGTACCCGGACACCTGCTCCGAGTCGTTGGGCTCCACGCCGCCGCCCTTGACGTCATGCTCCGGTGACGTCACCGCGCGGGGCGATGACGTCACTCCCCGAGGAGGCTCAGGGCGAGCGGGGGGTGCCCGAGCGGCAGCGAGGCGCTGCGCCGTGCCGGGGGCCCGGCCCCGCACCCCCCCGTCCGTTCCCACCGAGCCGGGGCGGCCGCGGGGAGGTGACAGGCAGCTGCCGGCCCCGTGCCCTTGCCAGCGGTCCCCGGAGCCCCCTGTCATCGCCGCTACGTGTGAGACCCCCGGGCTCCATATGAGCCTCGCTGATCTAATTACGCCGGTGCAAACTTCCGAAGGGAGACCCGCTTCTTCCATTATTTACTCCATTTTAATTGCATTGTCCTTCCCTTCCCCCAGCGCTGCAGCAGCGCCGGCCGAGGGGGAGGGGGAGAAATGAGATTTAGCCCTGAAAGTGCCTTTGAGCGTCCCCCCCCCGGGGAATTGCTTTTAATTTGACAGGTAGGAGGCCTGGGGAAGGCGGGCTCGGTGCGTGCGCGGGGCGGCGGCCGTGCCGAAGCCCCAGGCTGCGGGTGTACCTCGGGGGGGTTAACGCGAGGGGGGCGGCGGTGACCGGGGGCTCCCCTTGTGCTACGGCTGCGGGCACCCCGCGGGCGGGGGCAGAGGCCCCGGGCAGGGCTCCGGAGGAGAGGGGGCAGAGGACAAGGGGTGGGGGGAGAGGACCCCCAGGGGGTCCCGCCCTGCCTCCCTCCTCCCTCTCCTCAGTGCTTGCAGACTCCGGGGGCTGCCCGGCCTCGGGAGCCCCCAGCTCAGCACCCACCCGGCTGCCCCGGTGCTGCTCCGGGGCTGGCTCCTTCCCCCCAGCTCCGCACAGGCCCCCAGAGGCCCAGAGACTTGGGGGGCCTCGCACCCCGCGGGAAGGGTTTGCACACACAGCGATGGGGTTCGCACACACAGCGATGGGGTTCGCACACCCTGCGGGGGGGGGTTGCATACACAGCAATGGGGTTTGCACACAGCAGTGGGATTTGCACACGCAGCAGTGGGATTTGCACACGCAGCAGTGGGGTTGCATGCCCTGCGGGATCCCAGGACTCTCACACTGACCCATGATGCCCGCAGCCACGGCCCCGCAGGGCTGGGGCAAGGCTCCGGGGTGCTGTTGCCGCGATCACCTCATTCACTCGATGGGCGACCAAAAAGCGGCGGTGTGTGCCCAGCCCCAGAGCCAGGAGCCCTGCGCTCACCCCACGAGCCCCCAGCAGCCGCAGCCAGGAGCCAGGAGCGAGATAACGAGGCGCCTCCGCGGCCCCGCAGCCCCCCGGCCTGCACCGGCCCCCCCGGCCCCCCCTCCCGACAGGCGGCCACGCCGGGCGATGTCCCCGGTCCCCACGATAGAGACGGGCCCGGGGCCGCACGCCCGGGGCCGGGGGCTCCAGCGCCGCTCCCCCCCCCGGCTGTCCCGGCGCCCCCAGAGCCTCCCCGAGCGCGGCCGGGACCCCACATCCTCGGCCCCGGCCCTCCCCATGCGCCCCACAGGCTGGAGGGGGGGGGGCGGGCGGGGGCGGCGTGGGGCAGGGACGGGGGAGGAGGAGGGGGCTCAGGCCCTCGCGTTTCGGCCCCGTCCCCGCAGCGAGAGCCGGTGCCAGCACCTCCCGCCCCTCCGTCCGCGGGGCCCGGCGGCTTCGGTGCCCCTGCCGCGGCCCCAGCCTGCCCGAGCCGCCCCCCCGGACCCAGCCCCCCCCCCGCCGGCCGGTCCCGCGGGCGCAGCTCATCGGGGCGGAAGCGGCCGCGGGGCCGGGCAGCGGCTGGAGCCCCCCCGGCCGCCCCGCGGGAGGCTCCGCTCCGGGACGTGCCGCAGGCGCCGGGCGCGCCGCCATCAGCAGCCGCTTCCCACCGCCGGGGGCGGCCCCGGGCCCCCCGCCCGCAGCGGCACCGCGCGGAGGCAGCCGGCCACGGGCTCGGGCACAGGCAGCAGCTGCGGCCCCCCCGGTGGGCGCGCTGGGGGCGCTGCGGGGCTGCGGGGGGGTGCGGGGCTGCGGAGGGGGGCAGCGGGGCTGCGGGGGGGGTGCGGGGCTGCTGGGGGCAGCGGGGCTGCGGGGCTGCGCGGCGCCGCCCGAAGCGGGGCCCCCCTCTCGTACTCCACGCGCACGGGCGCTGAGCACCCCGGGGGGTTCCCCGGCTGCAGGACCCGGCCCCCGGTCCCGGGAGGCTCTGCCCGGAGCCGAGCCGCGGGCACGCCCCAGCCGCGCTCGCCCCCGCGCGCTCCGCGCCCGCCACCGGGGCCCCGGGGCAGGCTCCGTGCCCGTGCCGCCGGCGGAGGCACCGCCAGGCCCGGCCCCGCGCTCCGCTCCTCCCCACGCGCTCTCGTCGTTTTCCTCTTCCAATTTTCTGGATGATTAACTCTGCTGCTGTTTCCTGACAACCTCTGCTGTTGGTATTAATTTCTTTTAACTAGTGATTAATTACTCGCTGTCTCCCGCGCTCCTTCTCCCCGCCGCCCATTTGCATATTAATCAAATCCTACTTGATGGCCTGCCTACTGCCTTCCTGCCACGGCCCCTGCGACTCCCATCACCTGCAAATGACATTACAGGCACTGCTCTCCTAACAGCGGGGCTGGGGGCCCACAGCAAACACAGCGTGGCCCCGTACCGGGGGCAGCAGAACCCCCCCGGGCCCTGCCCCCCGCCAGGACCCCCGCTGACGGGAAACCGGGGCACCGGGAGGCCCCCGTGGGAGGCACTGGGGGCTGCCTGGGCGCTGTCCCGCGCCTCACCCCAGCTGCTCAGAGCCTGGCATGCCTCGATGCCTCCCCCATCCCCATGCCCCTGGGATCCCCGGGCTCTTCCCCATGCCTGGAGGTTCCCGGGGTTGGGGGCCCAGTGCAGCTGGGCTGACCAGGGGGGTGGTGCCCTCCCCATCGCTGGTGTATTTGAGACACATGGCCGAGGCGCTAAGGGACGGGATTTAGTGATGGGACGTGGTAAGCCAGGTTGGCGGTTGGACTTGGTTGAAGCTCATTTCCAACCGAGGTGGATTCCATGAATTGGTGACTCCGCGCTGTGCGGAGCACCCAGGGCACGGAGCTGCCCTGTCCCTGCCGTGTGACACCGCTGTCCCCCCGGCAGCACCACCACCCCTCCTGCAGGACCCCCACACTGCCCTGGGCAATTGCCCACCCCCTCTGTCCCTGCTGTCCCTTGTCCTGTCCTCCCCGGCCAACACCGTGTCCCCACTCCTCCAGGGAGGGAAAACAGCCCCAGGGGAGCACCCGCACAGGACCAGGGCAGGGAGTGCCCACGCAGCCCCCTGCAGCGCAGCCAGAGGGCAGCTCCAGTGGCGGGGCAGCAAGACTCAGGGCAGGCGAGCGACCAAAGCAGCAGCCCTGCGGGTGCCGGGCCCCTGAGGACATGGAGCCGCCCGGAGCATGTGCACCAGAGCCGCTCACCGCAGCCCGGTGAGCAGTGACGGGCCCCGCACGTCCCCAGTGTAGTGAGCCAGCAGCCCCAGGGTGAGGGCTTGGTGGGATGGAGCTGCGGCAGCGCCCGGCTGGGAGCCTGCCCGACACTCGCTCCTCTCCCATGCAAAAGCCACCGAGCACGGCTTGCCTCTGTAAATCATACGAAACCCTCAGATGCCTCAAAGGGCAGCTCCATTAGAGATAATCCCACTAAAAACCCACAGATGTTCGCTGGGAAACCAGCCTCCCTGTGTGCCGCGGGTGCTTGCTGCAAAGTGAGCTTTAATGGAGCTCAGCAGCAGCCCCAAACGCTTCAAAGGCCGTGCGCGAGTCCCAGGCCATCAATCGCTGCCAGAGCCTGGAGGGACTGAGAGACAAAACACATCCACCGTGCCCTGCCTGGGAATGCGGCTCCCCCCGCCCCCGTGTTTGGTTTCCCCAGAGTCACACAAGGGGGCTGCGCGGGGGGGCTGCACTGCAGCACAGTGAGCCCGTGACAGGTGACGGGGCAGGAGCTGGAGGAAAGCAGGGGCAGCAGGAGGTGTGGGGGGATGAGGTGTGACGGTGGCAGTGCCCCAGGGGGGACACAGAAGCACAGCCCGGGTCGGGGGGGGGAGCAGCTTTGCACTGATGTGAATGGGGGGGCTGATAGGGTGCCAGGGACAGGCAGCCGGGCAGGGGAAGGAGCAGCACAGGAGCACGTCTGGCTCTTGGTTTTATTAAGAAACCCAAAGCAGGTACAAATCCCTGAAGGCAGCGTGTGCCGCTGTGGGCAGGGCCCAGCCCTGCTGCATGCAGGGCTCCCGGGCACAAGGAGCTCCATGGGCAGGCCCCGGGGCAGCACGGTCCCTAGTCCCCAGAGCCCCCAGGGGGCAGGCCCCCAAGGCACAGCCACGACAGGTGGCAGGAGGTAGGGCCCTGGGCTAGGACCAAGCCCAGCACAGGGCCAGGGGCCGGGGCTGCTGCTGCAGAGGGAGAGAGGGTGCGGGCAGGGCCCCCCACCCCGCTGAGGCCCAGGGAAGGCACCCTGCAGGGTGCCCCCGGCTCCTCCCAGGGCTGGGGACCAGCTCCGAGAGCCCAGCGCACAGCCAGGAGCTGCTGCTGCAGGACGCGGGGCACAAAGCGCCAGGCTGGGGAGGAAACCCGAGCAGGGAGGGCCCAAACCCAACTGTGCTCACTCCTTGGCTCCAGGGCCTGGGGAAAACATCCCAAGAGGTCACAGCCCCCGCGGCCACAGCCCTGCCAGGAGGGGTCCGCGCTCCCGCTGGCTCCCCGGGGCGCGAGGCCGGGCGCTGCGGAGCTGGGTGGCGCAGGAGCAGCAGTCTGTTGGGGCCAGCCCTGGACAGGGTCCCAGCGGTGCAAGGGGGCAGCATCCCACCACAGGGGTCCTGGCTCTGCTCCCCCTGAGCTGGTGAGGTTTGCTGGCTACAGGAGCCCCCCGGGGAGGGCACCCCCCTCGCAGCAGGCCTACGGGCGCTGCCAGGGGCTCGGCGTGGCGTGGGAGGGGTGCTTGAGCTGCAGCACCAGCCTGCTTCCCTCCAGGTCAGCGTCCTGGGGAGGGAGAGACATCGGTGCTGCCACGGCCCCGTTGGGCGCAGAGCCCAGGAGGGGCCGTGGGTCCCCCCGGCCCAGTGCTCACCAGCATGTCCTCGTAGGCTGCTTCTGCTGATGCCTTCTGCTTGAAGTTGACGAAGGCACAGCGTTTGCCTGGGAGCATCCGGATGGACTGGATCTGCCCAAACCTGCGCGGTGGAGTCTCGGCAAGCCTGCCCCACGGACACCCCGCACCAACGCTCCCCACGCTCCGCAGGGAAGGTGAAACACAGCAGGGATGGGGCCGGGCTGTGCCATCGCAGAGCAGGGCTCGCTCCCACCACGGAGCACGGGGAGCAGGGGCCCAAGTGAGTCAGTCCCACAGGGCGGGCAGGGGGCTGGCAGGGCACCGTGGATGCACGGTCCTGGCACCGGGATAGCGACACGGAGCAGGGCGGGCGCAGGGAGAAACACTCACCGGCTGAAGCAGTCCCGCAGCACCTTCTCGGTGATCCTGGAGGTGACGTTCCCAACCCACAGGGGATAGCAGTCCCTGCCAAACCGCACCACCATCACCGGCAGCTGCCTCCCTCCTGCCCACACCCGGAGGGCTCCCCAGCACCCCCAGCTCAGAGGCAGCAACAGGCTTCACCGGCCCTCCCGCTGTCCCGAGTAAGCACCAGGCACCTCCCCTGGGGCCCTGGGCTGCAGTCCCCGCCAGCCCCGTCTCCCTCCCCAGCCCCTGGGCCCTACCTGCCAGGATGATGCGGAGGCAGCTGCTGCTGCTTGCTGCTCGCTGCGGCTGTGGCCCGGGCCTGGCTTTTCGAGTGGCTCCTCGAGTTCACCACGGTCACAAAGCCGCTCATGTCGGTGTCACAGCAGCTCCCATTCACCCACTCGTCTGGTGAGAGGCACCCGGCGCTCAGCACATTGAGGGCTGGGGGCCAGCCCAGCCTCCACATCCCCCGCTCGCGTCCAGCTCCACCGCACCCAGGGCCCCCCAGCACCATCCCTAAGGCAAACTGCTGCCGGTGCTGAGCCCCTTACCGGGCAGGGGCAGCGGTGGATCCCCATCTTCCAGCAGGGACAGCACGGGGACGCCCCCAGGGACACCAGCTGTGTGGGCGCTGCTCTGCTGCGGAGGGGAGAGGGGTCAGGGCCCGTGGGGTGGCGCTGGGGCCAGCAGCACAGCAGGGCCGGAGCTCACCTGCAGCAGCGCCCGGCAGGCCTGCAGCTGGGCGGCCGCGTCAGCGTGGGCACCATCCAGCCGCAGCAGCTCCTCGAAGGTCCTAACGGCCTCGGCATAGCGCTGGGGCCACGCGGGGAGAGGGGCTGAGCTCCTGTCCCCAGGGACATGCTGCCTCTGCCCCCATGCAGGGCTCTGCCAAGCACCTGCAGCCCCCCTGCCCACCCTGGTACCTTCAGCCCCCGCAGGGCTTTGCCCTTGCGGAAGAAGCCTTTGGGCCAGTTGGGCTGGAGGCTGAGGGACATCTGCGCATCCCTGAGCGCCTCCTCGTATTGCTGGAGCTTCTCGTAACAGTACGAGCGGTTCCCGAAGAGCCTGGGGGCAGAGCAGGGTCGTGGCTGCAGGCTCTGGGCACGCCAGCTGGGACGCGGAGCTCAGTGACCCCGCAGCGCCCAGCCCCGTGCTCACCGGTGCTCCCTGGGGTTCAGCTTCACGGCCTCGGTGAAGGCCTGCACTGCCTCCACGTAGTGGCCCTCCTGGGCGGCCTCGTTGCCGTGACCTGCAGGGAGAGCATCGCCCGCTGCCAACCCTCAAGCGAGCCAGGCAGCCCAGCTGGGGGGAGCAGAGCGGTGTCCCGGCACGCGGCAGGGACACGCGTGTCTGCTGGGGACGAGCAGGGCCACAGAGAGGAGGTGGCAGCAGCTTCGCCTTCACCCCGTCAGGTGGGAAAGGTGCCTCGGAGACAGCCCGGTGCCACACAGACCCACAGCCAGTGAGAAGCACGAGGGTGCACGCCCAGAGCAACCCTCCTGGGGCAAAGCTGCCCACAGAGCCTGGACAAAGCAGGGCAGAGCTGCCATGTGCCCACCCTCTTGCTCTCGCTGTCCGGGGAGGCCCGAGGCACTGACCTGCAAGAATCAGGCTCTGCTCCACCACGCTTGTGTCCAGGGGCACAGGCTCAGGGGCCTGTGGGGCAGCCAAGCACGGCAGCGGGGGCTCAGGTGCCTGTGGGGCAGCCAAGCAGGGCAGCGGGGGTGAGGGCTCCTGCCCCAGCCTGGGGACCGAGGCAGACGGCCCAGCAGAGCTGCCTGTCCCCGGTGTGCAGGCACCGCTCCCCACTGTGCCCCAGCTTGTAGGGCTGGGCAGAGGATGGGGGCACCCACACCCCCGCCAGCGCAGCGCAGCCAGCTCCAAAGAGCTGGGAGAGGCTGGGGAGGAGCTGCCATGGCTCCCAGCCTATAGCACCGGGGTGGACACCGTCCCTGTCACCACCCAGGCAGACAGAGCACGGCCCTGGGACCCACGTGCTGTGCCAGCCCCTTGGTGACTGGGGGCTCTCTCTGCCCACACACGGTTCCAGCTCTAATTCAGGAGCTGGGCCAGCCACAGGCTGTGAAGAGAGTTCAGGGCGAGTCAGTGCCGAGGGTACTTACGGCTCCCATGCGTCCTTTACCAGGTTCCTGCAGCTGCCATCAGCGTGCTCAGGAGGCCCCAGCCTGAAGGAGCTCTGGCACCAGGACCGCTGGCGCCCAGCCTTGGGACCGGCAGCAGCAGCACCGCTGCCCACGGCCGCCCTGGTTCCCACTCCCTTCCCAGGAACTGCCCAAGGGACTGCCCTGCCCGAGGCCCCTCGTGGGCAGGGGTCCTGCAGAGACACCCCAGCCCCCCCGGCAGCGCGCTCCTGCCTGCAGGGAAGGCCCCTCTGGGGGGCGGGATCCAACTCACTGTCTCCTGCAGCCCCTTGTTGGGCTCTACAGCACCAGGTTTGGTCGGTTTCTCCTTCCCAGGCACTTGCAGCTTCACGCCTGCTTTCTGCCGTGCTTTGAAGACAAAGGTGCAGCTCAAGTCCAGTTCGTCCTAGAAGATGAGAGGGGTCAGAGCCGTGCAGAGCCGCGTGCCCTGTCTGCACGGCAGGCAGCGGTCAGGAAGCGCAGCAGGCGCCGCGCGGGGCTGACCCCGGCAGGCAGGCAGGCAGCGCAGCCCACGGCCGCAGCGCCTCACCTCTGCCTCCTCCACGCTACCACCCTGGTCCCCTGCTCCCTCCTCCGCACCATCCCCGAGGCTCTGAGAGGGGCTGGAGGCTGAGCAGCCCTTCTCCTCCTCAGCACCATCAGCATCGGCGGGAGCAGCGCTGTTCAGAGACGAGGTACTCTGCAGAGAGAGAACGGGGAGTGGGAAGGCAGCCGCAGTCAGGGCTCTGCCCCCGGCAGCTCTCGCAGCCCCAGCTCTGCACGTTCCGAGGTTTGTGGGAGCCGCAGGGAGAGAGAAAGGTGCACGGCCGCTCACCGACTCAGCCTCCTGCTTGCTTTTTAGCTCTTGTTTTAACTTTTCCTGCTTCTTCCTGTCCTTCTGCTTCTGAAAAGCAGAGATAAAACCACGCGTTGGCAGCAGCCCAAAGCGGCACAAACCCAGACCTGACCCGCGGCGCAGCTCTCTGCCCAGCGTGCTGCTGCGGGCAACGAGCGTAAGCAAGCGCCAGCCCCCAGGAGACATGCCTCGCACCGGGGCTATCAGCGGGGCTCAGACAGCAGGGACCACGCTCCAGGCGGGCCGTGAGAGCCCCACAGCGGCACACACCCACCTTCTTCTTCAATTTCTTTTTCTCCGCTTTCTTCTTCATTCGCTCCTCCTCTGCCACCAGCTCCTTCGCGTTCTTTTCTGCTTCCTGGGGGGAGAGAGGTGTCAGTGACCAACTATGAGCCCCTGACACCGCACCCCAGCCAGGGAAAGGCTGGGGTGTGCAGGCAGCAACGCCTCAGCTGCCCCTGAGCGTGGTGGGAGCTGCCGCAGGGCTGACAGGAACACCGTGGAGCTGCAGGGATTCGTGGGGGAGCCACGGATTCGGGAGGGGATCACGGGCAGGAAGCTGCAGCAGCTGCTGCTCACACAGGAACTACGACGTGGCTCAGCCACAACAGCCCTGAGCCCAAAGGGGCCATCGGGGCAGCTCTGCAGAGCTGGAGCCAATGTGGGGATCACAGGAGCGGCTTGCGAGAGCTGAGCCTTGCTGCAGCCAGGAGGCGAAGGGACCAGCGGGCACAGCATGGCAGGGACGGGTCAGGCTGGCAGCAGGGGCACCTCGGGGAGGAGGAGCAGCGCGTGTGGCCGAGGGCGCTCACCTCCGCTGTGACCTGGTGCCTCCAGGACGCGTTCAGGCCGTGCACGCCCAGGTTTAGAAAGCCGGGGGCTGGGTGCACGGGCAGCGGCTCCCCGCACAGGATGGGATTGTTGGTCCCGTGGAAACTGAAGCCGGGGCTGCTGTAGCTCCGGGTGTAGTCGATCCAGTCGTCATCCTCCTCCCCCTCGCTGGACTCCGGCTGGCTGGGGCAGTAGAAGCCCTGGCCTGTGCAGGGCGAGGCGCTGCCCACACCTCCCCACGGCCGTGCCCCCCGCAGCCCCAGGTACGGCCGCCCCCGCCCCGCCTCCCTCTCCCCCCCGGCACCGAAGCAGCAGCAAACGGCCCCCGCAGGCGGGGGAGCCGCCGGCCGCTGAAGGCCACGCTCCGATAACGGGAGCGGCGCTGCGGGGGAGCGCCCAGCCCCAGCACGGCCGGGCCGGGTCCTCCCCCCTGCCTGGCGGGGGCCGGCAACCGCTGCCCGCTCCTCCAGCGCTTCCCCCGCTGCCGGGGAACGCGGGGCACCGCCGGGCCGCTCCCAGCCCCCCCCCGCCCTTGGGGTCCCCAGGGGCCGAGCCCCCCCCGCCCTCACCTGGCAGCGGCTCCGCGGCGGCTCGTCCCGGCGCCGTGCGGTGCAGCGGGGGGCAGGCAGCCTGCGGGCGGAGCGGGGCGGGAGGTGCCGCGGCCGCCCCGCACGCACCGGGGGCGCTGCCCCGGGGCTCCCAGCCCCCCCCGTCCCGCCGCCTACCTGCACCTGCCGCATCCTCCGCTCGGCCTCGGGGGCTCCGGGCAGCAAGTGCCGGGGGCACGGGGGCGCTGCGGGGGGCGGGGGCAGCGCTCAGCCGCCGGCGGAACCGAAACCGAAACCCGGCGGCGCGGCGCGGGGCGGGGCGGACCCAGCCCTCCCCGCTCCCCGCTCCCGGGACCCCGCCCCGCGACCCCCCCCCGGCCCCGTACCGCCGCTCCAGCCGCCGGCGCCGAGCACGCAGCCCCAGGGGCAGGCGACGGGGGCGGCCCCGGGTCCCGTCCCGGCTGGGCTCCGCATGGCCCGGCCCCGCCGCTCCCGGTGCCCGCCGCCGGACCGCGGAAGCTCCCGCTCGGCGCGGGCCGGAAGTGGGGCGCGGGCGGGGCGTGAGGCCGCCGGCCGCCATCTCGGGTGCGGGCAGGACGGCGGCCCGCGAGGCCCAAGCGGCACGTCCCGCACCCCCAGCGACGTCCCGCCCCCAGCGACCCCCCGGGGGTCGCAGCCGTGGGCGCCGCAGCCCCTCCCGCCGCCCGTCCCGGGGCACGGCCGTGCCCCCCCGCACCCCGCGGCGCTGCCAGCAGGCGGGGGCGGGAGCCGGCGGCCGGCCGTCCCCGCCCGCTGCCCTGCGCCGGATTAGCGGGGCTCACGAGCGCTAAGCTCATTTCCCGGCGGCCCTGCCGGCGGCGGTCGCCCGTGCCCGGAGCCGTGCCCGCGCCCGGCCCAAGATGCAGGACGGACGGCCCGGGAGGAGCTGCGGGACGCCCTGCGGGCAGGTGAGGCCCCGAGCCCCGCGGGGACGGCGCGGCAGGGACGGGGCGCGCAGCTCTGCCCGCGGGACCCGGCCCCGGTCCCTGCCGGCGGCCCCCGCTCCCCGGCGGCGCCGTGGGGACGTTAGTTGGGTAACGGGCGAGCGGGCCGGTGGGGAGCTCTGGGGCCGGCGCACCCGGGGAGGGCCGGGCCGGGCCGGGCCGGGGCGCAGCAGGGCGCCGCCCTCCCGCCGGCAGCACGGCCCCGGCCCGGCGCAGAGGTCGCGGCCTGGCGGCGGCACCGGGCCCGACCCCGCTTTCGGCGTCTCCTCGGTAACTGCGCCCGCCCGCAGGGCGTCACGTGGCCCCGCCCCGGGAGGGGGCGTGGCACTCCGGCTCGGCGGGCACCGATTGGCCGCGCGAGCGGGAGGGGCGGGGCGCGGGCAGGCGGCCCCGCCCCTTGCTGACCGCCCCTGCCCGCAGCCGCCGCCCGCCGCCCGCCCGCCCCCGCCCCCGCTCCCGGTGCCCGGCCCGGTGCCCGCCCCGCCGGCCCTGCCCGCGCTGCCGCCCCTGCTGCCGCCCCTGCTGCCGCCGCTCGCCGCCCCGCCCCGGCCGCCCGCGGAGCCAGGTGAGCGCCGCCGCCCCCCGTTCTCCCCGCCCCGCGCCCAGCTCGGTCCCGGTGCCGGTCCCGGTCCCGGTCCCGTCCCCGCAGGCGGCGGCCCCCGGGGCGGCCTGGCCCGCTCGCTGCGGAAGGCGGAGGCCATGCTGCGGAGCTGCGTCGGCCCCGGCATGCGGCGCCTGCTGCCCCCCCCGCCCGGCCCGGCCGCCCCGGGCGGGGACGCGGAGGAGCGCCCCGAGGCGCCGGCGGGGCTGGAGCGGAGCCTGGCGGGGCTGCGCCGCGCCTTCCGCGCCTGGGAGGACCCGCGCACCGAGACCTTCCGCGGCCACGTGCGGCACCAGCCCGCCGACGCCTTCTCCTTCCACCCGCTGCACCCGCGCGTGGCCGAGCGCGGCGCCACGCTGCAGGCGCTGCTGCAGCACCGCCACCTCCTGCGCCTGGCCCGCGAGTACTGCCGCCGCCTGCACGCCGCCTCCGCCTTCCTCCGCCGGCTGCTGCCCGGGGCACCGGGGGCGGCCCGGCCGCTGCGGGGGCTCTGCGAGGAGCTGCGGGCGCACGCCGGGCACTGGAGCGCGCTGCAGCGGCGGATGCGCGGCGAGGCCTGGCTGCGCCCGCTGCTGCTGCGCCGGCACGAGGCGGTGGCGCACATGCGGCGGGCGCTGGGGCTGCTGGCGCTGCAGGCGGCGCGGCTGCTGGAGGCGCGGGCCGAGGAGGCGCTGCGGGGCCTGGCGAGGGCCGGGCCCCCGGGTCCCCCCCCGGCGCTGCTCGCCGACCTCTTCCAAGGGCTGGAGATCTACAACCGCGTGCTGGGCGACCTGGACCCCGAGCTGGGCTCCGTCCAAGGCTGGGCGGGGGGGCTGCCCCGCGCCTTCCCCCTGCAGAGGGTGCTGGCGGTGCTGGCGGCTGAGCGCGGCCGGCTGGCGGCCGAGCGGCTCGGGCAGCTCCTGCAGCACGGGGCAGAGGGCACCGTGCTTTGGCCTCCAGCTGGCTGCCCCATCGCAGCGGAGGATGTGGGACCTTCGGGCCGGGGAGTGCTGCAGAACCTCCCCGAGGAGCTGCGGGCGCTGTGTGTGGAGGACAAGGAGCTCGTTGGCCCCGTCCTGGAGGTGCTGGTGGCCTCCGCTGACAGCCTCTGGCGCCACGTGCTCAGCGAGCCGGCGGGGAGCCCCGTGCCCCCATGCACGGCCCCGCGGCCGGGCTCCCCGGGCTGGAAGTCGGTGCGCTGGCTGGACGCGTCCCACGCGGCAGCAGCCGAGGCCCTGTACGCCCGGTACCTCCCGCTCTTCTGGGACGCCACCAGCGCTGCGCTGGGCCTGCGCCTGGAGCTGCCGGACTGCAGGGCAGGACGGGCCCCCAGCAACACGCAGGAGCTGCGCCAGGCACTCGCCCAGGGTCCCTGCGGAGTGGCCGCCTCCAGGAGACCCCCAGCCCTGCACCGGGGGCCAAGGGTCCTGCAGGGCGTCCCTCAGCGCTGTCCCCCTGCAGCCCGCGTCCCCCCGGAGTGCCAGGAGGAGCTGGAGCGGCTCTGCCTGCGCCTGCTGTGCCAGGGCGTCCTGCGCACCTGGGAGCGAGGTAGGGGGTGCGGGGTGGCCGGGGGGGCCCTGTCCGGGGCCCAGCACCGCTCACCCCATGTCCCCCTCGCAGACTTCACCCGGGCACTGGGCTCAGGGCTGTGTGACCGGTGCTCAGCGGTGTCGGAGCCATCAGGGGGAGCGGCGCAGAGCAGCACCGCCCGGCTCCTGCAGCAGCTCTACCCAGGCCTGTCCTTCGCCCTGCGGCACCTGCCGCCCGTGCTGGAGGGTGAGTGGCACCTTGTCATGGTCTGGGGACAGGGACAGTCCCTCTGTTGGCCCTGCTGTGCCGAGCTCCTGCTAGGTGCGGTGTCACCGCAGCCACCACCATGTCCCCACCGCTCTGTCTGCCCCCAGGCAGCCCCCCTGGCTCGCCCTGCCTGCGCCTGCAGCTGCTGGGCCGGTGCCTGGCCACGGTGCAGGCCTCCTGCTCCTGGCTGATGGGCAAGGCCTTCCAGTACCTGGCGTCCTGGTCCCTCCACCAGTTCCTGCTCGTCACCCAGGGAGACCTGCAGGTGAGTGCAGGGCCAGGGTGGGGGCACAGGGGGCTCAGCCCCACTGCGGGGCTGGGGGCAGGCTTTGGGTCACTCTTCTTCCCTCTGCCGCCTACAGCTGCTGAAGGCCGAGACGGACGCGCTGGTGCTGCTGGTGAGCGCGGCCTTCCCGGAGCCCGGGGACAGCCCCCAGCACCTCGCGCCCCACCAGCGGCTCCGGTCCCACCAGGAGATGTGGCTGTGCCAGCAGATCCGCTCCACGGCTGCCAGCATCCAGGTAGGGCCGAGCACTGCCAGTGGCTTGTGTGCCACTGCCACAGCCCCAGGTGCCAGCGGCTGCCACGCACCGAGCCCTGCGCTGTGTTGGGAGAGGTCCCGCAGCGGGGAGGGAGTGGTTTGGCACGGCCGGGCACTGGGCTGCGCAGCCCCAGCTCCCCTTGCTCTGCTCCCCAGCAATTTGCGGGGGAAGTGCTGAAGATGTTCTCCACCGACTGCAAGCGGATGTCGGCCGAGATCTTTGACCAGACCATGCCACTGGGCAAGCACTGGAGGGTCAGCCTCCGAGCCGGTGGGTAGCAGGCGCCCTGGCCCCCCCAGCCCTGGCAGGGCCGCGGGGCTGACCGGGTCCCCGTCCCCGCAGAGCTGCCCAGCTCCCCCAGCGAGTACGCGGCGGCAGCGGCCCAGACGGTGCTGGGCCAGGTCCTGCAGGGTGCCCAGCTGCTGCCCCGCGACTGCCAGGTGCCCGCCCTGGCCCGGGTCACGACGGCCTTCGTGGAGGCCTGGATGGATCACATCCTGGCTCGGAAGATCAAGTTTAGGTGAGGGTGGCGGGGCCGCGGCTGGGCAGGGGCAGGGGCCGGGGGCGCCCAGGCTGAGGCGCTGTGCACAGCCTGCAGGGCGCCCTGCAGCTGCAGCAGGACTTCGCGCTGGTGCGGGACCTGGTGCAGTCGGAGCACTACGGGCTGGCGCCCGAGACCCGGCAGTCGCTGCTCTCCCTGCGCGTCTTCCAGCAGATGGACAGCGCCATCCTCTGCCTGCTGCAGCAGCCCAGCGGCAAGGCCTACCCGTCCTCCCACCCCTGGCCCTCCCTGCGCCGGTGCTGTGAGTCGGGACGGGGACAGGGATGGGAGCCCCCAGCCCGCAGCTCCCGTGGTGCCTGCCTCGGGCTCCTCATCCCTCCCCGGTGCCGGGGAGCTCGGGACGGGGGGCACGGGGCAGGCCCCCATCCCTCCTGTGACCCCGTCTCCTCTCCCCATCCAGGCTCCAACAACGGCGCCCGCACGCAGGAGCTGGGCGCGAGCAGCCTGCACAGCCTGGAGACCCTGGAGGCGCCGGGGGCCGCGGCGGGGCCCCCCCCCGGCCTCCCCCAGCACGGAGCCTCCCGGCCAGCTGCGCGCCCCCCCCGAGTCCTACCTGGCGGGCAGCCAGCAGCAGTGGCTGGCGCTGCGGCTGCGCGGGGCCCGGCGCTGGCGTGTGCCCGGCCTGCCCTGCATGGCCAAGAGCCCCGAGGGCTGAGCAGCAATAAAGCGCCCAACGAGCTGAGCTGAGCCGGGCTCTGGGCCTCTGTCCCCTTCCCCGTGGGGGGGTCCCGTGGGAGCGCCCGGGGGGGGCAGTCCCAGCCCCGGCTGCCGACTCCCGGTGCTCGCGGCCTCGAGCAGCGCCGTGCGCCCGGCCCGGGGGCCCGTGGCCGTCGCCCCGGTGCCGCTCCCTGCCACCCCGCGTGGGTGCCCGCCCGGGGACACCCCCGGGGCCGTCCCCGTCCCCGCTGTGCCCGAGGGGCCTCGCCGGCCCCGCCAAGCCCCGTGCTCAGGCCGTGCTCGCCCGGTGCTGCCCGGCGCCGTGCTGCCCACGCGGGGCCGGTTTCGGGGGGGGGGGGGGGGGGGGTTCCCCGCGGGGGTTCGGGGTCCGCACAGCGCCGCTGCCGACCCCCGTGCCCCCGCCGTGCCCCCGCGTCTCGTTTCTTCCCTCCCGCGGTGCCGCCGCGCCCGGTGCCGGGGTCTCCCGGCCCCCCGGTGCTCCCCGCGCCCGGTGCCGGCGGGACTACGGCTCCCATCATGCCGCCGCTGCCGCCCGGTCACTTCCTCCGCGCGGCGGGGCGGGGCGGGGTCGGGCCGAGCCGCTCGCCCCTTCCCCGTCCCGGTCCCCTTCCCCGTCCCGGTCCCGGTCCCCGTCCCGGTGCCGCCTCGGGCCCGGCCCGGCCCGGCCCCGCCGCCGCCGCGATGTCCGCCGCCAGCGCGGCCGAGCTGGGCGCCGCCGACCGCGCCCCTTCGCCACGGCAAGTACCGGGACCGGGAGCGGACCGGGCCGGGAGCGGGGCGGCAGGGGCCGGGGCCCGGCGGGGCGCGCGGTGACGGTGCCGGTGGTGCGCAGGGCCCGTGCCCGGCGGGCGCCGAGGAGGACGGGGCCGAGGAGCTGCCGGGGGCCGGGGGGCCGCTGGCCTGGGCCCCCCGCGAGAAGCTGCTGCACGAGGCGCGGCTCAAGGCCAAGGCCAAGCGGCGGCTGCGGCGCGCCTCGTCCCGGGACTCGGCCCGAGAGTCGCTGTCCGAGGGCGCCGAGCCCGGCCCCGAGCCCGGCAGCCCCAAGGGCAGGGCCCACGACCGCAAGTCCCGCATGGGCAAGGGCCGCGGGCTGCCCAAGAAAGGTGAGGGGCGGGCGGGGACCCCCGCGACCCCCGGGGGGCTGGGAACCACCCTCCATTTCCCCTTGGGGCTGGGGACCCCGCAGAGCCCTGTCACCCCCCCCCGTGAGGCTAGAACCCCCCCCTTTCCATTCCCCCCGAGGCTGGGACCCCCATACGGCCCTGTCACCCCCCCATGAGGCTGGGACCCTCCCCTGCATCCTTCCTGACCCGCACAGCCCCGACACCTCCCCACGAGCTTGCCCCCTTCCCCCCCCCCTCGCATCCCCCACGGGGCAGGGCTCCCTCCCATCCCCCCAGGCTGGCCCTGCTGGTAGCCCCCCCCGGGTGGTCTCAGTGCCCCCCGTGGCTGAGCCCCATCTATGCCCGGTGCAGGCGGTGCCGGGGGCAAGGGTGTGTGGGGTGCCCCCGGCGTGGTGTACGGCTACCAGGAGCCTGATGCCCGCGACCCCAACTACGACGAGGTGGCTCAGGTACAGCCCTGGCCCCCTCCCTGAGCCCCTGCCTGGGGCAGCCCCCACTGTGGGCGGCCGACTGGAGCCCCACGGGTAGCCACGTCCGTCTGTCCCCGCAGGGGGACACGGTGTATGCCACCGTGGTGCCCGAGCTGGAGGAGGACGAGCTGGAGAAGAACGTGCAGCCCATGGTGCTGGAGTACTTTGAGCACGGGGACACCAGCGAGGTCATGGTGCGTCGGGGCAGGGGGAAAGGGGACCCTCGGTGAGGGGGACGGGGCCAGCTGGTGCGGGGCAGGGTCCCAGGGAGGGGAAGGGTCCCTTGGAGCGTGGAGGGGGGTCCCTTGCTGGTGGTAGCCCTTTGGAAGGGGCAGGGTCCCTTGGGGAGGGGATGGGGTGCCTTGGTGATGGGGAGGGGAGATGCAGGGGCCAGGCTGGTGGTGGGGCAGGGTCCGGGGAGGGGCAGGGTCTGGGGGGTGTGCGCGGGGCCAGCGTTAACGTGCTGGGCGCAGGCGCTGCTGCGGGGGCTGAACCTGGGCAGCCAGAAGCACGCGGTGCCCTCGCTGGCGGTGGCACTGGCTCTGGAGGGCAAGGCCAGCCACCGCGAGCTGACGTCCCGCCTGCTGTCCGACCTGGTGGGCCGCGTGGTGAGCCCCGAGGACATCGCCTGGGCCTTCGACAAGATGCTGCAGGACCTGCCCGACCTCATCCTCGACACCCCCGAGGCCCCCCAGGTGTCAGCGGGCGCGGGGACGCGGCCGTGCCGGGGCGCGCTCTGGGGTTGTGGCCATGCCGGGTCTGCCGTGCGGGGAGGTGGCTGTGCCGGGGGGGTGGACGTGCCAGGGGGTGCCAGGGGAACGTGGCTACGCTGGCAGTGCTTGGGTCAGCGGCGGGCCACGCGCTGACACCGTGCCCCCAGATGCTGGGGCAGTTCATTGCCCGGGCGGTGGCCGACCACGCGCTGCCCCTGGACTTCCTGGAGCGCTACAAGGGGCGCGTGGACTGCGAGCACGCCAGGTAAGCGCCGCCCCGGCCCCCGCTGCCCACCCTGCGCCCGGCCCTCACCCCGTCCTCCGCAGGGCTGCCCTCGACCGCGCCGCTGTCCTGCTGCGCATCAAGCGCGACGTCAACCGGCTCGACAACGTCTGGGGCGTGGGGGGCGGCCAGCGCCCCGTCAAGCACCTGGTCAAGGAGGTCAGCGCGTGGCCGGCCCCGCATGCATCCCGCGCCGCGTCCCCCGGTCCTGCCCATTCCCCGTCCATGCGGATGTCCCCACGCTTCGTCCCCTCCCACGGGCCCTGCCCGTGCCTCCAGACGTGCCCTGTGTGTCCCCCGCCGCACCCCTCTGGACGTGCGTGCCCACGTGGCATTCACTGCTCGTGTCCCCGGTCTGTTCTGCCATACCAGCAGCACCCCCAGCTGTCTCAGTGCCACCCCCACATCAGGACCCCATTCCCAGCCGTCCCCACACAAAGTCCCTGTGCGGTGTCCCCGCCGTCCCCACCGCAGCCGTCTCTGTCCCCAGATGAACCTGCTGCTGCGGGAGTACCTGCTCTCCGGGGAGGTGTCGGAGGCTGAGCGCTGCCTGCGGGCGCTGGAGGTGCCGCACTTCCACCATGAGCTGGTGTACGAGGTGAGGGGCTGGGGGGGCTGGGGGTGCCGGGGGGGCCCCGCGGCCGTGCTGACGCCCGCTGCCCGCAGGCGGTGGTGATGGTGCTGGAGGGCTCCGGGGACGCGCCAGTGACGATGATGGTGACGCTGCTGAAGGTGCTGTGGGAGACGGGGCTGGTGACGCTGGACCAGATGAACCGGGTGAGCGCGGAGGCAACCGTCGGGGGGCCGGGGGTGCGGGGCGGGGGTCCCAGGGCTGACGCCTGCGGTGTCCCCGCGACCCCAGGGCTTCCAGCGGGTGTACGCGGAGCTGGGGGACATCAGCCTGGACGTGCCCCTGGCCCACGGCCTCCTGGAGCGGCTGGTGGAGCTCTGCTTCCAGCGCGGCATCATCACCAGGGCGCTGCGGGACGCCTGCCCCGCCAGGTACGGGGACACGGGGGGGCGGGGGAGCGAGGGGGCCTTCATCCCCTCACCCCCTCCTCCTCCTCCTCCTCCTCCTCCTCCTCCTCCTCCTCCTCCTCCACAGGGGCCGAAAGCGCTTCGTCAGCGAGGGCGACGGGGGCCAGGTCAAGCAGTGAGCGCCGGGCACGGCCCCCCCCGGGCTCCGAGGGCCCCGCCGCTGCTGCCCCGGGACCAGACCCGGAGCCGGAGCCGGAGCCGGAGCCGGGGCCGGGGCCGCCGGTGCGGGCGGGCCGGACGCGGGCACAATAAAGCGGCTTCCAGGGACGAGCGCGTCTGCGTCTGCGGCTCGGGCCCCGCCGGTACCGGGGACGCCGCGGTCCCCCCCCAGCAGCGGCCCCCGGAGGCGCCGCCAGGGGGCGCTCCCCCCGCTCCCCCCAGCCCCGCCCGGTGACGCGCGGCGATGGCGGCGGAGCGGCGGCGGCGGGGCGCGGAGGGGCCGCGGGAGGCGCGGGGCCGGCCCCGGGAGCGGGAGCGGGAGCGGGGCGCGGCGCGGGGGGCGCGGGGCGGGCGGGCGGCGCTGGGGCTGGCGGCGGCGCTGGCGCTGGGGCTGGGGCTGGCGGCGGCGGCGGCGGCGCTGGCGCAGTGGGGCCGGTGGCGAGCGGCCGCCCGCGCCGTCAGCCCGCACCCCGCGCCCCCCGCGCTGCCCCCCGGCGCCGCCGGGCCCCGCGCCGCGCCCCGCCGCTTCTGGGGCTCCTACCGGCCCCACGTCTACTTCGGCATGAAGACCCGCAGCCCCCGCGCCGTCGTCACCGGTACGCGGCGGGGCCGGGGGCGCTCTCGGGCCGGGCTCGGGCCCGGCGGGCGGGGGGCGGCGGCGGGGGGCCGGGGGGCGGCAGCCGCCTGAGCGCCCCCGCCCCGCGCCCCCAGGGCTGATGTGGCTGCAGCAGCGGGAGGCGGGGGGCGGCCTGCGGCACACGTGCGAGCAGGGCGACGGGCTGGCGAGCTACGGCTGGCTGCGGCACGACGGCGACAACTTCGGGGTGCAGGACGTGCGCGACCGCGGGCTGCTGCTGCGCACCGAGTTCGTCAAGCGGCCCGGCGGGGAGCACGGCGGGGACTGGAGCTGGCACGTCACCGCCCGGCCCGAGGTGGGTGCTGCCGCCCACGACCCCCAGCCATCAGCTGGCGACCTCCTCCCAGCCATCGGCGTCCCCGCGAGGGGAACGCGGGCGGCCCCGGCCCCCCCCGATCCGGACGCGTTCCCCCCTCCGGCAGGGCGCGGGCAGCCCGGCCTCCCTCGTCTCCCTCTTCTTCTACGTGGCCACGGACGGGCAGGGGACGCTGCGGCCACACGTGGAGGACAGGACGCGGCTGGCCGCCGTGACCGGGACGTCCGAGGAGCTGGGCGACTTCAAGATCACCTTCCTCAGGCCCACCACGGAGAGCGGGCAGGACCCCAAGTACAGCAGGTGCCTCACGGTGTCCGCGCCCCCAGTCCCCGGGGCGCCGCCGGGCGCTGACTTCTCTGTGCTTGTAGCTACCACTACCTGGACGCGTGGAGCCCGGGGCTGCACCGCCTCACCGACGTGGTGCAGAGCAGCCTGAGCGACCGCTTCGTCTTCTCCCCGCCGGGCGGGCCCCGGCAGCGCTTCCTGGCCGTGGACACCTTCCGCGGGCTGCCGGGAGCGGCGGAGGCCCCGCGCAGCCACCTGCTGCTGCACCAGGTGACGCTGCGGCTGCCGGCCCGCGTGGAGGTGACCTTCGAGTCGGGCAGCGTGCGGGACCGGCGCGGCCCGCTGGTGGGGCCGGCGCTGACGGCGGAGCTGGCGCGGCACGAGGCCGCCTTCGAGCGGCGCTTCGAGGAGACCTTCGCCCTGGAGCGCAAGGGCTTCCCGCCCGCCCAGCGCCGCTTCGCCCAGGCCGCCCTCAGCAACATGCTGGGCGGGATGGGCTACTTCCACGGGCACTCCCTGGTGCAGTCCCCGCTGCACGAGCACCCCGTGCCTTACCCCGAGAGCTCCCTCTTCACCGCCGTGCCCTCCCGCTCCTTCTTCCCCCGCGGCTTCCTCTGGGACGAGGGCTTCCACCAGCTGCTGCTGGCGCGCTGGGACCCCGAGCTGAGCCGCGAGGTGATCGCGCACTGGTTCGACCTGATGAACGCGGAGGGCTGGATCCCGCGGGAGCAGATCCTGGGCGAGGAGGCGCGCGCCAAGGTGCCCCCCGAGTTCGTCGTGCAGCACAGCGAGACCGCCAACCCCCCCACGCTCTTCCTGGCGCTGCAGCGGCTGCTGGGGACGGCCCCGCTGCCCTACCTGCGCCGCCTCTTCCCCCGCCTGCGCGCCTGGTACGAGTGGTACAACAGCACCCAGGCCGGGCCCCTGCCCTACACCTTCCGCTGGCGCGGCCGCGACACCGACCCCGAGCGCTTCCTCAACCCCAAGACGCTGGCGTCGGGGCTGGACGATTACCCCCGCGCCTCGCACCCCTCGGCGGACGAGCGGCACCTCGACCTGCGCTGCTGGATGGCGCTGGCCTCCCAGGTGCTGGCGGAGGCGGCCGAGCGGCTGGGGGAGCCGGCGGAGCCCTACCGGCAGATGCAGCGGGCGCTGAGCGACAACGAGCTGCTGGAGCGGCTGCACTGGGCCGAGGAGCTGGGCGCCTTCGCCGACTACGGCAACCACAGCCGGGCGGTGGGGCTGCGGCGCGAGGCGGTGCGGGCGGCCCCCGGGCAGCCCCCCCCGGCCGCCCGGCTGGTGCGCGTGGTGCGCGAGGCGCCTCGGCCCCGCTTCGTGGGGGCGCTGGGCTACGTCAGCCTCTTCCCGCTGCTGCTGCAGCTGCTGCCCCCCGACTCGCCGCGCCTGGCCTCCGTGCTGGCCGCCATGCGCAGCGAGCGGCAGCTCTGGACGCCCTTCGGCCTGCGCTCGCTCGCCCGCGACAGCCCCCTCTACATGCAGCGCAACACGGAGCACGACCCCCCGTACTGGCGGGGCCCCGTCTGGGTCAACATCAACTACCTGGCGCTGCGGGCGCTGCACGCCTACGGCAGCCGCCCCGGGCCCCACCGGGAGCAGGCGGCGGAGCTGTACCGCGAGCTGCGGCACAACCTCATCACCAACCTGTACCGGCAGTACGCCGAGAGCGGCTACCTCTGGGAGCACTACAGCGACAGCACCGGCGCGGGGCAGGGCTCCCACCCCTTCACCGGCTGGTCGGCGCTGGTGGTGCTGGTGATGGCCGAGGACTACTAGGGCAGGGTGCGCCGGGGGGGGCCCGGCTTTCTCAGGGGCAGGTGGAGGCGCCCCGGGCCTGGGGCTCGAGTCCTCCACCGACAATAAACCTCGGCCGTGACGTGCCTCGGTGCCTGTGTCGGGGATGGGAGCGAGGAGCAGGCGCGCGGCATAGGAACGGCCGCTGCTGCCCCCGCACCTGCCGGACCCCAGCTGTCCTGGTCCTCCCCTGCTGGGGGGGGCAGCACCCCCTCACTGCAACGTCCCTGCTCGCGGGGAAAGATTTGGGAGGGGGAGGGGGGTCACAGCTCAGCCCCAGCTCCACAGCACCCTGTGCTCCCCCAGGCCCCACAGAGGAAGGCGGCGGGGCCGTAATTCCACATCTCTTTAATGATGAGGGCACGCTACTCGGACCCCGCGCACAGGCCTGCAGGCTGCGGCGGGACGGAGCCGCCCCCCCTGCCAGGGCCCGGCTCCCTGGAAGCAGTTCAGAGGGGACAGCGGGGGGCACGGCGGCGCCGCGGCGGGGCCATCCCGGGGGCTCCGCGGCGAGAGTCCACAGCCCGGGGATGGCGGCACAGCCCGCGGAGCCGCGGCGGGGAGCGGAGGCGGGGGAAGGCGGCCCCGCCGCACCCGGGGCCCTCTGAGCAGGGGCGGCTTCGGCACCGAGGTGCCCCCAGCCCGGCTGCTCCAAGGCGGGGAGCGGCGGCGCGAGCCGTGGCGGCGGGGAGAGGCGCGGGCGGCACCGGGCCGGCCCCGCGGGCAAGGTGATGGTGGCGGCAGGGGCAACGGCAGGGTCGGGCCGGGCCCCTCAGACAGGCAGGGCGGGAGCGCCCGGCTCCCCGCCACCCCCCTCAGCCGGGATGCCGCACCGGGCCGGGGGCGGCGCGGGGCCGGCCTTGCCCAGCAGGCGCACGCCCTCGCCCTCGCTCTCCTCGCCGCCCTCCTCCTCCTGGCAGCGCCCCACCTCGATGCCCGAGTCGCCCGTCAGGCGCCGGTGCCGGTAGTGCTCGCCGCCCTCCTCCGGGGCCGCGCCACCCTCCTCCTCCTCGCCTTCCTCGATGTCCGAGCAGCGGTGGCAGTCGGCCTCGAAGAAGTCCACGTTGGAGGAGAAGAGGGCGTGCTTGTGCGGGGCCGGGCGGGCGGGCAGCTCCTCGGGCAGCTCCCAGCTGGCGCCGGTGCCGGTGCTGCTGGTGCCGCCCTCCTCGCTGGGCGTGCTGGCCCGGCTGCGCTCCGTCTCGTCCGTCACCTGCACCAACAGCGAGGTGCTGCTGGGGGACGTCACGCAGCTCGACTCGCAGGAGCAGCTGGTGTAGTTCTCCGAGCTGGGCGAGAGCGTGAGGCTGCTGGAGCCCAGGCGGCTGCGCGGCCCGCTCAGCTGGGCCAGGATGGCGCTGTAGGGCGGCGGCGGCGTGCTGGGCCGGTGGGCCACCTCCTCGTAGGCAGGCAGCTTGAAGGAAGCCAGCATCCCTGCGGGGGGGCACGCGGTGAGCACGGCCAACGAGAGCCCCCCACCGGCCCCTCCGGTGCCCATCTCCGCGGGGCGCAGCCACCCCAAACTGCCACGGCCCCCTCCGTCCCCAGGGGGCTCCTCAGGACCGGGCCGAGCGCGGGGCCGAGCGCGGGGCCCCGGGGACGTGCGGGGGCAGCGGCACTCACTGAGATCCATCATGGAGGCGGGGTAGTTGCAGGCACCGTGGTAGGCGATGAGGTTGATCTCCCGCTGCCGCTGCTGCTGCTGCAGGCGCAGCTTGGCCCGGCGGTGCCGGTAGGCACAGCAGCAGCTGAAGAGGATGAGGATGGTCCAGAGCAGCCAGAACCCTGCGGGGGCAGAGCGGGGTGACCGTCCCAACGCGCCGCTGCCCTCGCCTGCCCCGCGCCCAGCCCCGCCCCCCCGCCGCACTCACACCACAGCTCGTAGTAGTACGTGCAGCAGCCGGTCTCTCCGCAGCAGTGCCCGGTCTCGCACACGTAGGGCTGGTTGTTCACCCCCGGGCAGTACTCCCGGGCCTGCGGGGGGCAGCGACACCGTCACGCGCGGGGCGCGGGGCGCGGGGCCGGGCCGCCCGCCGCCGCTGCTGGGCGCCCGCTGCAGGGCACCGGGACCGGCCCCGGGGGGCTGCGGCGGGGCGGGGCGGGAAAGGACGGGACCGGGCGGGGCGGAACGGGACGGGACGGGACGGTACCGGCCCGCCCCGTCCTGCTCGCGGCGCCCCCCCGCCGTGCGGCCTCTCCCGCCGGTACCTGCTGGTGCTGCCGGCCCAGCAGCGCGGCCCAGGCCCCCTCGGCGCCGCCGCTCCCGGGCCGCTCCATGGCGCCGCCTACAGCCCGCCGCGGCCCCGCGCCGGCTCCTCCCGCTCGGCCGCCCCGGCCCCCGCCGCCCGCAGCAGCAGCCGCTGCCCCGCCGCCGCCGCCGCCGCCCCCATGGCGGCCGCCGGGGCCGCCGCCGCCGCCCGGGCCGCAGCCGCCGCCGCCGCCATCGCTCCCGGGCCCGAGGTCCCGCCCCCCCGCCGCCGCCGCGGCCAATCCGGCGCCGCCTCGCCGCCGCCCGCCAATCGGCGCCGCCGCCGCCGCCCTGCCCCCGCCAATCGGGTGCTGTCTGCCCGCACCTCACGCCCAACAACAGAGACAAAGGGACCGAGCCCCGCCCCCACGGGGAGTGGCGGCGGCCGCGGCCAATCGGAGGCCGAGCGCCACCTCCCCGGCCGCGACGGACGCGGCTCCTGCCCAATGGGGGCCTCGCCCTCCGTAGCCGCGCGTGACGGGCGGCCGGCGCCACCAATGGCGAGCTTGGTCCCGCCCCAGAGGCGGGCGCTTAGGGAGCCGCAGCTAAACAGACGCGAAAGCACTGCTCAGGCGAAAGATTGGCGGAGAGGCCGACCAACCAGCGGCGTTGTTCTTTGCCAGGCAGCGCTCCCAGCCAATGGGGCCCGCCGGCAGCCGCCCGCCCACCCCCCACCCGCTGGCCCCGCCTCCGTTGCCCCGGGAGGGGCGGAGCCAACCGCGGCGTGCCCGGGGGGCGGGGCCGGGCCCGGGGCCTGGCGGGGACCCCCCCCGGCGCCCCCCGGCCCCGGGCACGGGGACCACCGGGAAGCACCAGGGACCCCCCCGGGCTTCCCCCGGTCCCAGCCCCGGCACCGCCGCCAGTCCTGTCCCGTGCCTCCGGTCCCGTCCGGCCCCGTCCCGTGGGTGCCGGCGCTAGGCCGCGGCCTCCTGCAGCCGCAGGTTCTTCTTGTAGCAGGCCAGGCTGCAGAGCGGCAGCCCGGTGCGGGAGCAGGAGTAGCGCTTGCGGTTGGAGCAGCCGCTCACCCCGCAGAGGGCGGGCGGCGGCGCGGCGGGGGCGGGCGCGGGCAGCAGCGGCAGGGCCATGCCGGCCGGGAAGGAGACGGTGATGCGGTCGGCGGCGTTGCAGTAGTGCACGACGGGGCAGGGCGCCTGCTTGGCCCTGCGCTCCCGCAGCGTCTTCACCTTGGCCTTGTTGGTCTTGGTGAGGCGCTCGATGGTCTGGTTCTTGTTCTCCTCCGCCTTCTTGGCCGCCTGCAGGCGCCGCTTGCGGGCCCGCTCCTCGCGCTTCACCAGCATCTCCTCCGTCATCTCCTTCGTCTTGTAGCCCATGGGCAGCTCCAGCAGCGGCTGGCTCTGCTGCTTGTGCAGGAGGGCTTTCTGCGGGGGCCACGGGGGCACCATCAGGCTGGAGGAGAGGCCCCGGGAGGCGGGGGCACCCCGACCTGGGCCCCCATCCCTGTCCCTCTGAGGGCACGGAGCCTCCGACCTGATTCCCGGCCAGCTCTGGGGTCCCCACGCTCCTCACCTCGCCAGAGCCAGCCTCCTCTCAGGCAGCACCCAAACTAGGCAGGATGCCCCTGGCTGGGGGCTGCCCCTGAGCAGGCTTCACCACCACCCCAGCCCAGTCCCACGCCTCCATGCTGCCACCCTCACCTGTCTTGCCGTCAGCAGGGACTCATCCACCTCCTTCTTGAGCTCCCCGTTGTCGTCCAGCTCACCCTTCTCCAGGGCATCGAGCCAGCGCTCTTCTTCCTCCTCCTCCTCCTCACGGGCAGGGAAGCAACTCTCTGAGTCCAGGTCTGGCAGGGGTGAGGGGTCCAGGTTGCTGTCCTCATCTAGGCCAGGCAGCAAGGGACAGAACGGTCACTGTGGGAGTGCAGCTGCCGTGTCTGCTCCATCCTGGGGTGACGCCATCCCCAAACTGCATCAGGGTGACTCACACTGCCCCCATGATGCAGGAACCATTTCTGCCCTGCTCAGTGAGGCACTGGACGCTCGCAGCCTGCTTAAAGCCTGGAGGAGGGAACCAGAACATCCCCCCAGGGCTCCCCTCTTGCTCCAGCCCCTCCACATCCCCCTCCAGCCCAACCCTTCCTCAGAGACCCTCCAGCCCCGACGTCTCCCCGCCTTGTGCCCACATCGGTGGCAGCGCCCTGGGGCTGGCCGAGCGAGCCCGCCCCAGCACTCACCCAGCCAGGCCCGGTACTGCTCGATGGGCACCCCCTCCGTGGGCTCGTCCTCCTCATCCACCACCATCAGCGGGGAGGGGGAGCGCGGCGCCTCGGGGACCACCGTGAAGGTCGGCACGCTGCGGAGAGAGCGCGGCAGCCCCTGAGGCCGGAACAGAGCCCCGGAGGCTCTGGGGGGTGGGGGTGGGCACCGGTGCTGCGGGGCTGGGGGCGCTGGGGGCCAGCCGGGCCCCTGTGCTGGGCAGGGGCAGGGGCAGGGTCCCAGGGCACAGCGGCCACGCGCTCTCACCTCTTGGTGCCCAGGATCTGCCCCCCGAGCTTGATCTTGAGCTTGAGCTGCGGCTTCCGCAGGGCGGCTCCAGGCTCCGGCGCCTCGAGCGCGGGCGGCCCCGCGGGCTCGTGGTGGTGCTTCTTCTTGTGCTTCTTCTTGTGCTTCTTGTGCTTCTTCTTGTGCGAGCCGTGCCCGCCGGCATCGTCCTCCTCGCCTGCGGGGCACCGGCGTCAGCCCTGCCCGGAGCCCCGGCCGCGGGACCCCGGGAGGGGCAGGCGGGGACACCCCGCGGGGCCGGGACCGGAGCTCCCGGGGCTGGGGCCGGGCCGCCGGCCGAGCCAGGGGCACCGGGCCCGGCCCGAGGAGACCGCCGGGGAGCGCCCGGCCCCGGCCCGCCCCGGCCGCCCGGGGTCTCACCGTGCTCGCCGCCCTCCGCCCTGCCCCGCCGCCACGCCTTGCTCATCCGGCCGAGCCGCCCGCGCCCGGTGGCGGTGCTGGCGCCGAAGCCCGAGCCCGCGACGCGGGGGAACCGATTGCGGACGGACCCGCTTCCGCCCGCCGCGGAGCAACGCGCGCAGCCTCGGCAGGGCGGGGGAGCGCCGCCGCCGCCATCTTTGAAGCGGGCGGAGTCCCCCGGGCCCCGCTGCCCGGGTGGGAACCGCTGCCGCGCGCCCTGGGGCCGGGCCCGCCCCCCCCGCCCCCCCCCGCCCCCCCCGCCCCCCCCGCCCCCGCCCCTGCCCTGCCTCGGCCCGGCCACGGCGCGGGGGGGCCGGGGCTGGGGGGCGGGGCCGGGGCGCGGCGGCGGGGGGGAGGGGCCGGGCCCGCCGGTACCGGGGCGCGCCGCGGCCGTCCCGGGTCAGCGCCCCCGGCCGGGGGGTCCCGCGGCGCCCCACGCGTGGGGCCCGGCCGCCGCCTCCCCGGGGCGCGACGCGCGCCCGGCCCCACGCGCGTGCACGCCGGCGGCCACGCGCGTGTGCGCAGCCCCGGGCACACGGGGCACGCGCGGACCGGCGGGCGCGCACAGCGCGGGGCGCGCGCGTGGGCACGGACACGCGCCCTGGCCACCTGCACGCCCCCCCGGCACGGGCACGGGCACGGACACGCGCGGCCCCCCCGCTGCCCCCGGCCGCAGCTGCCCGCCCTGACTCGGGCTTTGTCCGCCCGGGGCCGGCGGCGCCACGCGCGGCTGGGGGCACCGAGCCCGCCCCGCCCGTGCCAGGGGACGCCCGGTACTGGCCCCGGCCCCGGCCCCGGCCCCGGCCCCGCTCCCGCTCCCGCTCCGGGCGGGCTCGGTGCAGCTCAGTGCGGCTCGGTACAGCTCGGTGCGTGTCCGTGCAGCCCGGTGCGTGTCGGCGCGGCTCGGTGCGTGTCGGTGCAGCCCGGCGCGGCGCCGCCCGCCCCCGCCGCCAGGTGCCGCCGGCCCCGGGGAGGGGTTTGCGCGACTTCGGAGCTCAGGGAAGTTCCCGTGGGACCCGGAGCGGCCCTAGCCCCCGGCCCCGGCCCCGGCCCCGGCCCCGCCGCCGCGATGTTCTGCCGCAACCACCGCAGCCGGGTGACCGTGGCCCGCGGCTCGGCGCTGGAGATGGAGATCCGACGGGGCCGCTGCCGCCTCAGCCTGCTCGGCGCCGCCCCGCAGGTAGGGCCCGGCCCCGCCGCCGGTACCTGGGCGCCCGCCGGGTGCCGCCGCCCCGGAGCCCCCCGCGCAGCCCCTGCGCGCCGCGGGACGGGCGGGAGCCCCACGCGTGTCCCCACGTGTCCGCGTGGGCGCGCCGGGACCTCCCGTGCCGCGGGGTCCGCGCGGGGCCCCACGAGGCTCCCGGGGCGGTGGGAACGGCCGGGGCCGGGCCCGCGCAGGCCGCCTGGGAAGGGCGAAGGCGGCGGCGGCCGCTCCCCTCCCGTCCCGTCCCGTCCCGTCCCGTCCCGTCCCGCCGGTGGGACCGGGCGCTGCCGGCCCAGCGAGCCCGGCCGGGCGGAGCGGGAACCGGCCCCGCGGCACGGGAGGGGCCGGCGCCCCCGGCGGCTCCCACGGCCCCGCGCCCCCGCCGCCGGCTGCGGGGCCGCGTCCTGCCCGGGGCGGCGGCGGTGCCGTGCCGAGCCCGCCCGTGCCGTGCCGAGCCCCGCGGCTCGGTGTCTGCCTGCGTGCGGCCGGGGGGCCGCGGCCGCGGGGGGCCTCGCGCCCCGGGCAGAGACGGAGAGGTCCCGGCGTGGGGGCGCCCGAGTCCCCTGAGCCCCGGGCCGGTTTACGGGGCGCGGGTCCCGGTAGCCCCGTACCGGCTGCACACGCGGCGGCGGGGTCTCGGTACACCGGGGGGGGGGCGGGGGGGCGGAAGGACCCGCCGCCAGGGGGCGCCCCCGCGCCCCGGGGTGCCGGTGCCGCCGGTGCCGCGGGCGGGGGGCCGGGCCGGGCCGGGCCGGGGGCGGCCCCTGTAACCGGGGCCGCCGGAGGAATGCCGGGGGAGGGCGGGCCGGGGGCGGGCGGCCGCCGCCTTCCTGTGCGCGCCGCGCCGCGCCGGAGCAGCGGTCCGGGATCGGCGGCAGGTACCGGCGGGGCGGCCCCGCTGCAGCGCACACCGGGGCCGGCAGGGGGCGGCGGGGGGGCGGCGCGGGGCGCACCGGGGCCACGTCCCCGCCACGCGCCCGGGACCCCGACCCCGCAACTCACGCCACGTCCCGGCGCCCCCCTCACCCCCCTCCCCTTACACCCCCCCGTGCCCGGCCCCGCTCCCCCCCGCGACCCCTGCGCCCCCCGCGTGCGGGTTTCGGGGCCGCTGCCTCCCCCCTCCCCAGCCGCCCCTCCCGGTCCCGTCCCCCCCCTGCCCCCGGCCGCCCGCGCTGCCCTTTCCCGGCACAGAGGCCGCTTGTTCGCCGGCCGCGGCCGGGCGATGAAAGGCCCTTTCTCTCCGCAGCCGGGCCGGGCCGGGCCGGGCGGGGGAGGCCGCGCACGGCGCTGGACGCGGCGGGGGCCGCGGGCCGGGGGCCGGGGCGGATGCGGGATCCCCGCGCCCGGTGTCGGCGGCTCCCCGTGGGGCCGCGGCGGGGCCGATGGAGGTGGCCGGGCGGGACGGCTGCGCCCCGCTGCAGGACAAGCTGCGGATCCTGGAGGACCTCAACATGCTCTACATCCGCCAGATCGCCCTCAGCCTCGAGGTACGGGGGGGTCGCGCCCCCCGCCCCCTCGGCAGCGGCCCCCGGTACCGGCTGCCCCGCGGCGCCGGGGCCGAGGCTCGCGGCCGCCCAGCCCCGCGGCGGCACCCCCGGGGCGATGCCACGCGGCGAGGCCGGGACGGGGCGCGGGGACCCGGGGGCGGCCCCGGTAACGGGCCGGTCCCGCAGCCCGGGGCCCTGCCCTGCCGCGCGGGGGCCCCCCGCGTCCTCCCGGTGGGGCGGACGGAGCCCCGCGGCGCTCGGAGCAAACTCCCCCCGCAGCCCCCTCCGCCCGCCCGGGCCGGGCCCGCTGCGACGCTCGGTTTGGGGGGGGGGCCCTCGTCGGTCGCCCCCCCCTCGCCCAGCAGCGCCCCCAAAAGCTCCCCGCAGCGGGGCGGGCGCCCTGTGGCGAGTGGGGCCGCCGGGCGCGGGGAGAGTGAGCGGTGCGGGGGGGGCGCGGGGCTTACGGGGGGGGTCCCGAGGGGGCTGCAGCCGCCCGCGCCCCCCGCCGCGGCTCCGGTGGCTATTTATAGCTGCCGGTGATGTCACCGCTCCGGCGCTGCGGCTCCGCCAGCCCCGGCCCCGCGCCCGCCCGCAGCTCTGCCGGGCCCCGCTGCCGGGGGCCGGGGGCCGGGGGCTGGGGCACGGGGGGCGGCAGGGGGATGCCCTGGGCCGGCATGGATCGCCGCGGCACCGGCAACGTGAGTCGGGGGCCGAGCCGGCGGGGGGCGGGGGGGATGCGCAGTGCCGAGGCTGCGGATTGCGGCAGGGGGGCTCCGGGGGGGTTCTGCGGGAGGGGGCAGCCCCGTGCCGGGGTCTGGCATCCTCCGCCCGTGCGGCTGTGGGGTGCCCCCCTCCCCCTGCGGCTGCGGGCCCCGGGGCGGGGGGCTGGGGCTGCGGGGGCTTTGCCGCCCTCCGATGTGGCTCCTGTGCAGCTCCGGTCCCGGGGGGGGAGCTGGGGGCAGTGCTGGGAGGGCTGGGGTGTCCGTGGGGTGCGCGGCACCTCCGTGCGGCACATCAGGCAGCTGCGGGATGCGTCACCGATCCGTGGGGTGCGGGGCAGCATGTGATGTGCCTGTGGGGCACGGAGCTCCTCTGGGAGGCACGGTGAAGCTGCGGGGTGCGTGGCACGTCTGTGGGGTGCATGATGGAGCTGTGGGGCACGCGGCACCTCTGTAGGGCGCATGATGGAGCTGTGGGTATCCGGCTCCCCTGTGGGGTGTCCGTGGGGCACGTGGCTTGTCTGTGGGACGCAGGATGGACCCGTGGGGTGTGCGGCACAGCTGTGGGGCATGTGATGCAACTGTGCGCTCTGCGACGTGTCCGTGGGGTGTGGGAAACAGCCGTGGGGTGGATGACATACCCGGGGGGCATGTGGCATACCCGTGGGGTTCCTGAAGTGCTTGTGGGGTTTTTGGCTCTCCCGCAGGGTTCATGATGTATCCGCAGGGCGCGTGGCGCTCCGTGGGGCACGCGACATGTCTTTGGGGCACGTGGCTCCCCAGGGGCCTGGGCCGGGATGGTGGCTCTCTGCCCGGGGGGTCAGGGGACGTGTTTGCTGGTGCAGCAGAGGCTAGCTTGGGGCAGGAGGGTCGGCCCCGGGCACTGGCCATGCTGGGGGAGCGGGGCCGTGTGGGGGCCGCTGTCCCCTCCATGTGAATGTGGCTGCCCCTTCCCGGGGACCTGCCGGGGTCTGCAGTGGCAGGGGAGGGCGGGACCCGGGACCCCCCCCCAACTGGGTCCTGTGCTCCCACGCCGCCTGTCCCACAGGACACGGACATCCAGAAGAAGATCGACCATGAGATCCGGATGCGGGAGGGGGCCTGCAAGCTGCTGGCTGCCTGCACGCAGCGGGAGCAGGCGCTGGAGGCCACCAAGAGCCTCCTGGTGTGCAACAGCCGCATCCTGGCCTACATGTCGGAGCTGCAGCGCATGAAGGAGGTGCAGGTGATGCAGCGCGTGGCCAGGCGGTGAGGACCCCGCGGTGGGGGGGTGGGCGGGAGGTGGGGGCCCCCGGGCAGCGGTCACGGCTCTGCGCTTCCTCCCGCAGCCCCTCGGACGCTGGCCCCACAGACGACCGCCTGCCCTGCCGGGGCAGGGTCTGCATCTCAGGTATGGGGTCCCCAAAAGCCCTGCGGGGCCAGGGGGGCGCTGGGGGTCCTGCACCGGCCCCTGGGGCGAGGACAGGGCCCCGGGGGTCTCACCACCACTCCCCCCCACCCCCGCAGACCTGCGCATCCCGCTGATGTGGAAGGACACGGAGTACTTCAGGAACAAGGGAGGTGAGTGGGGGGGGCGGCAGCGCAGCCCCCAGCCCCACGCTCGCCTGACCCCCGCCCCCGGCGCAGAGCTGCACCGCTGCGCCGTCTTCTGCCTCCTCCAGATCGGGGTGGAGATCTACGACACCGAGATGGTGCTGGTGGACCGGACCCTCACCGACATCTGCTTTGAGAACGCCGTCCTCTTGTGCGCGCTGCGCCGGGCAGGTCCCCGCGTCCCTGCATGTCCCCGCGTCCCCCCGCGTCCCTGCAACCCACAAATCCCCGCCTATCCCCGCGTCCCCATTTCCCTGCATCTCCGTGTCCTCGCGTCCCTGCATTCCCACGTCCCCGGGGGCTCCCCGGCAGTGCCCCCCCGGCAGCGGGGAGGCCGGGGGCCGGGGGCTGCGTGCGCCCGCTGAGCCGTGCCCCCAGCACGGAGGCCGGGCCGGACTTCGAGCTGAAGGTGGAGCTGTACAGCGCGGGGCTGGAGGAGGAGGCGCCGGGCAGCGCGCCCAAGAAGCTGGCCAGCAAGCTCAGCAGCTCCCTGGGCCGCTCCTCGGGACGCCGGCTGCGCACCGCCATGGACGGGGGCCCCGGCAGCCCCGGCGGTAACGGTGGCAGCGGCCCCCTGCTGCTGCCGGCCCCCAGCGTGCCGTGAGTACCTGACCCCCCCTTCGACGCCCCCCCCACACAGCTGCTTGCCCCTCACTCTCGGCTCCCGCAGGGGCCCCAAGTATCACCTGCTGGCGCACGCGGTGCTGTCCCTGGCCGAGGTGCAGGACGGTTTCCGCACCCACGACCTCGCCATCGCCTGCAATGGTGAGCGCAGCACCGTGCGGCTTCCCTGGCCAGGGATGGGGCTGGGGGCCTGGGGGGGGGGCAGGGGGGCTGGGGGTGTGATGGGGCGGGGGAGAAGAAGCTGCGGGGTCCCGGCTGGATGTGGGGAGAGGGGGGTTGTCGGGGCTGGGGCTGGGGTCTTGGCAAGGTGGGGGGCAGCACCGGGACGTGGGCAGCTTTGGGGAGAGCTGGGGCCAGGTAGGGGGCTGGCAGGGGGGGCCCTGCCCTAGGGCCCCCCTGTGAGTGCTCTGCCCCCCCCAGAGGAGAGCTCCTTCTGGCTGCCGCTGTATGGCAGCATGTGCTGCCGCCTGGCTGCCCAGCCCCGCTGCATGGCCACCCAGATGATGTGCGGCTTCCTCAAGGTGCAGGTGAGCACGGGGACAGGATGGGGACGGGACGGGGGCGGAATGGGAACAGGGGTGGAGCAGGGACAGGCTGTGTTGGGGCAGGGTGGGTAGGGGACAGGCAGCGCCAGCAGCCCGCCAGGTGACAGCCATCGCTGCCGTTAGGCTATGGACCGTGGTGGGGATGGGGAGCGGGGATCCCTGCACTGGGGCGGGGGCTGCTCCCACCCCCGGGGCTGGGCTGTGGGCGCTGAGCAGCCCTGTCCCACGGCAGCAGGCATCGGGGGAGCCGCAGGGCTGGGCTCGGCTGTTCTGCGTCCTGCGCGGCACCAACCTCCTCTGCTACCGGCGCCCGCAGGAGGCTGAGGCGGGCGTGGAGCCGGCGCTCACCATCGCCATCAACAAGGTAGGGGCTGGGCCGGGGGGCTGGGGGGGCGCGGGTGCGCAGGCTGACCGCAGCGTGCCCCGCAGGAGACCCGGATCCGTGCCACGGAGCAGGAGGCGCGCGGGAAGCTGCACAGCATGTCCGTCACCAACCGCTACGGGGCCGAGGAGGTGACCCACACGCTGCTGGCCGAGAGCCGCGCCGAGACGCAGCGCTGGATGGAGGCCTTCTGGCAGCACTTCTACGACATGAGTGCGTGCGGGGACGGGGACGGGGACGAGGACCCCCGCCCCGTGGCGCACTGAGTCTGGCCCCCTCCCCTCCCCTCCGCTCCCCGCAGGCCAGTGGAAGCAGTGCTGCGACGAGCTGATGCGCATCGAGGTGCCGCCGCCGCGCCGGCCGCCTGCCCCGCTGCCACGGCAGGGCTCGCTGTACCACGAGATGGGTGAGTGCGGCCTGCGCGCGGCTTCCTCACCTTCCTCATCACCTTCCTCGTCACCTTCCTCGTCACCTTCCTCCTCACCTTCCTCCTCACCTTCCTCCTCACCTTCCTCCTCACCTTCCTCTTCTCCACTGACCAGCCTCTCCTGCCACCTGCGCCTCCCTAACCTCCTGCCTTCTCTCTGCTGTCCTCTGCCTCTCTCTGCCCCTGGCCGTGCCCTCCCACGGTGCAGCCCTGCCCGGCCCTGCCGTGCCGCCCTCGGCCTGCGAAGGGCTCCTGCTGCAGGATAACGCCGTCTCGGCGGAGATCCGCGCCCTGCTCTCCTCCTATTACAGCGACAGGTGACGTACGGGGCCGGCAGGCTGGGCCAGCGGCACCCGCTGCGCGGCGCGGCACAGCTACACACGGCGCGGCCGCGGGGCACGGCACGGCCACCCCGGCCACGGGGCATGGCACAGCTGCCCCTGCCTGCCGGAGGTGTCGCAGCAGCACCGGCTGCAGGGCAAATCCCAGCTGCCTTGGCCACAGGGCGCATCCTGGCTGTCGTGGCCATGGGGCATGTCCTGGCCACCCAGGCTGCAGGGCACGCCCCAGTTGTCCCAGCTCCGGTGCACGTCCCAGTTCCCGTGCACGTCCCGGTCCCGGTGCCTGTCCCAGCCGCGGGGCACATCCCGGCCCTCCCTGTGGTGGGGGATGCACGTGGCTGGCCCCCCGCTGACCCCCGCTCTTCCCCGCAGCTATTGAGCCGGCCGACGACATCGAGGCAGTGACGGACATCCTGACGCGGCGGGCGGCGGGGCTGGAGGGGGGGCCGGGGCTGGGCTGCCCCCCCTGGCTCTCCCTCTTTGAGGGGCCCCCCCCTGTGCGCCAACCCCCCCAGCGGGGTCAGCCCCGGCCCCCGTGCCCGCCCCCGCACACTCTCGCTCGACGCCAAGCTCAGCACCCTGAAGGGGCGGGGGGCCCGGCGCGCCCCCTCCCCGCACCCATCGCCCGGCTCCAGCTCCTCCAGCCCCGGCAGCAGCAGCCCGGACACGGAGCGTGCGCCTCCCCCACCGAGCCTGCCGGCCCCCCCCGGGTACCTCCAGTCCCAGGTCTGAGCCCGGGACCTACAGGAGGCTCAGGGGCGGGGGGCCCTGTCCCCCCCCCCCGGGGGGGCTGACACCACCGGGGACCTGTCCTGGGAGGCAGTGGGGGGTCCCAGGGGTCCCTGGCCCTGCTGGGGGCTCAGAGCTTCTTTCCTTGGGGAGAAACTGGAATTTACGGTGCCCCTGTGCCGGGGGGGGAGTGGGGGGGACTTGGGGCCAATGCCGCCACTGCAGGGGGCATTTGGGGCTGACCCCCTCCGAGGGGTGCTCGGGGCTCACCCCATCATGAGCAGGTGTGGGCCCAGCCCCCGGGGGCCAGAGCCCCCCCACTCTGCTTTCCTCACCGTTCCTAACCCTGGCCCTGCTGCACCCCGTGGGGACCAGCTGACGCCACCTCATTCATGTGCATTAAAATTTATTTAACAGCCACTGCGTCTCACTGGGGGGGCTGGGGATCGCGGGGGGGGGCAGGGTCCTGCTGCCTGCCCTGTGCCCCCCAATCTTGGGACCCCTGTCCCCCCCCAGCCCTGTGCTGCACAGGTGGGTCGGGGCTGTGGGGTGCGTGGCTGCTTCCCAAAGCTGCTGTATGGGGGGGGTAGGGGGCCAGCGGCCCCAGTGCAAGAGGCAGTGCTGGGGGGGGGGCAGGGGGCTGCAGGCACCACACCGAGCGTGGGGCAGTGGGGCGAGGTGCGGGGCAGCCAATGCATGGGGGGCTGGGGGCAGCCCCGGCTGTGGGGGTGCTGGGGGGCACAGTAGGCGGTGCTGGGGGGGGGGGGCGGCGTGCTGCTGTCCCCCCCGACTACACAGCATGAGGGGAGAGGTCCTCGTCCTCGGCTGGGGGGCTGCTGCCAGCAGGCAGCTGCTGGTGGGGGGCATCGCGGGCCAGCAGCAGGGCGAAGCCTGGGGGGGAGAGGGGGTGAGGGCTGAGCCCGGCCAGGGGGCTCGGGACACACAGGGGGGTCGGGGGGGTGCAGCGGTACCTGGCTTGGCTTTGTGCAGCAGCTCCGGCAGGATGGTGTCGCTGGGCTCATCCCCCTGCGGGAGAGGGCCCCGGGGGTCCCCTGCTCTCAGGGCCCCCCCGCCCTGCCCTGCCCCTTGCCCCCAGCCCCGTCCTGTCCCCCCCTCAGCCCCTGCCCTGTCTTCTCCCCCCCCGTCCCATCCCTGCTCCCCCTGCCGTCCCCTCCCAGCCCCCAAACATCCACCCCCAGCTCCCTGCTGCCCCCCCACTGCCCCCCACCTGCCGCAGGTGCTGCCCGTCCCACCCATGCCACCACCACCTTGTGCCCCCAGCCCCCCCAGCCCTACCAGCACTGGGGGGTCCTGCTCCCAGAGGGCCGGCCACCCCCCATGCCCGAGACCCCCGATGCCGTTGTGTCCCAAGTCGCCGCGGGCCGGCTCCTGCTCAGGCTCCCCGATGGTCCCTGGGGGGACGGGGGCATGGCTGAGCAACCCCCACCAGCCCAGGTGCTGGGGCTGGGGGGCGCAGCGTGCAGGACCCCCACCCCGGCCCCACGCAGCGGGCAGGGGACTGCGGGCACCCACCTTGCTGTGGCTCCCGGGCTGTCAGGCTGGGGAGGGCCGGATCCTGCGGCGGGCTGGGGGGGCTGGGGCCACGCGGGGGCACCGGGGCGGGTGCCAGCCCAGGGGGAGGAGACCCCCCCCGGGGGCTCAGGGCCCCCTCACCCGGCCCCACCGGCAGCCCCGGAGACCCCCAAGCCGGGGGGCTGGGGAGGGGAGGGGTGCCCTGGGGGGGGCCCTCCTCATCCAGGGGGGTGCCGGGGGGGCTGGGCAGAGGCAGAGCCTCAGCCCCCGCGCTGTCGGTGGAGGACGGCACGGCCGGCCCCGGGGGGGGCTGCCAGGGAGGGCTCGGGGGCGGCAGCCCCCCGCCGGAGCTGCTGGGGGGGGGCAGCCCGGGAGTGCCGCGGGGGGGCTCGGGCTCTGCCCCACGGGTGCCGTCGGGGGGCCCCGACCCGGGGGGGCTGGCGGGGGGCGGGGACCCCGGCAGGGTCGGGGGGGGCCCTGCCCCGGCTGGGCTGGGAGCCCCCGCGGCGGCACAGCGAGGGGGGGGCCCCGTCCCCGCGGGGCTGGCGGGGAGCGGCGGCGGGGGGCGGCGGGGGCTGGGGGGGGGCGCCGCCCTGAAAGCCCCGGGGTCGAGGGGCGCGGGCGAGGGCGGGGGCTCCGGCCGGCGGAAGATGAAGGCTGACTCGGTCAGGCTGCGCTGGTACCGCAGGAACGGCCGCCGGGCTCCTGGGGGAGCGCGGGTCAGCAGCCGGCCCCCGGCCCGGCCCGGCCCCCCCGGCCCCCCCCTCCCGCCCCCCGCACCTACCGGGCCGGGCGCCCAGGGGGCCGGCGGGCAGCGGAGCCCCGGAGGCGGACCCCGCGCGCTCCCGCTGCCGGAAGAAATCCCGGGGGTTCTGCGGGCGCTGGGACACCAGCACGGCCGCCTCCTGCAGCACCGGGAGGGGACGGCCGTCAGCGGCGGCCCCCGGCCCCCCCGGCCCCCCCGTCCTCCCGCCCCCCCCGCACTCACGGCCGCCTTCTCGATGGACTCGGAGCGCCGGGAGCGGTCCCGCGTGGCCTCCTCGTGCTCCCGCTGCTGCTGCTCCTGCGGGACCGGGACCGGGACCGGGACCGGGACCGGGACCGGGACGGGGCCGCGGTGAGGCGGCTGGGGCGGGGCAGCCCCGCGCCCGCCCCGTCCCCCCGTGCCCCGTCCCCCCGTCCCCCCGATCCCCGTCCCCGCTCACCCAGCGGGCTTTCTCCTTCCTCCGCTCCTCCGCCTCCAGCCGCGCCTGCTCCTTCCTGCCGGGACGGGGACCCTCAGGGCCGGCACCGGGGCCGCCGCCGGGGCTCGGGGGCCGCGGGGACGGGGCGGGGGCGGCTGCGTGCCCCCGGGGGTGCCGCGCTCACCGGTGCTCCTCGATCAGCCGCTCCTTCTCCCTGAAGCGCTGCTCGCGCTCGGCCGCCTCCCGCCTCTCCTCCTCCATCCGCTCCCGCTCCCACCGCCGCCGCTCCTCCAGCAGCCGCCGCCGCTCCTCCTCCTTGCGCTGCTCCTCTTCGCGCTGCGCCGGGCGGCACCGGGCTCAGCGGGGCCGGGACCCCCGGGAGCGGCACCGGGGCCGGGCCCGGGCCCCCCGGGAGCGGCGGCCGCGCGGGGCCCCCCGGCCCTCACCTCGGCCTGCGCCCAGAAGGAGTCCCGCTGGGTCCGGCGGATCTCCAGCGCCGGGTTCGTCTTGCGGTAGTTGGTGCCCTGCGGGGACCGGCCGGGCCTCAGGGCGGCCCCGCGGCGGCGCCGAGCGCCCGGGGGGCGCCCTCGCCCCGCCGGCCCCGGTCCCCGGCCCCGCCGGCCCCGCTCACCACCAGCTCCTCGGTGTCGGCCGGGGGGGCCCTCCTGGCCGGGGGGGCCGCGGCGGGGGCCAGCTGGGCCAGAGCGCGGCTCAGCCCCTCCTGGGTCACCTCCTCGGCGCGCCGGGCGCTCAGCACCACGCTGGCCTCCTGCCGCCACACGGGGACGGCGTCAGCCCCGAGCACCCGCGGGGGTGCCAAGGCGCCGGCCGCCGCAGCCCCCCCCCGCCCCGCTCCCCCCGGGACGGGCCCGCAGCCCCCCCGAGCGCTCCCCAGGGAATCCCGGCGCCGTTCCCCGCCGCGTGCGCGCGCCCGACGGATCCCGGCGCGGGGCCGGGTCCAGGCGCGGGGATGTCCCGCAGGGCGGGCTGGGGCAGCGTCCCCGCTGCTGCGGGGCCGGGCGGGATCCGGCCGGGGCAGGGAGCCCAGCCACAGCCCCGGGTCGGCGGCCAAGGCTGGGAGCTGGGAACGGCGGCGCCTGAGTCAGCAGCGCCAGGAATGCACTGAGCGCAGCAAGCAAAGGTCGGGGCTGCCCCGGGCTGGGGGGCGGGAGGAGGGGCGGGGGGAGCCCCCCCGGGTCGGGGCCGCCCCCGGCCCCCCGCCGGCCCCGACTCACCCTGAAGAAGGCTCTGATGGCCGGCAGGTGCCCCGCGCACGCCTGCCGCTGGGACTCGGGCGTCTTCTCCCCGACCTGGCACGGGCACAGGCGGCTCAGGGCTGGGGCCCCGCCGCGCCCCCCCGCCCCGCGCCCGCCGCCGGCCGGAGGCCCCCCCGCGACCCGGCGCGGCCGCGGGGCCGGGGGCCGGGGGGGTCTCGGCCGTGCCCGCGGCGGGCTGCGAGGCGGCGGGGTCAGCCCCAGCGCCCCCCGCAGGAGCCCCCGGCCCGCGCTCACCCAGCTGATGAGGACGATGCGGGGGGCGCCGGTGGCGGGGTCCCGGAGGCGGCACAGCCCGTACATGACGCTGCCGGCGCAGAACTTGCCGGCCAGCTCGTCCGCGCCCCCGGCTGCAAGGAGGGGGCGGTCAGGGGGGGGCCGGGCGCTGCGGGACCCCCGCGCACTCCGCGGGGGCAGGCAGCGGCCGGGCCCCCCCCCGTACCTCCGGAGTCCAGCAGCTTGAGGTCATGGTGCTTCTCGTAGGCAAAGACGGCCCTGGGGGGGCAGAGGGATCAGCAGCTGGGGGGGGGGGGAGGCGGCACCCCCGGGGGAAGCGCCGGGAGGAGCCGGGGCAGGGCCGGGGGGGCGGCAGGGATCCAGCCCCGGGTCCCCGCCGCACCGGGACCGCGCGGCTCCGCCGGCCCCCGCCCACCAGTGCCCGGCCCCCGCGCCGTGCCCACCCCCCGCCGTGCCCCCCCCGCTGCCCGCCGGGCTGAATTCGTGGAAGTGCCGCCGGCAGCATCCGCCCAGGGGACAATGGGGCCGCGGGAAGCGCCGCAGCGCCCGGACCCCGCCGGCCCGTGCCCGTCCCCCCCCTCCCCCGGTGATACCGGCCCCGAGCCGGCCTCTCCCCGCTGCCCGAGAGCCCCCCCCAGCGGCCGGGCAGCCCCGACCCGCCGGCGCCCCCCGGCCTCGTGCGCCCGGGGCTGGGGCCGGGGGGGCCGGTGAGCCCCCCGCCGGGGCGGCATTCCCCGCCAGCCGCCGCCGCCTTTGTCTCGGCACGGCTCCGATTACAGCCGCATGTGGCGGCACGCTGCGCGCCGGGGACACGGCGGGGCCCAGCTGCAGCAGCACGCGTGCGGAGCGGCACGGCACGGCTCGGCACGGCTCGGCACGGCACCGGCACGGCACCGGCACGGCTCGGTAGCGGCGCGCTGGAGCACGGCGCGGCTCGGGGCCACGGGGCAGAGGGCAGCGGCCCGCGGGGCCGCGCGGCCCCGGGAAGCGACGGGCGGCGGGGGAAAGGGGCGGCCCCGCCCCCGGCCCCCCGCGCCCCGCCGCCCGCCAGCCCGGGGGACCCGCCGCGACAGCCGGCCCCGACCGCGGCCGCGCGGTGTCGGGAGGGCGCCGGCTCCCGGCCCAGCTCCGCGGGAGGAGCGGCACCGGTCCCGGGACAGGCTCCGCCGCCCCGCCGGCAACGGGAGGGGCGCGGGGGCTCCCACGCCCGGGCGGGGCCGGGCAGGAGCCGCGGTCCCCACGCGGTGCGGCCGGGGGGGATGGCAGAGCCGGGCGGGGCGCTGCGGGCACCCCCGGGCGGGCACCGGTGCGGGGGCGCGGCCGCTCCCCCCCGGCCCTGGCGCGTCCCGGGGCCGTTCAGCCCCGGCGGGCCCCGCGCCCCGGAGCCGCTCCCAGCCCGACGGGCCGGGCCGGGCCGCCCGGTTCCCTGCCCGGGTCCGCGGGCTCAGCGCCGGGCGGGGCCCAGCCCCAGGGCCGCGGCACCGTCTCGGCACCGTCCCGCCGTCCCCGTTCCCCGGGGCCACGCTCGGCCGGCCCCGGTGCGTGAGTCCACGTGCGCCCCGGGACCCCCCGGCCCGGCTCCGGTGCCCGGGTTCCCCCGGCCCCGCGTGGGTCCCCCCCGCCCGCTGCCCCGCACGTCGCGGCCCCCGCCCGTGCCCGGTGCCGAAGCCCGGTGCCCGGTGCCCGGTGCCCTCACCAGTTGGTGGCCGCCCGCGGGTTGCCCACGTCCTCCTTGGCCGCCAGCAGCGCCAGCCGGTGCCGGTCCAGCCCCGGGGCCCCATGCTGCGCCCTGCCCGGCCCCGCGCCGCCCGGACAGATCCTGCGCCCGGCCCGGCCCCGCCTCCGCCGCCGCCGGGAGGGCGGGGAGGGACCGGGCGGGACCGGGCGGGACCGGGCGCCGCGCCAGCCCCGCGCCCTGCGCCCGGCCCGGAGGGGGCGGGTGGAGGGGGCGCGGGGCCGCTACCGGCGGCGGGGCCGTTACCGGTGCACGGGGGCCTCCCGGTGGCCGCCCGGGACGGGGTCGCTGCCGCCGGGGGGGTCCGGCCCGGGGCGGAGCGCGGGGCCGCGGCGATGCCGGGCCCCCCCCCCGGCGGTTCGGGAGCACCAGGGCGTGGGTGCGGGGCGTGGGTCACTCGGCAGGCCGTGGGCTCGCGGGTGCCACGCGGTAACGCGGGCAGAGCGCGGGGCCCACACCGCGGCGTGGGGGCGGTGCGGGGTCCCGCTGCGTGACGTGGGCACAGGGCAAGGTCCCACGCGGTAACACGGGAGCAGCGCGGGGCCCCACGCGTAACACGGGTGCAGGGCAGAATCCCCCGGGGGGGCCGGGACGTGGGTACAGGGCAGAATCCCACGCCGGGACGTGGGTGCGCCCGGTGCGGCGGGGCCCGTGCGGGCGGACGCGGCGCGTGACGCGGAGCCCCCCCGGGGCCCGGCCCCCCGGGAGCGGCCTCCCCACGCGCGGGGCCGCCCGGCGCCGCTGCCCTTATTTGGTCACCGCGGCCTCCGAGCCCCAAAGCCCCAGAGAGGGAAAAAATTCGGCAGCGGCAGCTGCGGCCGGGCGGGGGGGGCGCCCCCGGGGGGCGGGGATGAGCCCCCCCCGCCGTGTCGCCGCACCGCCCCGTGTCCCGCGGCGCCCCGCGTCCCTCAGCGCCCCGTGCCGCCCCCAGCCCCGCACACGGAGGTTCCCATCACTGCCGCCCCCCCCCCCCCCCCCCCGCTCTCGGCTGCCGCTGCTGGCGGCATGGGGAGGGGGGGGCCCGGTCCCGCAGCCCCCGGACGCCGGGCGCGTCCTGGTCCCTTCTCTGATGCGAGCAAAGGGGGCGCCGCTGGGGGCCCCTGCGGGGGGGCCGAGCTGCGGCCCTCTGCGGGCACGGGGACCCACGCGCCCCAGCCCTCACCCCCCCAAAACAAGGGTCCCCGGCCGCAGCGGCAACCGACGCCCTGGGCCACCGGCCCACCGCGGCCCCCAGCCCCGGGGGGACAGCCCCGAGCCGCCGGGGACCCGCAGGAGGAGGCTGGGGACAGGGAGAGCCCCGGCACTGGGGGGGGACCGGGCGGCAGGGAGCGGTGTGCCCGCGGGGCCCCGTGCGGCACCGGCACCCCGAGGCGCTGGGGCAGGAGCGCTGCGGGCACCGTGGGGCTGCGGCAGGGGTTTGGAACGGTGCTGGGGGCGTGGGGACAGCGGGACAGCGGGGACAGCAGGCGGCCCTGAGGCCCACGGTGTCACTGGGGTCACTGGTTTGTACTGGAGTGTGCTGGTGGTGCTGCGACCGCTGGTGTCCCCGGTGTGCCCTGGGGTCCCTGGGGTCCCTGGGGTCCCGCTGTGCCAGGCGTGTGCTGGCTGCGCTGGGCCACTGGCGCTGCTGGTGCCACTGGAGTCACTGGTGCTGCTGGTGTCACTGGTGCCACTGGAGTCACTGGTGCCACTGGCGTCACTGGTGCCACTGGAGTCACTGGTGCTGCTGGTGTCACTGGTGCCACTGGAGTCACTGGTGCCACTGGCGTCACTGATGCCACCGGTGCTGCTGGTGCCGCTGGTGCCACTGGAGTCACTGGTGCTGCTGGTGTCACTGGTGCCACTGGAGTCACAGGTGCCACTGGAGTCACTGGTGCCGCTGGTGTCACTGGTGCTGCTGGTGTCACTGGTGCCACTGGAGTCACTGGTGCCACTGGCGTCACTGGTGCTGCTGGTGTCACTGGTGCCACTGGAGTCACTGGTGCCACTGGCGTCACTGATGCCACCGGTGCTGCTGGTGCCACTGGAGTCACTGGTGCTGCTGGTGCCTGGTGTCACTGGTGCCACTGGAGTCACTGGTGCCACTGGTGCCACTGCTGTCACTGCTGTCCGTTTTACCGCCGGTGCCCCTCGCGGCCCCGCTGTCGCTCCGTGCCCCCGCCGCTCCCGGTGTCTCCGCCGTCCCCCCCGTCGACGCTCGGCGGGTGGGCGTGGCGCGGGGGCGTGGCTTCCCGCGTGACCAGCCCACTCGGGGGCGTGGCTTCCTACGTGACCCCGCCCACCGGGGGCGTGGCGCCGCCGGCCGCGAGGAGAGCGGGGGCAGGGGGGCGGTCACGTGGGCGCGGCGCCCCCTGGCGGCGCTCCTTTGTCCGCGCGCGGGCGGGGCCGCGGCGGGGCGGGCGCGGATTGGCGGCGGGGGGGGCGAGGGGGCGTGGCGGGCGGGGCGGGGCGGGGCGCGGGTTGGCGGCGGGCGCGGGGCGTGGCCGGCGGGGCGGGGCTCGGCGCGGCGGGGCGGGCGCGGATTGGCTGCGGGGCGGGGCGGGGCGGGGCGGGGCGGGCGGGGTAACGGGCCCGGGCGGCGGCGGCGGGCGGCGGCGGCGGCGGCGGCGGCGGCGGCGGCGGCGGCGGCGGCGGCGGCGGCGGCGGCGGCGGCGGCGGCGGCGGCGGCGGCGGCGGCGGCCGGCGGCGGCGGCGCGGGATGGGCGGGGGGCGGCGCGGGGCGCGGCGCTGAGCGGGGCCCCATGGACCTGGACGTGGACTACGAGCGGCCCAACGTCGAGACCATCAAGTGCGTGGTGGTGGGCGACAACGCCGTGGGCAAGACGCGCCTCATCTGCGCCCGCGCCTGCAACGCCACGCTCAGCCAGTACCAGCTGCTGGCCACGCACGTGCCCACCGTGTGGGCCATCGACCAGTACCGCGTCTGCCAGGAGGTGCGGGGGGGGCGCCGGGCGGGGGCGGCCCCGGCCCCGGGGGGAGCCCCCCGTCACCGGGGGGGGCCCCCCCGGACCGCGGGGAGCCCCTGACCGCCGCCCCCGCAGGTGCTGGAGCGCTCCCGGGACGTGGTGGACGAGGTGAGCGTGTCGCTGCGGCTCTGGGACACCTTCGGGGACCACCACAAGGACCGGCGCTTCGCCTACGGCAGGTGGGGGCGGCGCGGGGGGGGCGCGGCCCCGGAACCGAGCCCGGCGGCGGGCGGGGGGCGCCGAGCCCGAGGGACCCCCGGGCACCACCCGCGGCCGGGCGGGACTCGGGGGGGGCGGGAGAGGTCTGACGCCCCCCCTCCCCCTCCCCCCCCCCCCCCCGTCCGGTGTCCGGTTGCAGCCCCGGGGGCACCGTGACCCCAGGGCCCGGGCAGGCACCGGCGCCGGGGGCAGCTCTGGGTGCTCGCGGTGTCCCCGGCGGGCAGCGGCACCACCGGGGGGCTCCGGGGGGTATTTGGGACACACGGGGCCCCGCCGCACCCGGGGCTGCACGGCCCTGGTGTGTCGGGGCAGGACCCGGGGGTCCCCGGCCGTGGCCGAGAGCACTCACTGAGCCCCGGTGCCGTGCGGCTGAGCCCGTCCTGGCACCGGGAGATGCCCCGTGGCCGTGACTGTGGCTGTGGCCGAGTGGGTGACAGCCCCCGCCCCCCTGTGCCCCCCCGTGCCAAGTGACTGGGCTGTAAACAACCCCTTCCCCGTGGCCTCTGGCACGTCCAGGCTCTTATCGCCCCGCCACACCGCGCCAGCTTGGCTTGGCGTGCTCTGATTGCCCCCCCCGTGTGGCTGGGGGGCAGGGACACCCGGTGGGAATGGGGGCACCCTTGGGGGAGGGGACACAGCCTGGGGTGCCCAGAGCGCACCCAGCGCCACCACCCTGCTGTCCCCTTCCCCGCGGGGCAGCGGGTGCTGGCTGAGCTGCGGTTCCCGTGCTGGCCGGGGGCCCGGGGGGCGGGAGGACGGCGTCTATCTTGGTCCCCGGCATGGGCCCAGCTCCAAACACGGCTCCTGGTCACGTCTCGGAAGGCACGGACTAAAAACAAACCCGGCCTCGCGGCCACGCGGCTGCTCCTAGCCACCCTGGTCCCTTCCCACAGGGGCCCGGCCACACACTGGGCACGGGACGCAGCTCGGGTGCCCTGCGCCCGCTCTGGCCCTGTCCTGGCTGCTGTCGGCGGGCATCTCCCTGCAGCCGCTGGTGCATGTGGTGCCTGCGGGTTGTGCTGGGGCAGGGCTGTGCTGACCCCCTTCTTCCTCCTGCTCCTCCTCCTCCTCTTCCTCTTCCTCGCTGCAGGTCGGATGTGGTCGTGCTCTGCTTCTCGCTGGCCAACCCCAACTCCCTGCGCCACGTGAAGACCATGTGGTACCCCGAGATCAAGCACTTCTGCCCGCGGACGCCCATCATCCTGGTGGGCTGCCAGCTGGACCTGCGCTACGCTGACCTGGAGGCCGTCAACCGCGCCCGGCGCCCCCTGGCCAAGTGAGGCTGTGCCCGGTGGGTGGGTGCGTAGGGGGTCGGGGGCTGGGACCCCCACGCGGTGACACGGCCCCGCTCTGCACCCCCAGGCCCATCAAGCCCACGGACATCCTGCCCCCGGAGCGGGGCCACGAGGTGGCCAAGGAGCTGGGCGTGCCCTACTACGAAACCAGCGTGGTGGCCCAGTTCGGCATCAAGGATGTCTTCGACAACGCCATCCGGGCCGCCCTCATCTCCCGCCGGCACCTGCAGTTCTGGAAGTCCCACCTGAAGAAGATGCAGCGGCCGCTGCTGCAGGCCCCCTTCCTGCCCCCCAAGCCCCCGCCGCCCGTCATCCACATCCCCGACCCGCCGGCCAGCTGCGGCTGGGGCCCCGCCGCCCTCTTCTGCACCCCGCTCTGCGCCGACGTCGTCTTCCAGCTGCAGGGCGGCCAGCAGGTCTTCGCCCACCGCGTCTACCTGGCCACCTCCTGCTCCAAGTTCTACGACCTCTTCACCCTGGAGGGGCCACGGGGGGTGGCCAAGGAGCCGGCCGCCCGCGCCCGCAGCCTGGACGGGGAGCGGGGGGCGCTGGGCGAGGGGGCGCGCGCCCCGCTGCGGACCTCGCAGAGCGACGATGCCCTGCGGCCGGCGGCGGGGGACGGCGCGGTGCCCGGCGCCCGCGACCTCTCGGCATGGGGCCGCGGCTTCGTCAGCATGCGCTGGGAGCTGGTGGCGGACCCGGTGGCAGGGCGGGAGAAGCGGATGACGGTGGTGTGCATGGACCGGCTGGTGCAGGCGGAGCCCTTCCGCGCCGTGCTGGAGTACCTCTACACCGGGCGGCTGGACCAGGCCCGCGGGGACCTCATGCAGGTGGCCACCATCGCCGAGCTGCTGGAGGTCTTCGACCTGCGCATGATGGTGGCCAACGTGCTCAACAAGGAGAGCTTCATGAACCAGGAGATCACCAAGGCCTTCCACGTCCGCCGTGCCAACCGCATCAAGGAGTGCCTGGGGAAGGGGGTCTTCGCAGGTACAGGGGGCGAGGGGTGGCGGTGCCCTGCCGGGGACATCACACGGGCTCCCTCCCCTCCATCTGGGTCATTTGGCTCCCGCTGGGCTGTGCATGGACCCGGGCTCCCAGCCACCCTGAGCGCTCCCCCTCCACCGGGGCCACGCTGGGCTGCGCTCCCAGAGCCCTCGTCCCCTCCCCGCGCCATCCCCAGCACCTGTGTGGCTGTGCTGCGGTCCCTGTGCTGGGCTGGCCGCAGTATGGGGGGCTGGTGTCTTGGCACCAGCCGTGGCGTGGGACGGGGATGGCCAAGGGGTGCCTGCCCCGTGCTGAACCTGTCCCTGTGCCGCCCCAGACGTGGTTTTCCGCGTGGATGACGGGACTGTGCCGGCGCACAAGCCCCTGCTGATTGCTGGCTGCGACTGGATGATGGCCATGTTCCGGGGGGCTTTCCGGGAGAGCTACGCTGCCGAGGTGAGGGCACGGGGATGGCAGTGGGGGTGACCTCCAGGCCCCCGGGAGGATCGGCTGTCGTGGGGCTGCGGCTGTGCTGGCACGGGGCACGTGGGGCCCAGCTGCGCCCATGGCGTCCCCGTGCTCAGCCCCGGCTGCGGCGGGGGCAGGCGATGCCGGTGGCGGGGCAGGGTCTGTCCTTGCTGCAGCACCCACCCCGCCGGCAGAGACCAGCCCCCAAGCCCCTGTCCCGCAGGTCTCCCTGCCGGGTACCAACTGCGCCTGCCTGCGCGCCGTCCTCGACTTCCTCTACACCGGCGTCTTCACCCCCACGCCCGACCTGGACGCCATGGAGCTCCTCATCCTCACCAACCGCCTCTGCCTGCCCCGGCTGCAGGCGCTCACAGGTGAGCCCCCCCGGTGCCCGCGCTGACGTCAGCTGCCAATACGATTACGGAGCTGCGGGGCCGGGGATCGATGCGGCCCCGGGGTGTCATTAGCAGGGTCCTTATGTAAGAGCCGGACGAGCCCGGCGTAACCCCAGCGCCGGGCCGGGCACATCGTGTCCCTGGTGCGTATGGCTGCCACGCGTGCCCCAGCGCTCACGGCCCCTCTCCCTGCCCCCAGAGCAGTACGCCGTGGACGAGCTGCTCCGAGCCTTCATGCAGCAGGTGGAGATCGACGAGCAGGTGATCATCTACCTGGAGATGACGCAGGTACGCGGGGATGGGGGGCACAGGGTGGGGGCTGCTCCGGGACACGAAGCCCCAGGGTGGGCTCCGGGCTGTGAATCCCCAGCCCTGGCTCCCCCCACCCCTGCCTGCAGTTCCACAACGCCCGGCAGCTGGCCGCCTGGTGCCTGCACTACATCTGCACCAACTACAACAGCGTCTGCCGCCGCTTCCCCCGGGAGATGAAGTTCATGTCCCCAGGTAGGCTGCCGGGGGCCGGGCAGGGTTGGCCCCAGCCGTGCCGGGGCCGGCCGTGCCGTGACGCGCCGCCGTCCCCGCAGAGAATCAGGCCCACTTTGAGCGGCACCGCTGGCCGCCGGTGTGGTACCTGAAGGAGGAGGACCTGTACCTGCGCTCCAAGAAGGAGCGGGAGCGCGAGGAGCAGCTGCAGCGCAAGCAGCACACCCGCAGCAAGTGGTGCTTCTGGCGCCCCTCGCCCCACGTCTCCTGAAGCGAGGGGCACGGCCGTGACGCACCCCCGGGGCAGGGGGCACGGCCGCGCCCCGGCTGGCACAGGCCCTGCGGTGCTGGGCGGGGGGCTCCCCTCTCTGCCCCCCCCGCCCCGGGGCTGCGGCCGCTGCGGGCCCTGGGGGCCGCTGCCTGTTTACACCCCCGTCCCCAGGCTGGTTTACAGGCGCTCGCTGCCGCCGCCGCTCTGGTTTACGGCCCGAATCCCCCCCCCGCCGCCGCCACCTCGCGGTGCCTTTCCCTGGGGCGGCGGCGTGCCAAGCCGGGCAGGGCCCCCCCAACCCCGGCCGGCGCTGGTGCTACCTCTGACCGAGCAGTATTGTGGGGCTGGGGGATCTGCCGGCCCCCTCCCCTGCCAGGGCCCGCGGGAGGGTGCTGGCTCCCCGGGCTGGGGCTCTCCGGCCGGGCTCTCTGGTGCTGTATTTTCCCCCCTTCCTCTGCCTCAGCAGAGGTGGGGCCAAGCTGTGAGCGGGGCACGGGGCGGGAGGGCAGAGGGGCCGCGGGGGCTGCACGTGCCACAGGAGCTGCCCCTGCCCGCGGAGGGCGTCCCGGCTCACCCCGGTCATCTCTGTGCCTTGGACACGTCCCGGCGGGGCCGACGTCCCCGTCCCGGTGTCCCTGCGCTGCACAACCCTTTGTACACTTTTCTACTCCGCTCGCCCCGACCCAGCACAACCTCCCGGGCGCCTGCGCCCGCCTCAAGGGCTCTTTGTACCTACGCCTTCCCAACCACTGTGAGTGGGGCGCCGCGCTTCGCCGCGCCGACTGTTTTAACCTTTAATAAAGCCTTTTGTAACGGGACGGGGCTCCGACTCCTGCTCGGCAGGGTCCCACAGCAAGGAGCGACACGAGGCTCGGTTCAGGCGCGTTTATTGTGGGTGAGGTCCAGTGCAGTGGGGCTGGGGGGACAGGGCAGGGTGTAGAGTCCTTACCCGTAGCCGGGGGGGTGGGCAGCAGATGGGGGTACAGCATGAACAGGGGGATGCAGCGGGGGGGTGCGGTGCCTGGGCTCAGAGGCGCGGGGAAAGGGGCACGATGGGGGCCAGGGGCTGTGGCTCACAGCTGGGGGCAAAGCGGTGCGGGGGCAGCAGGCCCCCTGCCCGCAGCATAGCTCTCGCCCCCGCACAGCAGCAGGGGCTGGGGCTGCCTTTCCCAGGGCCGTGCCGGACCCTGCTGCTGTCGGGAGGTGCAGGAAGCTCCTGCGGGGGCCGAGCCGGATCCGGGAGCTGCGGGAAGCTCCTTCCCTGCCTGCTGAGGACGGGGCCTGCCCCGGGCAGAGCCCCCCCGCACACAGGGCCCCCCTGCCCCGCAGGGCCCTGGGAACAGCAGCCAGCAGAGAGAGGGACTGGGATACGGACAAGGACCAGGGGGACAGCGACCGCTGGGACAGGGCCGAGCCCTGCCCTGGACGCAGAGGGGGAAGCACCGGGAGCGCAGGGGGAGCCCCAGCACGGCGCGTGCCCCCTTCCAGCACCCCGTGTCTGGGGCAGGGGCAAAGCCAGCAGGGCACAGGGCCCCGGGCTGAGATCGGGAGCTGGAGCACAAGGACAGCCTGCTGGCACGCAGCGCCACGGCTCTGCTCGGTGACCTAGCAGTCTGTCCCTGGGGCGTTCAGCTGGCCTGGAAGAGCACAGTGCAGCCGCCTCTGCTTTTTCCAGCCCAGGAGCGCAGCTGTGGCCCCGCACATCTGGCTGCCAGCCGTGGAGCGTGCGGTCCCGCCGGGACGCAGCCGTGCCCAGGGCTGCTGGCAGGGTGCGGAGGCTCCTCGCCCCAGCCCGTAAGCACGCTGCCCCGAGGCGAGGCGGCCCACGCTGCAGCGCCCGTGGGTGCGGCCCCCCAGGAGGGAGCGGCTCTCGCAGCCCTCCCGGCCGGAGCAGCGTGTAGGGCAGGTTTGCCCTGGATCCTCTCCCGTTTGAAGCAGAGGTGCCGCGGGGAAGAGGGGAGCCGGTTCTGCTCCTCCCCAGGACTGCCGCTACCAGAGCCTGCGTCGAGGCAGCCGCTGCTCAGACACGTCACCTCTGCTGCCTCCTTCCCTCCCGGGAGGGCTCAGGAGGGGGCGAGGGGGCAAGGGGGCAGCTTTTGGCTCAGGGACCCACAGCCCTGTACGCCTGGGTCCCACTGAGCCAGAGCAGCTCCAAACCCACGTTCCCCGTGCACGGCCATGCCCCACTGAGGGCAGGTTTGCTTTGGGAGTGACAGGATCCCACTTCAGCTCCACCTCTGCGCTGATTTCCAGCCCACTGGGGTACAGCGCTGGGCCGGAGGGGGGCCTGGTGACCTGGCTCGGGACAGAGGGCGCAGCTCGCGGCCTACACCTGGCTGTAGCGGAAGATCTCGCTGAGGTCGTAGCCGGTCACGGCAAAGGAGCAGCCCTCGGGGTCGCAGAAACGGGCGCCGCAGATCTGGGTGTCAGTCACACACTCGGCGTGGCAGTGCTCGATCTGCAGCGGGAAGAGGAGCCAGCATGAGCGGCACAGTGAAGTAAGTGCAACCAGCACAGCCGCAGGCCCAGCAAGCTGCCTTAGATCCACGCCTTCCTGTAGAGCATCGCCTCCGAGCAACGGGCAGGCAGTGGGGTGCGGCCACACCACGGGGATGCGGCCAGCACTCCCCAGTTCAGGGGCACAAGAACCTTTCCTTTCTTGCAGCCCCACCGCTCGAGGGCAGGACTCAGGATCATGCCCAGGGGGAAGAGCGCTGGGCCACCACGCAGCAGCTCAGGCTGGGCCCAGGGGGCTTCCACCCAGCAGCTCAGCTCCGCAGCCCCCCAGCAGTAGCAGCACCCCGCGGGAGGCTGTGTGACCCAGCAGCACCGACCCACGGTCCCAGCGGGCCAGCGACAGCTCGCAGAGACCCACCCTGGCTCCAGGTTCCCTGCCGAGTGTCCGTGTCTCAGGCCTCACCTCTACATCGTCGGTGTCTGGGTTCCTGCTGAGCTTCCAGACGTGAACGAAGGAGTCCTCGGCACCCGAGAGCAGCTGCGAAGGGGAGCGGCAGAGAGGCCGTGGGGACTGGGACACCAGAGGGGTGCGGCGCAGCGTGCTGGTGCTGAGCAGCCCCTGCCGGCTCCGGGCCCGTGGGTCCCGCACGCAGAAGGCACAGCGGGCCGGGTGCCCGCTGCGGGCAGCTTACCCCTTACCTTTCCCGTCAGCGGCGCCAGGTCCAGGGCGTAGATCCAGCGAGCGTGAGCGTTGACCTCGGCGCGCAGGACGCCCGTCGCTGCCTCGTACAGCCGAATCTGCCCGTTGCCGTAGCCAGCAGCGACGACCCCATTCCAGAGCTTCACGGAGGAGCAGGTGCAGCTGGGCACAAGGGCACGCGTCACCTCCTCCCCTCCCGGCTGCACGCCCGCACGCTGGGGCCGGGGGTCCCGTCCTGTCCCGGCCCAGCACCCTCCCAGTCCCACACAAGAGCCGGGAAGGGTCCGGCCGGGGATGTCTGGTACCACCTCGCTGTCGGGATCCTGCCGTGCCGCTCCGGCTTACCCGAAGGCTGGGATCTTGTTGAGCAAGGTGAACTCCTCCCCAGAGCTCCAGATGCAGAGGGTCCCCGCGTCGTCGGCAGTCACCAGGTCCCCAGCCCCCTCCTGCAGGAGGGACGTGGGGTCAGCAGTGCCCCAGCACCTGCAGAGGCTGCTCGCGGCCCCAGGCACTGAGCTGCTGCGCACCGGAGCCAGAGCCTGCAGCAGGACAGGCTTAAAGTTTAACTGCCCCCAGAAACTGCTGACATTCTGCGAGCGAGGAAGGCTGGGCTGTGATCGTACACGGGCATTTCAGTTTAAACATGTCAGTGTTTGGCAATGCTAATTACACACGGGATAAATTTGTGAGAGCAATCACTACATCTCCTCCCTCTGCTTTCGAGTCACAACAGACTTCACCTCCACAGCATCTCGGATTGCATGTGCAAAGCACCATCCCTGCTTGCTAGAAAGCCTTTCAAACAAACCACAGAGCGAAGTCTGAGCGCAGCGAGTTAGAGAAGCCAGCCAGAGACAGACGAGAGATGAGAGACCAGCCTTCACGTAAACAAGCTCCATATCCAGGCTAATTGGGAACCAGTTCTAAGCAATTAATTGTTCAAGGGAGTCCCAAGCGCAGAGAAAGTTAAACGTACCTAATTAGAGAAAGTGTTTGAAAGTGTCCTCATTGGGAAGCATGCAGCCAGTAATGAGGAAGCCAATTAGAGTATCTGCAGAAATGTCAACCAGAACGAACTGAACTGGAGGAAGCCCCATCCTGACTCCAGACTGCTCTGTAATCAGGTGGAGTTATTTCATGTGGCAGGAGAAAGGTCACCACGGCATCGGTGGCAGCTCGGACAAGACACCTCCGTCCATTCGGCAAATTTAGCGAGGGGAAACAGACTTCTGGCCTCAGACACCTCCTGCACACGGCCCTGGGTGCGGAGCTCTCAGCCCCGTGCGGGCGCTGCCCTCGGCCTCCCCACCTGCCCCGCTCCCGGGGAGCAGAACCGCGGTCCCGCACCGGCAGCTCGGCGCCTGGGCTTGCTGCGGGGGTAGGGGCGTGACAGGGCTGCGTCCCCCCGTGCTGCCCTGGGGAGGGTCTGCTCCAGCAGCTCCCTGCCTGCGCGCTGGGAGCCTGAGTTCAGTGCGTGTTTATTCAGGGCTGGTTTTGCTCGTTTGCTCGTGTAGCAGACCGGCCTTTGGCTTCAATAGCCGCTGTGTGCTCTGGCACGCAGCCTGCTGCATCACAGGATATTCTCTGGCAATTAGTCACACACCCACAGTCACCCTTCTGTGGGAGGGCCTCAGCTCCTCATCTCTGTCAGGATGGTTCTGCCTCTGCACAGTTTGTCTTCTGAGAATCTGGGTGACCAGGACTGAGGTTCAGTCAGCCAAGAAACGGGGAGATGGAGGAGCTGAAACGGCAGGAACTGGCTGAACACCGATGGCACAGCAGGACAGCTGATGGGGTGGCTGCTCCCCGCTGTCTGAGCAGCGGAGGGAGGAGCTCTGAAGCGCCAGCCTGCAAACGCGGCGTTTTAAACTACTCTCGATGGCAGTCTGCTTACGCTGCACGCCACGCTGAGCCAGCCGGGCGGCTGGTTATGGGCTGCAGCAGGGGCTGAGGGCGCCCCAAGCCAGAGCTTCCCCCAGACCTATCCTGACCTCCCCTAACAGCAGAGACCCCCCGGTGCCACAGCAGCCTCGGGAGCCAATGTCCTCAGTGAAGGAGGGAAGGTGAGAGCTGCCTGCTGCCCTGCACCGCAGGCAGAGGCCGCCTTGGCCACACCACGGCCTGCATGTGGCAGGGATTGGGCTGGCCGTGGTGCCACACACCAGGAAAGGCCCCAGGCAGCCCCCACGCCGAGGGGTGGCTGGAGCCCCCACCACCCCCTCCCACAGCTGGGACCCCTGCAGCACCTCTGGCCCCGGGCAGTTTGGCCCCGGTGGCTGCTGGCCGCGCTGGCCACACACGTACCGGAGCCTGGCCCAGCTCCGCCGCGATGTCGGTGATGGCGTCGCGGTGCTCCTCCAGGACCTCGCTCACCGTCACGTTCGTCCCTTTGTGGGGGATGTCGAACACCAGCACCATCCCGGAGGACGTCCCTGCGGGGGGACCGGACCAGAGGTGTCAGCAGGACGCGTCCCACAGCCGAGCCCCCAGCTCCCGCCGTGCCTGCAGCCGCGCTCTGCTCTCCCCCCGACCCTCTGCCTGCGTGAGGCCGCTCCCGAGGGAGAATGTCGCGCAGACCGACCCCTCTGCCGGCACAGCTGCCCCACACACCGGCTCCCTACGAGAGCCGCAGCGTGAGCGCAGCCCTTCAGCTGATCCCACGTCGTCACGTTCCACCCGGGGCCATGAAGGCCACCCGGCGTGGCCCTGCCTTCCCTTCCTCCCTCTCGCTGCCACACTTCACTCACCCACGCAGATGAAGCGTTCTCAGCTGCAGCGATCCCTCGGGCAAACACGGCTTGTGCTGGAAGGAACCAAGAGCTGGCTGAGCCTGTGGCAGCCACAGGAACGCCCGGTTGAGTTTCATCCCCAGTTCTGTAGTTGCCACGGGGCCCCCCGAGCCCCTCCCTCCAGCTTTCCTAGGCCCACGTGAGGCCTGGACAGAGGAGTCGGGATGGTGCCAAAACTTCCAGACCCTTCTACTAACCTGCCATGCAGCACCCGGCCTGGCTCGGCCCTGCCTGGGCGTGGGAGCAACGCTGCTGGGGTCCCAGGCCGGCAGGGAACCAGGCTGCCCAACAGGAACCCGATCCCACACTCCCAGGGGCAGCACGGGGGGATCTGGGAGCCCCTTGCCGCGCTCCCACTGCGGCGCTTACCTGGCGGGTGCTCTGCGACGTCCAGCGCGTGCCAATAAACCATGACGGAGCCATCCGACTCGTACATCTGGAAAGAGAAAAAGCAGCGGGGTGAGAGCCGGCCGCTGGGAAAGCTGCTCCCCGCAGCCTCGGGCTCACCCCCCGCCACGGGAGCTCCAAACGGGAGCAGCAGCGCCCTGCGCCCGCAGCCCACGCCCCGGAGCCCGGCTGCAGCCCGGCTGCCTTCAGCCCGCCCTTCCCAGCCCCCGGCTGCCCTGCGTGGGGAGCCGCCTCACCTGGATGCCTTTCTGCGAGGTCAGCACCAGCAGCACCCGGGCCGGCAGCACGCACCAGGCGGCCTGGAAGGAAACGCGGCTCGGCGGGGGGCTGGGGCTGGGGGCAGGAGCCCTCGCCCCCTCCCCAAGGGGGGACCACCGGCAGCCGCCCCAGACACGCGTGCTGCGGGGGCTGGGCGTGGACATCAGCGACCCCCCAAGCTCACACAGAGCTCCCCAGGAGGCTCCTTCCCTCCCGCCGCCTCCTCCCGGTACCGGGGGCGCTGCGGGTGCTGCCCGTGCCCCGGCCGGGACGGCCCCCCCCGGCACGGCCCTGCCTCCGCCCGCCCAGCGCAGGGCCCGCGGGGCCCGCCCGGGCCGGGCATCGGGCGGCGGGGGAGCGGTAAGGCCCGGGCACACCGGGAGCGCCGCCCGCCTCGGGGTGCCGGGAGGGGAACGGGCACCGGGACCGGGACCGGGACCGGGACCGGGACCGGGACCGAGACGGCGCCGCGGCAGGCGCCGGGCGGCCCCGGGGCCGGGGCCGCGACCGGGACCGCGACCGGGGCCGGGCCCCGTCGGCCCCACCCTGCGTGACGGCAGGCGGCGGCGGCGGCCGGTCCCCCCGGCGGGGCGCGCAGCTGGCGCTGGAGGCGCCCAGCCCGTCGGCGGCGGCGCTGAGCACGGCGACGGCGGGGCCGCGCACGGCGCAGAAGCAGGCGAGCTGGCGGTGCGGCAGGCGCAGCACGCTGAGGTTGTTGTAAAGCGCCGAGCCGCCGCCGCCCAGCTGCACGCTCCTGCCCCGCCGGTACATCCCGGCCGCGCCCCGCCCGCCCCGCGCCGCCTCAGCCCCGCGCGCCGACAGCCATGGGAGACGGCGGCCGCCGCGCGATGACGTTCACGCGCGGGGGAGCGCGGCACCGGCGCGCCTCGGGGCGGGGCCGGCGTCGCCGCGGAGACCGGGACGCGGCGCGGCGGGGAGCGGGGGGCGCCGGGGGCGGGTGCGGGGGGGGCGCCGGGGGGCTCGTGGGCGCGGGCGGGCAGCGGGGGCTGGGGGGCTGGAGTAAGTGGGTGTGCTCGGCGGGGGGCGGGGGGGTTAGGCGGGGGCACGGGAGGGGCTGGGGGCACCGGGGAGTGCGGGGGGCACCGGGGAGTGCTGGGAGGTACTGGGAGGAGCTGGGGGCAACTGGGAGGAGCTGGGGGCACTGGGGAGTGCTGGGAGGTACTGGGAGGAGCTGGGGCACGCTGGGAGGAGCTGGGGGCGCTGGGATGTGCTGGGAGCACTGGGAGGGGCTGGGGGGTACTGGGATGTGCTGGGGAGTACTGGGAGGGGCTGGGGGCACTGGGAGGGGACAGGGGAACTGGGAGGGGCTGGGGGCACTGGGATGGGGGCGCTGGGAGGGACTGGGGAGCACTGGGAGGGGGCTGGGGGCACTGGGCTGGGGGCACTGGGAGGGGCTGGGGGCACTGGGAGGGGCTGGGGGCGCTGGGATGTGCTGGGGACACTGGGGGGAGCTGGGGGCACCGGGAGGAGCTGGGGGCACTGGGAGGAGCTGGGAGCACTGGGGAGTGTGGTGGGTGTAGGGGGTGCCAGGCCAGGGGGTGCCGGGAGGCAGCAGGGAGCCCCCAGCCCTGCCGGGCTCTCCTGGGCACCGCGGGCAGGCCTGGCCACAAGGGTGGCGGCTGTGTCCTCCGTCCAGAGCATGGCCTCCCGGGAGAGCGAGCGGCCGCCTCCAGGCTGCGCGGGGACAAGTTCCCGGCCCCCCACGGCCGCCGCCGTCCCCAACGGACGTTGTCCCCGGGCGCCTGAGCGAGGCGCAGTGGCTGGCGCTGGTCGCGGCTGAGAAGGGGATGAGGATGTGGGGGACGTCCTGGCGGAGCTGCTGGGCCGCGTGATGGAGGAGTGCTTCCAAGTCTACCTGGCTCGGCAGTGTGGCAGCGCCAGCACCGCCTGCGGGACACCGCGGCCGCCGTCCCCGTGGGCCCCTCGCCCGCCGCGCTTGGTGGCCGCGGGGCTGGGGGCTGCCAGGCCTCACCGTGTGAGCCACGCTCACGGCTGCCCTTTGCCGTCCGCACCGGGTACCGAGGCGGGTCCTGTGCTCGGCAGCGCGTGCCCTTCACCGTGAGCCAGGCGAGGGACGCCATGCTGCAGGTCGCCGCGTGGCGCTTCCTGGCGCGGGACGAGGGGGATGCGGAGCTGCGGGGGGGACGGCGCCGGCAGGAGGACGAGGAGCCCGAGCCCTGCGCCATCGACACCTGGGCTCAGGGCTCGGTTCCCGTCCTGCAGGAGCATCCGTCCCTGTGCCCGGGGACAGAGAGGGTGACAGCCCCCAGAACCCTCCTGCGCCCCGAACACCCCGGATTTTCCTTCCTCCTGTTTGTGGGGCCTGGGGGGGAGCCCGGCTGGCTGGGGCTGAGCCCGGGGGTCCTCACAGCTGTGGCCATGTCTGGGTGAGGGGCAGGAGGAGCTCTGGGTGCTTGCTGCGGCTGCTCAGGGCATCGCTCGGGTGTACCTGGGACAGTTCCACACCCCGTGTCCCCCGCGTGATGCCACAGGGCTGCAGGGGTGATGAGGGGCCGGTGCCTGCGGCAGCCCCGGTGCAGCCGAGCAGCCCCTGCTGCACCCTTGGCAGCGCCAGCGTGGGGACAGTCCTCAGACCAGCCCAGGCTGAGCGCAACACCGTGACCCACCCCAAAGCATCCCCAGCTTTGCCCTTTCCTGGGCAGGTGCCACACGTGGGTGCCGTGGCTGGGGCTGGGCTGCTGTGCTGCCCTGCCCCAACGCCGCCCCTGTGTCCTGGCCCAGGTCTCCAGCACCGACACCGTCCTGTCCGAGGCCGATGTGCCTCCTCAGCACCCCGCAAGCGTGCCAGCACCTTCCCACCACGCCTCTGCCGCAGGACGGGGAGCTCACCGCTCCCCAGCCACCCAGGGGAAGATCCAGCAGCTCCCATGGCCCAGCACCGCGACCAGCCCCGCTCAGCCCTGCCGCGGCACGGCCCCGCCGCCAGCCCCGGCACCGCCCAGGCCCTTGCCCGCCTCGAGAGCCTAAGCCCCTGGCACAGAGGGAGGCTGGCAGCGCGGCGGAGGACGGCGGGGACGGACTGCTTCTGCCCTCTCCTGCACACCCCTGGTGACAGATCCAGACGGGGAGGCCCCCGCGCAGCAAGGCGATGGGCGTGCAGATAAGCCCGGCACCACGCTGGGAACCTCCACGGCTGGACCCCGACAGGCGCTGGATCCCGGCCCAGGTGGAGGTGCTGGACCCGGGCGAGAGGCAAGTGGCAAGCCGTGTCCCCAGCCGCCCGCCGGGCACAGCCGGGAGCCTCGGAGCCCCGCCGTGCGGCTGTGAGGGGCCGGGCAGCTCGCTGCCCCCCCCTGGGGCTGGCAGCTGCGGGGGGAGCACGGCCCCTGCCGCCTGCCCCGGGGGCCCGGCAGCCCAGCAGCCCCCAGCCCCCAGAAGCTGGGCTCCTTGCTGGGTGCCGTCCGGCTGGCCCCTGGCGTCACCATCAGGCGCGGCAGCGGCGAGAGACATGGACTCTGGCCTCCCTGCTCGCCATGAGGAGGAGGAGGAGATGGGGGAGGCCAGGCGGGACCTGAGGCCCCTCCGCCCCACCGTGCCCTCCCCACTGTCGCGGTGAGCCAGGTCACCGGCTATGGCCCGCATTGAATGCCAGCAACCATCCGACACCTCCCAGGCTGTGGGTCAGTGTGTGGCGCGCGGGGACCTCCCTCTGCTCAGGGCCAGCCCCGTCCCCGTCCCTGCCCCCATCCCGGCGTGTCCCGCACAGAGCCGTGGGCACTGTGGGTGCCGACCCCCTGCTCCCCTCTGTAGGCTCTGTGTGACCCGGGGCTGCTTCTGGCAGCCCCTTCCTAACCCAGCGCCTCCAACACCGCTCCCTCCCCTCCTCTCCTGGGCATTTCTCAGCAGCCGCGGGTCCGGCACCGCGGGACCCCGGTGTCCTGATGCACGCGTCTGTGCTCGCCCCGGGCACGAGCACTGCCTTGTGCCAGGCTGGGTGCCCGCACCCCCGCTGCTCCCCCTCCTCGTGCACGGGCAGCCCCAGGCTGGGAGGCCAGCAGCCGCGGGCACAGCCCTCGGCACGGAGGTGATCCATGGGCACGGGCTGGGAAACCGGCTCCGTCAGCTCCCTCGCATGCTGCCGGCCCCGTGCCCACCAGCCCCCTCGCCCTGCCTGAGCTCGGGTGCTGCGCCGCTATGCTTGGGGTGCGGGCTCATCCTGTGGGGTTGCTCCCCTTGCCACAGCCGCCCGTTCCCGACTCCCGGTGCCCGTGGCTGTACCGAGGTCGCTGCTGCGAGCGTGCCTGTGGGCTCCCGTGCCCCAGGGCCTGCACTTTGCTGTCACAGGGGCAGTGCCGTGGCCTGGGGCTGGCAAAACTTCCACCCACCGGCCGAGTGCCCACCGATGGATGCAGCACGTGGTGAGGTTGGGCTCTTCACAAGCTCTGGGAAACAAAACAAATAAACTCAAGGTGCTCCCGTAGCACCTGGGAAGCAGCACTCGGCAGCGACCATTTATCACGCCAGCAGGCTGCTTTTCAGCTCGGCTGGGGGACCGAGCCACCGCAGGGCTGGCTCTGACAGCTCTCTGGCTGCACGATGTGCCCCAGTTTCGCTAAAAAGAACCGTTTTTTGGGCTGTGGCCATCTGCTGGTGCTCAGGGGTGGCTCAGCTGGGGCCGGGGATCAGCACCGGGGAAATGCCCGGTGTGGGCAGGGAGCTGCAGCAGAGCTGGGCCGGTGATGCTCATCCAGCGCCCGATGCTTCGAGTTGCCTGTGCCCGGGGGGAGCTGGATGCATTCCCCGGGGGAGTACCGCCGGTGCTGCTTGCCGATGGAACGGCCAGAAGGGGCCGGCCCGGGAGTGTGCCCGGGGGAAGAGCCGTGCCTGTCCCCAAACGTGCCACTGCTGGCCCCGGGGCTCACGGAGGGGCTCCCAGGCCACGTGGGCGAGCAGCCCCGGGAGCCACACGGGCCGCAGCCGTGCGCAGCCTGGCCTCCTGCCCCCTTGTTAGCATTCACGAAGGCACATAATCCACAAAGCGATTATATGAAGGTGCTTTATTAGGCGCTGGAAGTTAGGGGCATGCCTGCCCAAATCTAACTTCGTCCGATTTCTTCACTCAGTTCTCTTTTATCTTCTAAAATGTGCATGTAAGTTTCACAACACATCTATGCATATTCATTTCCTAGCTCCGCCTAGCCCCGCTTCGTATGCTAATTATCTTATCAGTCCTTCTGCGCTTGCGTGTTACTCTCTGGTGGTCGTCTGGGTGGTAGTCGGATGAAGTAAGATGTCTTCATCAGAGCTGAACTTTTTACCTTTTCTTCTTACGCATGGTCTCTGAGCCCTTGGTCTCAGTCCAAACCATAAGGTTGGTTTGACCCAGTTCCCGGGGTCCAAAAGGCCCCCGTTATCTAGATGTCTTGCAAGTTTGGCATTCTTTTAGTCCTCCTCCTTACTCCTCATCATGAATCGGTGCATTCGCTCATGCTATCTTTGCACATATATTTTGTATCTTCCAAGCGCAGCCCAGGCACAGTACATCACAAATGTAACACATATTAAGCAATATTCATTGCATAATGTATATTTCATCTTCTATTACCAACACCCTCTGCCCCTCCCTGGAGCGAGCCCCCACGTTCCTGCTGGCTGTCCTGGCTCGGGGGGCAGGGGGGAACCATGGCGTGCCAGGGCTGCGGGGCTGGACGAAGGTCCTCAGCTGGACTCTGTCCCCCATACGGATCTCGGTGCCCCGGACGCACCCTTTCCCTGAGCCAGCCGCTGTCCCCCGCCATGGAGCTGCCGAGCGCCTGCAGCCACCCGGGCTGGTCCGTGCTGGCGCTGGTCCTGGGGCTGCTGCTCTGGGCCAGGAGGAGACAAGGCTGGGACCCGCGCAGGTGCCCCACCGACCTGACGGGCAAGACGGTCATTGTCACGGAGCCAAACAGCGGTGAGACAGCGCTGGTGGTGTGGGGGGGCCACGGTGTTGCAGAGGCTGGGGCGTGGGGACGCAGGACATCAGGATGCCACGCGGGGGGGCGGGGAGATGCAGGACAGGGGCGCAGGGCTGTGGGACCCCGTATGGCCATGGGGCTTGGCTGCCATGGGACCCCCCCTCTCCAGCTGCCGGACTTGCTCTGGTGGCACAATGGCCCCAGGAGAGGCTGGCAGCTGGTCCCCAGGGCGTGCACGTTGTGCCCCCGGTGCCTCTGCGCCCTGCACCACGCTCACCGCCGGCCGCGTGCCTGGGGACCTGGTGCCCGCCGGCATCCTCTGCGCGGGAGCTGCTCTGCCTCGCCAGGCTCTGGGCAGCCCGCAGATGGACTCTGTCCCCGGTGAGTTAATGACTGACAGCCAAGGCCACCGCGGTGCCGCCTGTCCAGTGGGCTACCACACTGCCAGCCGCCCCTGGCACTGCCTCGCCCCTAAGCTGCTCCTGCCCGGTCCCTCTGCATGGCACAGGGCTGCCACAGGGCCACGTGTGGGCTTGGTGACCACGTCTGTGCTGCGTGCTCCAGGCGAAGCCCCGAGCGAGCTGCGGGGATCTGCCGCCCTCGGCTCCTTCCCGCACCCCGCACCCGTCCTGCCCCATCCCCATCCCACTCAGGCCCCCCGCCCTGCACTGCCTGCGGCCCAGGGCTGCCGGCCCCATTTCGGCCCCGCGCTGATGCCCCCTGCTCCAGGGCTGTGGTGCCCGCGGTTCAGCACCGGGCTCCTGGCAGCGCCTGAGCTGCCTGGCACGGGCCTTGGGGGCGGCGGGCACGGACCCTCGGGGCTCCCCTCGCCACAGGGCCCAGGCGGGGGACCAGCCCGGGCGCCCGCTCCGTGTCCTGCAGGGATCGGCAAGTGCGTGGCCCTGGACCTGGCCCGCAGGAACGCCCGCACCATCCTGGCGTGCCGGAGCCGGGAGCGGGGCCAGGCGGCGGTGGAGGAGATCCGTGCGGCCACGGGCAACCCCGCGGTGCTGCTGCGCCTGCTGGACACCAGCTCGCTGGCCTCTGTGCGCGCCTTTGCCCAGGCCGTCCTGCGGGAGGAGAAGCGGCTGGACGTGCTGGTGAACAACGCCGGCCTCACCGGTACGCGCCGGGGCCCCGCTCCCCATCCTGCCCCGGGGGGCGACGCCTGCCCCCACGGCTCCCCGCGCCTCCTGCAGGGCTGCCCCTCACCATCACGCCGGAGGGGCTGGAGCAGACCTTCGCCACCAACTACCTGGGCCCGTTCCTGCTCACCAACCTGCTGCTGGGTGAGCGCGGGGGCTGCCGGGGCTGGGGGTGGCTGGGGGCCGCCCCGCTCACCCCCGGCTCCGCGCAGACCTGCTGAAGGCGTCGGCACCCGCCCGCATCGTCAACGTCTCGTCCTTCCGGCACGGCGTGGGCACCGCCGACGTCCGCTACCTCACCGGGCAGGCGCAGCCCGGCGGCCTACGACCCCATCTACAACAGCACCAAGCTGCATGAAGTCCTGTTCACGGCCGAGCTGGCCCAGCGCTGCGGGGCACAGGTGGGTGCCGTGCCCCGGCCGTGCCGCGCCGTTCTGTGCCCTGCTTGGCCTCAGGCTCCGGGGGTGGCTGCCCATCCGGGCCGCTCCGCCCGTCCCCACCCACACCGCGCTGCTGCGCTGTGCCCCAGGAGCTGCACAGGGGCCGAGGGGGCTCAGCCCTCTTAGAGGCACCACGGGACCCCCCGCATCCCCCGTGGCTGGGCTCAGGGAAGGGGCCCTTCCTGCTGCCCCGGGAGGGTGCAGGGGCCCAGCCCCTCTTTTCCAGGGCCATCCCGCCACCTCTGCCGCGCTCGAGACCCTGCTTGGGCACGGTGGCGGCTGACCCGGTACCGGTGGAGCGGGCGCTGATGGTGCCGGCCGGGCAGGGGTGACCGCCAACAGCGTGAACCCCGGTGTGGTGAGCACCAGAATCATGCGGCACTTCAGCTGGGCGATGCGCTCCCTCTTCCTCCTCATCCGCCCCCTTCATCAAGGTGAGCGCAGGCACCGGGGGGCTGAGCGGGAGCTGCCCCACAGCTCGGGGGCGCTGGGCCGGGCAGGGGCAGCAGTGGCCCCCTCCTCACCGTCCCTCCCCCGGCAGCGGCGGAGCAGGGCGCCGTCAGCACCATTTACTGCGCCGTCTCGGAGGAGGTCTCGGGCATCACGGGCAAGTACTTCGGCAGCGCACCTGCGGGCTTGCGCTGCCCTCCGCAGCCGCCCGCGACGCCGGCCTGGCTCGCAAGCTCTGGGAGGAGTCGGAGCGGCTGACGGGGCTGCCGGCGGGCCCCCAGCACTGAGCCGGTGCTGCTGGGGGGCCCCCGGGCTGCCGAGCCGCCTGGCATCCCCCGAGCCGCAGCCAGCGCCGAGGTGCGGGACGCTTCCCCAGCTCCAGCGGTTGCCACCACCGCAACGCGCGGCTGAGCTCCCCCAGCCCCTTCCCCGGCGGGGCACGGGGAGCACAACTGCGCTGGGACGGGGCAGAGGCGTCGTCAGTGGCCACGGGCAGTCGCAGCACTCGCAGTGCAACTCCTTTATTAAAGGCCTCTGCACGGCCAGACCCGCTCTCCGGGCTGGGCGCCTACTCCCAGGTGATGTCCAGGTCCAGTCGCTGCTTGCGCACCGCCTGCAGGAAGCCGTCGTAGTCCCGGCGGTAGATGTCGCGGCAGCGGGACAGGTCCAGGCGGCACAGGCGGCCGTCGGAGGCCAGCAGCAGCTGCACAGTCTGGCTGGACACCTGGCTCTCGACCAGCGAGAGCTCCCGCAGCTCCAGCAGGGGCGGCCCCGGGGCCGCCAGCACCGTTTCGAACACCGAGTCCAGCGAGAAGGGGATGCCGAGCAGGGAGAGGCTCTGCAGGCGCGGCGAGCGGCACAGCAGCGAGGCCAGCGTGGCACGCAGCACCAGCCCGTGCGGGACTGGCAAAGGGCTGGCGGTGCGGCCAGGGACCGGGAGAAGCGCTGGAGCCGGGGGAAGGCGTGGGGCAGCAGGCCGGTGTCCAGCGGGGGGGCTCGTCGGGGGGCTCCTCGTCGGGGCGGGAGCCCGGCGGGGCCTGCAGCTCGGTGCTGAAGGCCTGCAGGTTGGGGCAGCTGCAGGAGCAGGGCGCCCAGGGAGAGCTCGTCCTCGTAGCAGAAGCCGTGCAGGGCGAGGCTCTGCAGCTGCGGGCCCAGGCCGCGCGCCAGCGGCAGCACCTCGCCCAGCGCCCGGCCCCGCGGCCCCGCGCAGGACAGGCTGAGCCGCGCCAGGCGGCCCCAGCGCAGCGCGGTCCCAGCCGGCCGCCGCGCCGTCCCCCAGCCACACGCCGACCTCCTCGGCCTCGGGGCAGACGGCGCAGGCGGTGCCGAGGACGGGCTCCTCCACCTCCTCCAGCCGCCGCAGCGGCAGGGTGAGCCGCGAGCCGTTCCGCGCTGCGCCAGCAGCTCCTGCAGCGAGGGGAAGCCGTCGGCGTCCCCGCCGCCGCCCAGCTGCGCGCGTGGAGGAGGCAGAGCGCGTCGGCACGGCGCTGTGCGACAGACCTCCAGGCGCGGCAGGGCCAGCAGCAGAAGGCCAGCCGCCGCCACCATGCCGCCGTCCCCGCCGGCTCGAGGCCGCGGGCCCAGGAGGACGCGGAGCACGGGGCAGCAGAGGGCCGCTCCAGCGGGTCGTAGGCCAGGTGCGCAGGGCGCGCCGGCGACACCTTCTTGCAGCGGGACACGTCCAGCTCCCGCAGGCGCGGCAGCAGGAGCCCACGGCCGAGAGCACCTGGACGTTGGCCTGCGTCTCCGCCAGCCCCAGGTGGCTCAGCAGCGGCAGCTCCTCCACCAGGTCCACCAGCACGTCCGCCGACAGCCGGCTGCCAGCCGTGCAGGTCCAGGGCGCTCAGGGCTCTGCCGCCGACAGACGGAGCCTACCTCAGCAGGGCACGGGGCTCGGGGGGGACCCCAAACCCTGCTGCCGGAACAGCCCTACGCCCTACCGCCGCGCAGCCGCCCCGGCCGGCTCACGGGGGCTGCAGCACCCAGCCCGTGCCCCCAGCAGGGCGGGGGTCTCGCACCCAGCCTCAGCCAGGGCAGCGTCAGCCCCACGGCATCGCCTGCGGGAGATCTGGGGCACGGAGCCAGGCAGGGCCGGGAGAGAGGGACCCAGAGCCCCTCGCTCCCTCCCTGAGCCCCCGCACCCGGACGCTGGCAGGGGACCGGGGCACCCCGGCTGCCAGCCCCTGTGCTGAGCCCCACGGAGGGCGATCGCCCCCCCGCCCTGCCCGCTCACCTTGCAGCGCACGCTGACGAGCTGGCCGATGGCGTTGCTGACGAGGCCGGGGCAGGAGCGCAGGCTCAGCTCCTGGAGGTGCGGCACCAGCAGCAGGTGGAGCGCGGCTCGCGTCAGGCGCCGGCTCTCACCCAGCAGCCGGATGAGGTCCTGCACCAGGCTGCCGGCTGCGGGGGGCGTCGGGGGGGGTCAGGGAGCGGGGCCTCGGCACCGCTCGCCCTTCCTCCTCCTCGCCCCCCGCCGCAGCTCACCCAGGTCGTTGAAGGGGCCCATGACGTAGCGGAACTGGTACTCGTCCAGGTAGTTCTCGCTGTAGTCCTTCACCCACACGCTCTGCATGTGCTGCGCCAGGCTCTGCAGGCAGAGGCTGCCCAGCGCCGGCACCGGCTTCCTCCTGGGCATCTGGCTGCTGGGGGGGAGCTGGTGGTCAGGCGCTGCCCCCGGGCTGCCCGCCCACAGCGGGCACCGGGGCTTCCTGGGCCCGAGCTTATCTTGGGTGGGTTTTAGCTATTTCTGCACGGTTGTTTAAGGGAACTGCTGCCCAGGAGCGCGCTGTCGCACCGGCCTGGCTGCGTGGCTGCCGCCCGCTGGGCTCAGCGAGCCGCGCTGCGCGGGCACCGCTCGTGCCTGGCTTGGTGTGGTGCCGTGGTTTAGTCGGGAATAAACCCTAACCAGGACCGGGAGCCACCAGCGGCGCAGCCGCGGCGCGGGCAGCCTGCGCGGGAGGTGACAGCGGCGCTGGGACGCGCGGAGACCCCGAGCGGCAGCCAAGGGGTGCCCAGGGCTCACCGCCGCGCGTCCTCCCGGCAGGCGGGCCGGGCACCGGGGGCGAGCAGCACGGCGGGGGGCAGGGGTCGGGAAGCTGCGGTGGGAGCGGTAACGGCGGCGCCACCGGGGCTGGCACCCAGCGGCACGGCGCCGTGCCGCACAGCCGCGGGCAGGCAGCGGGGGGGTGCTGACAGCGCCCACGGCGGCCGGGCTGGCGGCGCGCTGCGGGCCCGGTACCGCGCGGGGGGACCCCCCGGAGAGCCGGGCACCGGGCGGGGCGGGGGGGGGCCGGCGGGAGCCGCCCGCGGGTCACCGGGCAGCGGGGCGGGAGGGGGCGGGCCGTGCTGCCGCCGGACACAGCCCGGCACCGGGCACCGGGCACCGGCCGCCCCCCGGGGCCGAGCGGCCCCGGGCCCCTTCCGCGGGGGGGCGGCGCGGTCCCGGCCCCGGGACCCGACCTCGGCGGAGCCGCCCGGGGCCCGAGGGGGCCCAGGGGAGCGGCCCCGCTGCTGCTGCCGCCGGGGCCGGGCCGGGCCGGGCCGCGGGGGGGGCTCGGGCCGGGGCCGGCGGGGGGACCGGCCCGGGCCGCCCGCACCCCACAGCACTTACCGGCGGCGCTCCCCGTCCCGTCCCGTCCCGTCCCGGTCCCGTCCCGCTTCCTGCTCCCGCCAGGCCCCGCCCCCGCCCCCCGGCCCCCCGGCCGCGCCCTGCCCCGCCCGGCCCGGCCGGGCCCGGTGTGGCCTCCCCGCCCCCCCCGCCCCCGCCACGGAGCGCCCGGCGCCCGGCCGGCTTCACCCCGCGCACTGCGCCTGCGCGCGGCCTCAGGTCCCTTCCGCCCTTCCCTCCCCGCCGGGCTGCCCCGCGCCACGCCTGACGGCCCGCTACGCTGCCGGCGGCGGGGGCCCTGCGGAGCGGCGTGGCGCCGGGCAGCCCCGGGGGGGCCTGGCGGGGGCCTGGCGGCGGGGCGGTGCCGTCGGCTGCCGAGGGCGGGCGCGGGGCGCGGCGGTGGCGGCGGCGGCAGGTACCGGGCGGGGGGAGGGGCGGCACCGGGACCCCCGGGCGGGCGGGGGGCGGGGGAGGAGCCCGGGGAGGAGCCCCCCAGCCCCCCCCAGCCCCCCCGCGCGGGGTCCGGGCTGCGCCGAGCGCTCCGCCGGCGGCAGGGGGCGGCGGGGCCGGGCCGGGCCGGGCCGGTTCGGAGGCGCCGCGGCCGTTACCGGCACCCCCGGGCGCCCCCCTCGCAGCCGCGGTACCTCGGGGGCGCCCCGTGAGCCGCGCCCCACGGCCCCGTCCCCGGCTCCGTCCCCGTCCCCCCGGGCGCCCTCCGCCGGGCCGGGTCCCTCGGGGCCTTCCCCGGGTCGCCCCCGCAGCCCGGGCCGGTCCCGCCGGGCGCCGTGCGGGTCTCGTTGTGCGGCCTCGGCCGGGTCCCGTCCCTTCTCCCCTCAGCTCCCGGGCGGGGCAGGGGCCGCGCGCTGCTCCCCCGGCGCTCCGGGGGCTCCCTGCCGAGGTAAAGGCGGGGCTCCCCGGCCTTCCTGGGAACCGGGCGGGGGCAGCAGCGAGCCGTCGGTTGGTTCTTCGCCGTTGTCTCTGGGAACGCACCGGGGGCTGCGGGAGCGGCGGTGCTGGGAGCAGAGGCCGCCCTTGTGCAGGCTGCGCCGTACCGACGCGCTACCGCAGCCCCAGGTCCCGCGCAGGGCTTGCAGAAGCTGAATCGCGGGGGCGTTCGCTCCTGCTCCCGAGGAGCTCGCAGGGTTTTGTTTGCTTGCTTAAAAAACTCCTGGCGGTCACGAAACGGCAAGGAGAAAACTTGGCAGCGAGCGCGCGGGGGCTGTTGTGGCTGGCCAGGATCTTCCTGTCGGCGTACCGAGGAGCGCTGTGCCGGGCCTTTGCCTGGGTGACTCCGGGTGGCGAGGGGACCCAGGGCCAGGGCAACGCCGCCCCGTGCGTGGGAGGCGGGGTGCCGCCCTCGGCACGGGGGGGCAGCTGCGGTTACGTGCCGCCGGGAGAAACGGGCTCCCCTCGCTCAGGAATTCCACAATTTGGCAAAGGGGAGAGGTCTGTTAAGGGTAATCGCTCCGACAGGGAAGCGAAGGCGGCTGCGTGGGCGCTGAAAGGCGGCGGCTGCTTTCCCGGCACTTTGGTCGAAGCCTCCCGGAGGGAGCGGGAGCGACGAACGGCTGCGGCGGCTCCCAGCCCCGCGGCAGCGAGGCAGGGCAGGCGCGTCCCCGTCAGCTCTTGGGGCGAGCAAAACCCGTGACAGCTGCGGGTGCCGGCTGGTGGCTGCGGGCCGGAGCTGGGCCGCGAAACACCGAGCTGCGAAATAACCAGCGGGCGGCCGGCACTCACCTGCCCCTGCGAGCAGGGCGACGTGGCGGGGCTGCGGCATCCTGCGCTGCGGTGCTCGCTCCCCCGCGAGGCGCGGCGGCTGCGGTGCTGGCGGCCCGGCTTCGGCGGCGGCGAAAACCGCGGAACGCGGGCCGCGAGGGAGGGACGCGGAGCGCCGTCGGCTTCCAGCTCCCGGCGCGGCGCTGCCCGGCTTTGTTGCGGCGCTGCTCGGCCGCCGCTCGGTTGGGAAATGCTGCAGTCGTGCAGGGCGCAGGCTCGCGGCGCTCACCGCCCGCCGGGTCCTAGCGCCTGGGGCTGGTTCCTGCTGCCACCGGGCTGGGCTGCCCCGCGGCACGGCACGGCGCGGCGCGGCACGGCACGGCACGGCACGGCGCGGCACGGCACGGCACGGCGCTGTGCCTGGCGGCAGCCGCCTCCCCTGCTCCGGGACTCCGCGCGCAGGCAGGGCTGGATTTTGCCCCGGCGGTGCCGCGCCGCTCACCCGCTCCTGTCAGCTGGTGTAGGGACGGGCGAGGGGCCCCCCAAAACCTTGCCCGGCTCGCTCCAGTGCTTTCGCTGAGGAGTTCAGCGCCCGTGGCGGTGTCGCAGGGGCTGTGCCCAGCTCTCCGCGACGCTCCTGCCAAAGCCGCTGCCTGTGCCGCGAGCCTCTCTGCTGCTGCGGGGCGCTCACGGTTACGATGACGCTTTTTGGCATCTGATGCTGTTGGCACGTGATGCAGGCTCAGGTGCTTTGGTCTGGGAGGCCAGCACCTGTACGGGAGGACGGGGTGTGTGGCCGGCCGGCAGGCACGTCGCTGCGGTCTGCGGGCGGCTCAGGACCTCCCTGCGCCGCAGATGCACAGGGACGGGGCGGGAGACGTCCCCAAAGGCGGCGGTCTGAATTGGGTGAGGGGTGCAGGCCCCTGGAAAGCACAAAGGGCTCACGGGGCAGTGCGATGGCTCGGTGCTGGGTGTTATCCCAGGTGAGGACCCTGGTGAGGTGCTACCGGCCCCGCAGACTCTCTGTGACTGGGCTCGCGCCTGTGGCTGCTGGGGGAGGGAGGTACGGCTGTGCTGGCGTTGGCAGTGCTGGGACAGGAGCTGGCGCTGGGATTTGCTCTGGCTGTTGTGCCGGTTCTGGGGCAGAAATCTGCCTCCCCTGTGCTGCCGCGCCGCTGGGCAGCGGTGGGTTCATGGCTGAGAGCGGGCCTCAGAGCGGGCAGTGGGCAGAGCGAGATCTCTGCGTGCCCGGGGCGAGAGCAGAAGGGACCCCAGGCGGCCTCCGGTCACCCGAGGGGCGTGCGTAGCTGAGAGGTTCATTAGGGAGTCCTGAACCCAGCGGGGCTGGTCTGGATTTGTACTGACACGGTGAAGATAGAAGCCTGACGTGCCATTCCCAGGATTTCTTTTCCCAGCAGAAAAGTCTGCTGGCAGACTCAGGCACTTAGGAGTCAGAAAGCTGTGCTGAAGCAGTTCTGTGTGCGTGTATATAAATATAAGCGCAGTAGGGTAACATCTTGCTCTTCCTAAATAAAAAGCAAGGAGTTTTCTGAAGGCTTGTGGACTTCCTGCTCGGTTTGCCCAGAGCAGCTAGGCTCTTGGTGCTGGAGCTGCCCTGGGCCGGTTCTTATCCCGACGTCAGCTCGCAGGCTGGTGGCTCCTCGGCCGCCGGGTGGTAGCTGTCCTCTGAGGGCAGCGTTACGCACAGCGGGGGCGGCTGCTGGGTGGCTCCCGGGGCTCGGGGAGGCCTGGGGGGGTGTCCTGCAGCGGGGCCCTTGGGTGGGGGTGTCCTGCGGCGGGGCCCGGCCCCCAGGGGACGGGGAGGGGGCAGCCCCAGCCGATTCCTGAGGAGCGACGTGCGGGGTTTGTGACGTTTTCCGCCCTTTTGCAGGCGAAGGAAGATTGCCGCAAGCTCGGGCAAGGAGGACCCTGATGCGTGAATTATGCCCCATGCTGGTCTAGTTCAGCCTCCCGCGCCAATAAACGCCTCCTGAGTCGGATCCGCGAGCCAGCACCCGGTCAGCTCTCACTTTGAGGTGCGTGTTACCACCCCGAAACGGGGCCGCGGCCCCGCGCCCTGCCCTGGTGCCCGGGCTGCTGGCGTCTGCCTGGCCTGGGTGCTCCGGGGCGCCCCGCTCCCTGCTGCCGGCCCCCCGAGAGGTGGGACGGGGGTGTGCGGGCTGCCTGCTGCCGGTGCTGGCGAAGGAACGAGCGCCGGGCGTCTGCCGGGGTGAGGGCTGGGCCCGAGGCCCCTCCAGCGCGGCTGGGAGCAGGTGGTGGAGGCGAGGGTGCCCCCCAAAATCGGGGGGCTGCGAGCCCCAGCCCCGATGGCGGGGCAGCCGTGCCGCTCGGATTTCATCGCCTGCTCCTTGGGCGTCGCTTGTCGTTTGGAAACGCGGCCTCTTTTAGGCCGACGCGTCTGTGGTTTGTTGAACCAAGCCCGTGGAAGGAATTCACGCACGGGGTTACGCCAGAGCTGTAACGCGAGTCGGAAACTTGGGTGTGCCGTTGTGGGGCTGGGCTGCTGCACTCCTGATAGCTGCGGCGGCCCCCAGAAGCACCGGGGGGTTATTTGTTTTGGTTAGTTTGTTTGACCGAAACACAGTTCGTTCGAAAATGACCGTGTCTGAGTTTGGGGTGGGAGGGGAAAGAGTTGTTCACTGCGACACGGAGCAGGCCCTGGGCTGCAGCCTGCCGGTCCTGCAGCGGCACCGTGGCCGGCGGGCAGCCGCATCTCGCAGGTACTTTTCTTCTTTGCATTCGTTGCTTAAGGCTGCCTCAGAGTGCTTTAATTATAGAAAACGTCACGTATTTCCACACGATGCGGTTTTAGTTACCTAATAAAAGTGCTGTCAAACATCGGCTTCTGGTCTTTTGGTCAGGGTTTAGGTTTCCCCCAAAGTTCACGCGGGGAACGGGAAGTGAAGCTGGGGGCGCGTGGCGCAGCTCGCCGCGGTGCCCTGGGAGCAGGGTCTCCCTGGAGGCGCAGCCATCCCTCCTGCTCTGCCAGGCACCGGACGCAGCGCTCAGCGCGCGGTTATCCGCAAACCCGTTTTCAAAGGCCCGCGCTCTTCTGTTTGTGCTTTAAGCACGGACGCAGGAGGTGTGAAGACGCAGCTGGTGTCCTGCGGCCTGGTTGCACTCTGCCGTCAGCGACGTGGCCGCGCTGCCCCTTGGCCTCCGGCTTTGGGCGACGGTTGGTTACGGCGGGGCTGGACTCTGCCGCCCCTCGGTCTCCCTTTCAGCAGCAGAGTGCTCCGTGCGCTCCAGGTGCCGTGCTCTCGTTCCCGACCTATTTCGGTAGCCCTGTGGGTTCTTTTTTCTGTGGGGAGCTTCCCAGGGCCCCTGGGGGAGCGTCGCTGGGCAGCCGCGGCCGCTTCCCGGCGTTCCGGCCGCCTCATGGTCCTGTTGAAAACGGAGGCGGGTTCCAGCCGCAGCGCTGGGGTCGTGGAGGGGAGCGTGCTTCGGGTGCTGTGAGCCCGCCCGTGCTAGGGCAAGTAGCTCCAACGTTCGCTAATGTTTCAGTCTCACAGAATCGCAGAGTGGTTTGGGTTGGAAGGGACCGTAACGATCATCCAAGTCCGAGCCCTGCTGCGGGCAGGGGCGTCTCCCGCTGGAAGGTGCGATTTAGCTGCCAGTGACCTGAAACCGAGGCTTCTTCCCCTTTTTTGTCAGTTATTCTGCAGCTTTTGTATGCGCTGGGGAAGCTTAAAATTCCTTTTGTCTTACTGTCCTTGGGGCTCATCGTGGGCTTGTTTTACACGTCAAATGTTGTCAGGTTTTGCATACGTGCTTTTAGCTTTCCAACGCAGCTGTAACTTGCCCCGAAGCGGACGTTAACAACTCAGTACCCGTGCTTACTGGAAGCTGCTTGCACCTCGGGCGTCGTGGAGGAGGCTTCAGGACGGGGGAGGAGAGGGGGATTAGCCGTGTAGCGTTTGTCGTGTTCTCTTGAAATGGCAGAAATACCCTGCTGGCCGCAGCCGGCCTTGTGAGAGGAAAGCCTTCCCCGCATCTGCGCGTTCTGCCTCTTTCAGCGTGCGTCCTGCTGCTGGCGGGGCTCTGCAGGCAGAGCAGGGGCTGCGCGGTCTGAGGGGGAGCAGAGCGCCCCGCTGTTCCCGGGCCGCGCTTTCCGAGGTCCCCCTGAGATCCTGCGGTCACTCCCCGGTTCTCATCCCTGTCCTCGGCCCGATCTCGCTGCTGTCGTCCGGCCTTTCCCCCAGCGCACCCAGCACACAGCGCCGTCAGCGCGTGGGGTTAGCGCCCTGCAGGTGGTCGTGCCCGGTGGCCCCGGTGCCGGCCGCGCTCTCCCCGTTCCGCACCGCAGCCGGCGGCTGCTTCGGCGCTGCGCCAGCCTCGGAGGCCCGGAGGTCGCAGGAGGAGAGAGGACACCGGGGCGCTCAGAATCCACATCTCCCGAGCCTGCCCCGTGCCTCGTCACAGGAACCTTTCTTCCTCCCGTGTCGCAGTGAGTTTGTGAACGCCCGACGCCGTGCTGCTGCCCTGCCCTGCGGCACGCCTGCCGGCCTCCGGGGGAGCTGGGAGCGCTGGGCGAGCCGCCCGGGGCCGCTGCTGCCGCGGGGCAAAGTCTGGACGAGCTGTGCTGAGGAGGTAAACCCAGCGGCCGGGGCGGCGCCGCTCCCTCCAGCACAGCCTCCCAGATCCCGGCAGGGTGCTGCGGGAGCCTTCCTGCGGCGGAGGTGGCGCTTCCCTCTCTGGATAAAAGCACTTGACGGGAACTGGCGGTTCCACCTCGGGTTAAAAGCACTTGATGGAGTTTCTGTAAGGGAATAAAACCGGCGCAGTATTTATTAGAGGGGGACGGAGCAGGCGGCCCGCACGCGTACAAAATCCTTGCAGAAGAACGAGGGAAGGCTGAGAGGGGGGCCGCTTTCAGCCAGGGGATTTCTTCGACCCGTGACTCTGGGATTCTCCTGCAGTGTGAACGAAGATCCCCGTGCCCCGGGGCTGCCAGCACCCACCCAGCGGGGCCCCGCGCCGCCCGGTGTCACTTAGCGATCGCGGTGCGCGGGGTTTCGCGATCTCCGCCCGAAATGTTGGCTTGGTTTTGAGCAGCTGGAGAGAGAGACGTGAGCGGGACAAGGCGGCTGTACGGAGCAGGCAGCACGTCGGAGCGCTCCTGGACGTTGCTTTGCAGCTTCCCTCTCCCGGTAATCAGTGCGGACTGGGCCGTCCCAGACGGAGGGTGTTTGTGGGGTCCCTGGGGACCCGACGGCCCCAACAACCCAACGCCGTTCATGAGGCACGCGTCGGGCGGGTGCCCCTTGCTGCCCCAGCGCGGCCGCGCCGTGCGCGCGGGCTGGCTGAGCTGACGCTGGTTTTGGTTTTTTCGTACTGTTGTTGTGTTTGACCAACTTTGGTTGTGTTTCACTCGGATCTTGTTCAGATAATGCAGGTTTTGCATCTAATGTCCTTGATCTGTGCTGGAGCTGGCAGAGTAGAGAGGAACGGGAGGACAGTCTCGCTTTTTCGTAACCTTCCCAATAGTTTTCGGGCTGGGTTTCTGTACGTCCTTTAAAACAGCCCGGAGGAAAGGAAAAATGACGGAGTCGGACGTTCGCGTTCTTGTAGAAGGCGCTAGGAAGCGATCGACAGCTTTTAGCTCCCCTTCCGTGCCAGCCTCCCGGGGGAGCAGGGGGTAGGCTTGCTGAACGCCGCGTGCCTGTCCGACGGGTAGCGTGGCCTCGGCTTCGGAGGAGAAGTACGGCTGGGCGTTGGCAACCCGCCCGTGGGGCTCGGTGGGCGCTGCGGCAGCCCCTGGCCCCGGCACGCTGCCCTCACCGGGCCGAGGCCACCCCGTGGCTGATGCGGGCCCGGCCCGGTGTCCGTGTCGCCCCGGGGCGTCGCTCGCCCGGCGGGGCCGTGCAGGAGCCGAGGGACCCCGGGTGCGGGCGTTGGGCTGGCTCCTTAATCCGGGCCCTGCGGAGCCCCGGTCCCCGGCCTGTGCAGGCCTGAGCAGCGGGTTCCCTGGCGCCCGTTCAGAAGGTTGCGGGTGCCGTCGGGCAGTTCCTCGCCCTCCTCGTGGTCGCTGCAGCCCGCCGGGTGCCGAGCGGGGTTTAACCACGGCACGCGCTGCTGGGAGCCGTTTGGGGGGCACCCTGCGTGCCCCTCCCTCCGCCCCGCCAGGGCAGCGATTAACGCTGCTTCGGAAGGGGGGCTGATGATTTTGCTCGGGCATCTATCCGGACCAGCGGCGGGCGGCGAGTATTGATCCGGGACGGGCCCGGGATTAACCCTTTGGCTGCCGCGGCCCTGCTGGGTGCCGGCCGGGACGTGGCCCGGGGCCGACGCGCCCGCCGCAGCCTCGCTGCATCCCCGGGGCCGGCAGCGGAGGGCCTGGGGGGGGGCGGCTGGGTCTCAGGCAGCAGCGGGAGCCCAGGGGGCGTGGGGCAGCCCCCGGTGCCCGCCGGGGCCTTCCCGCAGCATCCTCCTGCGGTGCCCGCCGCAGCCGGGCAGCGTTAGGACCCAGCGCGCTGGCGGCGCGGTGACAAGCCTGGAGCGCAGTAGCGCAGAGTAGTCTCCATCAGCTGGGCTGGATTTCTGCGTGGCCCCGATCCGAGCATCCTCCGCCCGAAAAGGGCCCTCTCCCCTCTCCCTGTGACCCAGCAGCGCGTCGCCGGGGGGGGCGCAGGGACGATGAGATCAGCTGAAACGTGAAAAGCCTCCGCTGAATCGCTGCGAGCCATGAACTGAGAGCATTATTTAAAATAACAAACCCTTGAAATAAAGAGAAAAGCCGGCGGCAGCATGGCCCAGAGCAAGAGACACACGTACAGTCGGGTAAGTTGGGGGGAGGGAAACTTATTTACCAACTCCTGGCTGTGCCCTGAGATATTGTTCTGCACCGTAATGCTATCTGTTGCAGTGAAACTGCGTCTGTTTTTGTGCTGAATTGAGATTGTGTTTCCCGTGCTTGCTTATTTCCTGAATGCGATGCCTTCATCCCCACCAGTATCTGTTCAGATATGCGGTGGGTGGATAAATTTGTCTGAATTATGGTGGTGGCTGCGTCCTTCTGATTTAAATTAGGCTTTCTGTGCTGGTAATTGTCGCGGATAATGCAGCGAGGTGTCAGCTGAGCCTCCGGTGATGACAGAATCTTTCTAGGGCTTTTCAGCACAAAGATTCTGGGTTGTTTTCCTTTCTCCACCGTGGGCTTTTTCTTCCTGTCTGCTTATTTTCCAGGTTGCGTGGCGAGGTAGCGACCCTCCGAGTGTCTGAAATCATTTCCAGGTTTTCCCGTGTTGCAGTTAACCCTGGGCTGTGCGGTGGGCAGCACAACTGAAGCCGGGCACCGGCCTCGCGGCGAGGCCTTGCTTCCGAGTTCCCCTTTGTCGCTCTGCGCCTCCTCGGCAGCGCGGTGACGCCGCGTCCCGGTCGCTCGCCGCTCCGGGGACCAGCAGCGCGGTGTCGGCGGCCGCCCGCTCGGCGGAGCCCCGCGGCTCATGGCCGGCCGCAGGTCCCTGTCCGCAGGGCCGGGGGCTGGGCACCGCGAGGCCGGGGCTGCGGGGAGGGGGCGTCCGGGTGGGCCCTGGCCCGGGGGGCTTGTGCGGACGCGGCCTCTGCCGAGGGGCTGTTTGTGTGGCCGGCTGGAGGCGGCGGCGGCAGCAAAGGCCGCTGCAGGCGGCGGCTCCGTGCGGAGGGCCGAGGGATGCCGGTCGCAGCGCAGGGCTGGAGAGCTGCTTCGCCCGCCCTGCAGAGGGGCTGAGAGCCTTACCGGCGACGGTGGGCTGGGGGAGCGATGTCCTCGGCTTGTCGCCTCCAACCGCTCGGCCCCGGGAGTTTGCGTTCGCTCAGCGTCCCCGTTTTGGTGCGGGGAGCGGGGCGAAGAGGTGGGATTTCAGGCTGAGCGCCGGCAGTTCTGTGCTGTAGCCGCACTGACTCCCAGCCGGGTCGGACGGCCGCTGGCTGCGGGCAGCGTCCGCGGGGGTTTCTCGAGTTGCGTTGTGAAATGGGTTCTGCAGGACCGAAGCTGAGCCTGCCCTGCTGGGCGGGCTGGATGGTGGCTGTCCTACCGGCACTCGGCGGGCTGCGCGAGGGTTTTGGCGAGGCCCTGCCACGCACGCCCGGTGCCGTTGTGTTCGTGATGCCTGAGCCCTTTGCCTCTGACCTCTGGCTTCCGAGCCTCGAGCAGGCGAGGTCCAGCAGGACTGCGGTGGGTGTGCAGCAGGGCTCTGGCCCCACGGGGCCCCACGGTGCCTCTGCGGGGAAGCAGCAGCCGGGCGCCCTGCGGGGCACCCAGCAGCCGCCCGCCTGTCACCGCTGAGGGCTCTGCCTCTGTGCCAGCGACCCCACAGCAGTCCCCCCGCCGAGCCGGGGCGGCACAGCAGCACCGAACGTCGTGCGTTTGGCAACAGCTGGGCTCAGCAGGCACCGCGGTTACCGGCAGGTCCTCCTGTGTTCCAGCTGTGTTGGGGCACCTCTTGGATTTGAGGCTGGAAGCGTTTGAACCTGTGGTCGCGAGTCTCATCGTGGGAGCTTTCGGAGGCAGTTGCTGTGTTCCTGGTTTGCCTGAAACTTTTGATCTGTGCTCTGAATGACAGTTTGAGGTTCAACTAGTCGTGTCTGCTTGGAGGGAGGCGTCCCCACGTGCCTGGCTTCTGGAAGGAATGCCATAGATGTGCCTTGGGCTGTCCCCTGCGATGCAGCGAAGTGCTGAAGCTGTCGCGTTCGGGTGAAGCACAGCAGTGACCCAAATCGCATTCGAATCACAAGTTAAGTCACTTGAAATTACAGACATTTTTCAGTGGCTAATCATCAGTATCGTTAAACAACGGAGGGAATTGTGCGTGGGGAGTTGGGGCGGTGGCGGCAGCTTGGCGGGTGGCTGGGGGAAGGACGCCCTGCGGCTGCGCCCCCCATTGCCCGATTTCCCCCCGGCCTGCGCCTGCGGGTCCCCGCTTGGCCACCGGTTTCTGTTTTAATTTAATTCAGTGGCTCATTCGCCCTTTTGGCCACCGCTGCGTGGGAGTGGTGGGCGTGAGCTGTCCTGAGCTGTCCGTGCTGGTGCTTAAACAGCCTTCCTGGGGGCCCCCAGGGAGCCTGTCAGGGTGTGAGCCGCTTCTCTCTGCCCTCGTGTGGGTCTGCTGGAACTCCCCATAGCCCGGAGGCCCCCGCGGCCTTACTCACCCACCGGCAGCACAGTGCTCCAAGTGCCCAAAGCTCGGGTGTCCGGAGTGCCGGAGGGGCTGCTGGAGAAGCTCGCATGGGGGCACCGAGCACCTGGGGCTGATGTTGAGGTGCTCGCGCTGCTGCCAGAGCCTCAGCGCCGGCCCGGAGAGCTCTGCCCACGTGCTTCAGGAGGAGATCGGGGGGAACCTCTATTGAAGAACCCAAGGAAGCTCTGGGCTGGGTCACCGGCTGCCCTGTTGGGCAGCGTGACGCCCAGGTGACCGTCCCCAAGCTTCGTGGTGTTCCTCACCCCCCCGCTCGCCCTGTGGATGGCTGGGGGCACGTCTGTCGCTGGGAGGCACGGGGCAGACCCCCACGGGCTCCCCAGCCAGGCTCTGCCCTTCCCCGTCAGGCTTTGAGCGAGCGGCCATCCCTCTGGGAAGGTCGACGGGGCAAGGCGGTATTTCCAGCCCGCACAGTTTCTCCCCTTTTTAAATCTGAAATTGCGGTAATGGCGCTGGTTCTAATCCCCCTGGGAACTCCAGGCTCGGGTCTGGCCGGGCGGGCGGCCGTCGGAGAAGCCAGCTTGGTGCTCGCTTCAGTGTGGCACACAGACAGCAGCACGGGTCGCGGGACAGGCTGAAGTGCCAGAGAAGAAAGCCCTGGAGTAACGGGTGGTCCCGAGGCGCGGAGAGCGGCGATCCCGGCCTGTGCCCCACCGGCTCTCCGCAGCTCCGGCTGGGTTGCTTCCTGCGGTTCTGGTCGGAGCAAAGCTGTCGCGCGTTACCTGAGCCGTGCACTCTCCAGGATTTCGGGGAGATACCTGGGCTGTTTACCACGGCCTGCTCAGCTTGAGGCCGTGGTGAATGGCGTGCACCGTCATCCTCACGTTGGAGCACCGCACTTTGTTCCCCTGGCTTATTTGGAGTTTGTTGCGAAGAAGAGTCAGAGAGCACTCCTAAGGGCTGGAATATGTTAGGGGGCTTATTCTGTGCTCTCCCGTCTCTCCTGAACCTTAAGATTTGGAAAAGACTTCCATAAAAATTACTGCTGATTACGAAACGGACGCAGAGAAATGGACCAAAACATGCGCTGAATTGGCCAGGTAGCAGCGTCGGGCTTACCTGCGCAGCAGCAGCACGGCCCTGAAGCGCTCTGTGCTCACCAGGGCTGTATTTTGGTGTTACACTTGGGAACAGAGGCTGAGGTTGGCAGTGGACGTGGCAGCAGTCACACGCGTCCCAGGGGCCGTCGGAGCGTGAAAGCCGCTTCAGAGCGGAGGCAGCGCCGCGCCCCTCGGCCCGCGTTTCAGCACGCGGCGGGGTGAGTGAAGCTCCTCGAGCGCCGGGGGGATCCCGCGGGTTGCGTCCTCTGTGGCGAGGGTCTGGGGTCTTCCCCTGCGCATCGCTGTAGCTGCGCCGTGCTCTGGAGGCTCGGCCTTCCCCTTCAGCCCTGCTCGAGCGGGCGTCCCGGTGCTGAGCGCCCTGGGGGCGGCCTTCGCTGTCCGGTGGCTGTGCGGTGCTGGGGCTCCCCTTCTGCGTGGCTCCTGGCTCATTTAGGTTGGAAAAGACGTCTGAGATGGGCAGGTCCGACCGTGAACCTCACACTGCCAAGTCTCCCCTGAGCCACGTCCCCAAGCACCACCTCTGCGCGTCCTCTGCATGCCGCCAGGGAGGCGCTGGGGCAGCCCTCGGGGCGGCCGTCCTGCCCCGCACGGAGACCAGCAGGTGGAGGAGCGCGGCGCTCGCAGGCGTTGGAGGAACGGGGCTTTCTCCCGGCCGCCTCGAGAGCGCCCTTCTCCCACCACCAGAGCTCCCTCAGCTCAGACCCTCCGGAAGGCTCTGTGGCGCGGCCACACAGCCACGAAAAGCTCTTTCATCGTGGCATCGATCTGGCAGCGCGAGGATTCACGAGCGCGGCTCCTACACCCCGATTCAGCCCCACGCGAGCTGGGGACGATGGTACAAGATGCGCGGGGCGCTCGGTCGCTGCGCCCTCGGGCTGCCCGCGGCCTCCGGAGCTCCGTCCGAGGCAGCGCCTGCTGCCAGGCAGTGACTTGTAGCCTCCGTGTGCCAGTCCTTGGCTTGTACTCGTACCGATACAACTGTAAAAAGGTTTCTCAGGTGTTCCGTGCGTTGGGAAGTCCTGCTCTGAAAGGACCCGCAGCTTAGGGATCTTCCTCTTTAGTCGGTCCTGTTGTTGCCGTTGTGTTCAGGATGGGTTTCGTGTCGCTAGAAGTCGTCTCCTAGAGCCCCACAGATCCCAGCGGAGGAGCCCCTGGGCCTTCGAGGCACGGTTTGTGCCTTGTGTGAGCCGAGGGGGGCAGTGGGGCTGGACAGCGCCAGGCTCGGGCCTCGGCACAGCCGGGGAGCTGAAAGGATGCTCTGCGGAGTTCCCGACCTGCTCGGCAGGGGAGGGCGCAGCACAGGGACACTGGGAGACGAGCGAGCTTCCGACCTGCTTCTTGAAAAGAAAGCTTAGTTGACAGATTTACAAAATTATTATAATTTTAAATTTGAGACTGAATACACGCGTACCTACTTCTGCTAGGTCGGATCGCATTAACTTCTCTCTTTCGGCATCAGTGAGATCACAGACGTGAGGAAGACGTTAACGGCTCGCGTCAGTACTTCCTGGAGGTGACGCATACCCGCGTGTTACTAACGCTGCTGCGTTAATTGTAACGTCTAATGACTCGAGTGAAGAACAGGCCGTGAGGCTGACCTGTGTTCGTGCAGGTGGCGGGGAGTCGGGGGGTAAATGAAGCCAGAACCCCTTTAGGTGCCGCTGTTGCTGACGGGGTGCTGTCCCCGCGGGGTGGAGGCTGCCGGCGTGCAGGAGGCCGGCGCTGGGGTCCTGCGCCCTCGGGGGCCGTGGCCTCCTGTGCCGGGGACGCGCCACCAAGCACAGGCGGCCGCTCTCCTGTTTTCGCCTGGCGGCGCTTTGCAGGTGCCCCGGGCCCCTGGCTGGGGCGCGGGGAGCTGCGGGAGGTCGCTGGAGGAGTCGGTACGTGGAGGAGCCGGCGAGGCTGCTGCCGGCCTGGCTGTCGGCTGTGCCCGACCCGGCGGTACGGCCCTAGAGTGCTTCTTCAGCCTCTGTTTGTTGGAGCCGTGTCGCGGAGCGGGGCAGGTTTCGGCGCTCTCCTTCTGAAGAGTGTGAGCGTTAGGGAGGGGAACGGATGCCCAGGGCTGATCTCCCTCGGTTTTATGGACCGGCCGCCTTGGGTGAGGTTCTGTTGCTCCAGGACAGAAACGCGGTGATGTGCCGGTGGCCAGAGCAGGGGACGGGACGGGACGGGAAGGGTGACATCGTGTGCGCCCCCGGGGCCGGGCGCCTGCGGGGATTCGCTGGAAGGTGTACGTGAGCATTTGGTGGGCACCCCGTGGCTCAAAGCCTGCTCGTGCACAGGGCTTGGAGGCTTAGCCCGGACCCGCTGCGATGAGCGCCCCTGTGGAGGGTGCCGCGGGCTGGCCGCTGGCACGGCGCGGTGCGGCGCAGCTCCCCGCGCGGGGCAGGCCGAGGTGTGCGTCCGTCCTCCCGGCTGTCCTTGGGGGTCTCCAAAGGGAACTCGGCTCCTCCAGTCGTGCTGTGCCAGTTCTGAAGTAACCTTCAGACGCTTTACCTGTGTGGCTGTGCGCGGTGAGGAAATACAGAGCCCTGCCTTCCTTACTGAGGAAAATGCTAGAACTCGCTTAGAACGACCCTGCACAAGGGAACGCTACCTGAGTGGGCAGGTTTTTTTTGTTTTTTTTCAGACTACTCAAGAGATTTACAATAGATTCACATAATCTTGTGTTCTGCTCTGGTGACATGAATTATTTTGGTCTGCCTGTTTATACAGCTACGGAGAGCAGCCCTGTGCTCCATTTCTGTTCGGAGTCAGGAAAATGGCACGTCCTGGAGGCTTTTGCCTGCATTTTGATTTTTCCAGTTGCTTGACAGCAAAGCGGGGGCTTTCCAGTGCCAGGATGGCCGTGGTATAACGAGCTTGCCAGGCGCTGATCTGCCTCAGTGGTTCATTTGTTTTTTTCCCATTGTTCCCTTTCGGCAAAGCCTGCCGTTAGCATCTGTCTGCTGCAGTAACTGGGTATAGCTGCAGCCTCAGGACGGTTTGGTGCAGGGAAGTGGTTTTATCTTGCACAGCCACTTGCTCCTCGTTGGCACCGAAAGGCGTCTCGGTGGCAGAAGATCCGCGCTGAGCACGCTGCAAGTGAAATGTGGCGGGACTTCGGAAGGGGCTGACGAGGTGATCCTCTCGTCCGGCCGCGCTGCTGAGCCCTAGGGGGTGGTCTCTAGAGAAGCATTGGCAGAGAACAAAGATATGCTGCTGCCTTTTTTTTTTTCCCCATATGCATCTTTGCTGCGTAATTTGTAAGACAGGCCCTGAAGATCTTTTGGATCAAAAAAGAAAAAAAGTCTTGTTCCCTGCAAAGTCCCAGATTTTCTTCCCTGGGGAGTTCGTGCGGGGCCGAGGAGGAGCAGCGGCAGCGGCACGGCTGCGCCCAGCCCCGCCGGTGCTCCCCGAGCTCCCCCTGCGCCAGGGTGCCCGGGCCAGGCCGCTCCGGGGGGCGGGCGGGGGGGCTGCTGTGGTGTGGAGCCGTGCCGCGTCCGCCTGCTTCAAGGTCGAGGCTCCTGGGCGCTGCGAGGCGTGCTTTTTGCTCTGGTCGCACCCTGGGGAGGAGGCGATGAAGCCCGAGCCCTGCCTCGGCCCTGGTGCCGGTGCCGTGCAGAAGTGCCCCCCAGATGCCCCCCAGATGCCCGCCTTCAGCCCCCGAGACCAGGGCTGGTGTTGCTGCGGCAGAGGTGACGTGATGGCCTCCTGCGGCCCGTCTGGCTGCTGCCTCCCTGCAGGCTGACGCTGTAGAAAAAGTAAAAACTAAACGGTTTGGAAACTAATTCGGTGAAAGCCTGGCGGGGCTGTTTCTATGGGCTCCGTGGTGCTCAGCTCGTCCCTCGCGATGCGGCTGAGCGTGCCGCCGCTCCGCGCCTCCTGCTCTGCCTCCCCAAGGCCTCTCTGGGCTTCTCCCCTCCCAGCTCCTGCCCCCGGCCCCCCTCGTGGTCCTGGGTCGTGCCCTGCTGCCCCTCCTGCAAGGGCTTCGGCGTGGGTCCTGCCTGGCGGCATGGATCCTGCCTGGCAGCCTGCGCCCTGCCCGGCCCCGGGGACCCACGGCACCGCGGTGCTGCCTGGGGGCCTCCCCTCTGCCGCCTGCGGTCCCTGGCGCAGGCTGGGCCGGACCTGGGGAGCGTCGTCAGTAAGTAACAGCGGTCTGAACGCTGCGGGTCGCAGAGGCTCTGCGGGGCTGGACCTGAGCTTCTGCGCGTAGACAGAACGACTTTTTGCCTTATGAATTCACGTAAGGCTACGTGCGTTCCGTTAACTGGTCAGGCTATTGATCAAATCGAGAGGCGATGGCACGGTGACGTTACAGGTGCGATATCGTCGGTTTATGGTCGCGCTTCCCCATTTTCTCTACACGTATTCTGTTTCAAAAGCTTCTCTAGCCAATGCGCTGATGCAGACCTCCCACGACCGGCTGGCAGCAGCGGCGCAGGAGTCACTGCCCCAGCCTGGTGGCCGAGCCGTGCCAAGCTGTGGGCAGCTCCGAGCCCCCGCACGTGCCGTTGTCTGGACCCCTGGATTGGACCCACAGGTGTCGGGAGGGTGGACGACAGGACGGCGGTGGTTCGTACGTCGCTGAGCAGGAAGCTTTCCGCTTAAATGGCGAACCTTGCTTGTCCTCCTCTAGGCCTGCTGTTTTCCCTGAGCTTTGCTCTCATGTTTTGTAGCTAGTGGGACGCAGAGTTTATGGCTCCAAGTATTTTGCAGAACGTTGTTGCTAGTCCTGACAATGAAATGATCCAATGTTTTGGCAGACATTTATCTGAATGTGTAGCGTGAGTTTTTAGACTTGAGGTCTTGTTTGTTGTTTTTGCTAAAACTGATGAGTGATTTTCTTCGTATAAAAGAGATTTTGTGCTTTTGATTTCTGTCAATTGCATTTGGATGGAAAGCGGAATTCGGTTGTGTGGAAGCTGCTGTCCCAGCTCCCAGTCACAGCACGCCCTGAGCACCATGGGGACGTTCTGCGTTCAGAACCAACGTGTTCGGTACGCGAGGGAAGGCAATAATTTGGTGGTTGGCCTGCTGACGGTGCTGATCTGGGTTGCTGCACGTGCCAGGTAGAAGCTTCAGAGCTTTGTCGGTTCTTTGTTCTGGCGGACGTCTGCCTGCCGGTGCAGTGCCGGGAGTCCTGCTTGGGGCCTGACGTTTGTCTGCGCGCCCTCAGATTGCGCTGCCCTTGCTCAGCTGTTTCCTGCCTCATGGCTCGGAGGAGTGACAGAAGCCTTCTGTTCCCTCCTCTGCCGCTTCGCGTCTCTGAGTGCACTCGTCGGAATAGAGAGGATGTCCTTTCACTTAAGCCAAACCCAGCAGTAATCAGAACAAAATATCTTCTGCACGATAAACAGAGCGGCAGAGAAAGGGGGTGATGTAAATGCCAAGATTTGCTTCGTTTTGGGGACTGGCGTAAGGGCAGCACCACGCTGTCACACCGAGCCGTGCAACTGAGCAAATAGCCAGATGTCCCCCTTCCTTCTGAATCATATTTAAAAGTAGGAGCCTTTGAAGGGCTGAATTTGAGGAGGGACAACTAGTAGAGCACTAATTTTCAAACCATTAAAGTATGCGGTTAATTTAACTCTGTGGCAATATAATGTAAATTTCCTCTATTTGTGCAGTTGCATTTTAGAGGAGGCAGCCCTGGGCGGTGGCGGGAGAAGATCCCAATGCCTGTCTTGCCTGCCCCCCCTTATAAACTTCACTGAGGTTGCAGAATTGAGATAAGGCTGAGGGTCCCCGGCGCTGTAATCGAGTTCCTCACCCTCCTCCTTATCGATGCTCTAATGGAGTTGGTCGACGTGCTTGATTTCGCCTGACCAGAGAGGCACCTACTGGGGCAGCAAGCCTGATTTCTGGGGGTGCAGAGTGACATACGCGTGGCCGAGTGTTTCAGATGGCGATGCCTCAAGCTGACCGGGTTTCCTGGTGGCATTTTCCGCCCAGCAGCGCTGTGACCTCGCGGTCCTGCAGGGAGCGGGACCTGGTGCAGCGGTGGGAGGCTGCAGGGCGCGTGGTCGAGGCGTAGGAAACGATGCTGTCGGAGCTCCTCCACCACGGGGGTTTCTGTTCCCGACTGTGTAGTGCAAGAGGCTGGAGAGCCCTAGGCAGCTGCCGACGTAGTGAAAGCAGAATGCAGCCAGGACCACTGAGGCAAGTGAGACTTGCACTAAAATCGGCCCCTTAGATCAGCTCTTTCCAGAGCTGCTCTGCGATCCTCTAAAAACTGCACAAACTGGGTCTGAGTGCAGCGGGTCTGCTGCAAGCTGACGAGCTGCAGTCGGTGGTTTTGCTGCTGTTTGTGATGCCTGTGGGCAGCAAAAATGGAAGGGAGGGCATCTCGCTCGCTCCTGAGAAGGGCCAGCACGGTGCGAGTGGTGCGAGCGGGGACCGACCCTTGGTTTTGGGCAGGGTGCTGGGAGGGCACCGCGCGCTGGGAACCCAGCCGTGCAGGGAACAGGGCACCGGCGTCCAAGCCGCTCTTCCGTCTGGTTGCACTGACTGTACGTAACGTGCTGTTCTTGTCCTCTCTCTGCAGGCGTCCAGCACCGGCCCCAGGATGAGCACGGAAGCCAGCAGCAAGCCCCTGAAGGTGGGCTCCAGAGTAGAAGTCATCGGGAAGGGGCACCGTGGTACTGTGGCTTACGTTGGTGCCACCCTGTTTGCCACGGGGAAGTGGGTCGGTGTCATCTTGGATGAAGCCAAGGGCAAGAACGATGGGACCGTGCAGGGCAGGAAATACTTCACCTGTGAAGAAAACCACGGCATCTTCGTGCGGCAGTCGCAGGTACGCTTCTCCCATGTGCGTGTGTCCTGCAGTGGCTTCAGCTTGCCGTGCGTGTGTAGCTCATGGATTTCTTGGTTGAATAGAGGAAAATGGCTCTTTGCACCTACTGATGGGAGAGTTAAAATGCTTTTCCTTCTCTCCCAGGGAGCACAATGTTAATGTTTCTGGGACTCTGTCTTCCACTGTGCAACGGAAAGAACAGCTCCAGCCACAAAGACGAGCCTCACCAGCAGGCAGTGCTGGTGCCAGAGCTGTGGCTCGTACTAGCCTGGCACTCATCCCCTCTGCCCGTTTCATTGAGCATCTCAGTCCGCCTTGGGGGGTTGTAGTGAAGTGTTTTCAGATGAGTCAGGTGAAGAAAGTTTGAGTTCCTGACAGTGTGGGATGGTTTCACTTCGCCTCTGAAACGAGGAGTACAAATCTGCCTGCTGTGTGCTGCCTCAGCGTGCTACCAGCTCCATTATCCCCAGTAGGGCTTGGGACCTGTGCCTGGGTGTTTGGTTGGTGAGCTCTCGTTGTTCGTGCACCCAGGTAGGAACTAGCCATCTCAGTTATGTGCAGACAAGTCTCTTCCCTTTTAACTTCCGTGCAGTCTTCACACAGCACGAGCACAGCAAGGTGGCGTCGCTCTGTAGTCGCACCGGTAGCTGTGCTCCAAGCACGATGTCGCAGCGAGAGGCGTTCAGCTCCTTTCCTCCTTCCCTGAGTGCAAAACCATTGTTTTAAGCTTGGCTCGAAGCAGAGTGCTGAGCTTGTTTCCCCTTCCACGAACCCTCCTGCTGCACCACCAGACGTGGTGGCTCGCTTCCAGGTCGCTGGCAGTGGGTGACTGCGGAAGCGCAGGGATAATCAGCCGCTTTGGGAGAGGAGTCCTGAGCTGGACCCCGGCGTCCCCTGTCCCGGCCGTCAGGAGGGCCATCAGTTCCTGTGCGGTTCCAGGGGCACGGCGACAGTTCACGGATGAGAAGTGAACATTCTCCTGGCTGTTCTGCTGGGACTTGTGCACCTGGCTTCCTTGGCCTGCCTCTCAGCCTAGCCCGCCAGCTGGAAAAGAAAATCCAACTCTTGGTACTGAGTTACAATTAAAAGCTTTGGTCTGCGGGACCGGGATGTGCTGGGGACTTTTTGGCACAGGGGGCAGTCTGTTGGTGTCTCTGGCGTCTGGGGGCTTGCAGTGGTGGACACGTGGCTGGCAGCGCTGGCGTGCTGGGGTCATGGTGCTGCGCCCGCCCTGGGCCTCGCAGAGGAGTTTCCAGCTCAAAACCTGGTGACGGAGGACGGTGGTGGAAAGGTTCTCGTGCGTGGCGTTGCACTGGGGTGTTTGCGGGACAAACCGAAGGTCCTCTGCGGTGTCTTCTGGGATGTGGAAGCTGCCACGCTGCGGGAACCAGCCCGAGGGGAGCCGTGTGCTGTGCCGCCTCGCCTGCAGCGGTTTGGGTCTTTGTCTCGCACGGCCCCGCTGAGCAGCCCACAGATTGCTTAAAAACAAGTGGCTTCTCCATGGTGACAGCGAGCAGCTTCTGTGCCGCTCTGCCCTGCGGAAGGGCAAACCCCTGGGTTGGGGGTGCAGACGTGAACTGGTGCTGGCAGCGCCGCCCGCCCCTCTGAGCCCGTGGTCGGTGTGGGAAGGTGAACTTAGAATCACAGGATCATAGAATATCCCGGGTTGGAAGGGAGCCACAAGGATCATCGAGTCCAACTCCTGGCACCACACAGGTCTACCCAAAAATTCAGACCATGCACTTAGCGAGCTCGGTCTCCGAGGAGCGTGTCCGGCGCGGGCTGCGAGCCCAGCACTTTGTGCTCGGTGCAGCGCGGGGCTGCGGCTCGGTTCCCTTCTGCCGTTTCTCAGAGCCCTCTTTTCGTGGAGCACGGCTTCCCAGAGGAGTTTCAGCACGAGGGCCGGGCGAGCTGGCCTGTACCAGAAGGGCTTATCCGGAACGGTCACTCTGGTTTGGGGCATTAATTTTTCAAGAACTGGTTTTTAGATGCAAATGGAAGATGGCAGGATTCCCTTTAGTGGAGTCAGTGCTCTGCTCTGCTCTGCTCTCGGCTGTAAATCTGTCTGCTGCTTCCTCCCCTCATTCACTTCTGGTCTCTCCAACGTAGCGGGTGGCTTTCCTGTGGTTACACGCAGTGTCAGACCTCTGGATGGCGATGGTCTTTCTCAAGGAAAAAAAGTAACGTGGTTTTCTCATTGCTCATGGAGCAGATGGACTGTGTCCATATAGGCTCGTCTTGGACACATGTAAAATGTTTTTAAGAAATTTCCAAGATTAACTTTCTGTTCTCTCCACTTAAAAGTACGCCTCCAGAAATGAGTGCTGGTGATACCAGCATCAGTGAAGCCCAGCAGTATTCCTGGTCTTTTCCTTTGCTCTGGAGTTTCAGCTTTAAAAACGTACTCGCGGAAAGTCAGAGACCTTTGGCAGTCAGGTACACGTTTCTGTCTGCTTCCCGCGGTTACCCCGGAGGTGGATCCCAGGCCGGGTGTGGATGAGTTGCAGATAAGTGCTGTGCTTTGCCTGTAGCAAGTCGCAGCTTGGGGGAAGGATCGAGCCCAAGCAGCGCATCCGCTCCCCGCTGCTCTGCCTCGCCAGCTGCGGGGGGGTGCGTCCCGGCAGTGCCCTGCGCTGCCCAAGGGGCAGAGGGGCCTGGGAGCCCTGGGATGATGACGGCCCCGTGCCCCCCCTCACAGTGCCCCCACGGGGGGCAGGATGGGCCCCTGCGGCTGGGAGCCGGGAGGGCTCCCTCCCTCGTGGGGCTGCGGCAGCGGTGGGGATGTCCGTGCCCACGGATGGTCCCCGTGCCTCTGGGACGGGCATCTCCAACCGGGGGCTGGCTCGTTGGCTTCTGGCAGCCTCAGCGTCGCACCTGCCCGGGGCTTGGATGTGGGCCGTAGCTCTGAATGTGCGTCATCTTACGTGGAAATGTCACCCATTTTGGCGTCAGGTGGGGCTGCTTTTCTGCTCCTGCTTGGCAGAGGGACTCAGCTTAGTCCTGCTTCTGCAGCGCATCTCGTGTGTAGCTGTGCTCCAGCGTAAACCACAGGCGCCTCGTTCTAGTCCCTTCTCTTGCCATGGGCCATCTCCGGGTACGTCTGGTGCTGGCGCCCGGAGGAGGACCCCAGGAGCACCCCGAGTCCCGAGGGCGCAGCGGGGCGCAGCAGATCGCCGTCCTGTCGTCCTCGCCTCTTTCTGTCTCGCTGCTGTTAGCGAATGGCTCTGAAAGTCTGCATCGCCACGCTGCTCAGACATCAGGCGTACCTGGCTGTGTCGGCGACGCGCTTTCTGTATGATTTCAGGGGAAACTTGCCTCTCCCTCGCTTTTTAAACCATGGTTTGAGTGTTTTCAGCATTGGTGCAGTCGTAATGATTCCTGTGGCATCGGTCTCCTTGCTTCTTTTCGTTTAAGCATATGATACCTGGGCATCTTCCAGAAAGGAAACCGTGACTAGCAGGTTTACAGGATTTTATTTTTGTTTTTAATGTTATTTTTAAACTGAACTCCCGTGCTTAAGACTTTTACAGAGCGGGTAGCTGTGGCAAATGCCTGTCAGGAACAATTCAGGTGGTGTTGGCCTTCCGAGGTTGAGGAATGGTTTTCAGGAAGTGATCTAATCCTTTCCAGTCTTGTTTTCTATATTTATCAGGCAGAAGTGTGTCCAGAAATAGTTGACAGAGAGAAAACCCCAGATCCTCAACGCTTAGGTAGCTTGGCGCAGCTCAGGCCTGGAGGTGTTCCTGTCTGTGCCTCGTGGGCTCCCCCGGGCAGCTTCCAGTCTGGGAGCAAAACCAGCCCGACCCCTCTGCTGGCTGCCTTGGCGTTCTGAAGCGCGGGAGTTGCTGTGTTTCAGAGAAAAGCAGTTTTCCTTACGCTGGAGAAGGGTTTTAAAATTAGTAAGACAAAACATACAAATAAAAAAGAGCTTTCTGCCAAGTGCCGGTAACGTGGCCTGGTCACCAGCCCGGGCTCCTGAGCTGATGGCTCTGTGGGGCGACCGTGAAGCTGCTACCGATGTTCTGGGCGGTTGAATCCCGAGCTTTGACTTTTTCTTCCTTAAGTGAACACGCAGCTTTTTCAGGAAGCCTGCGGGAAGGAGGATGGTCAAACATCTGAACTTGAGTAACCGAAACAAAAATCTGCACCAAAACCCCTGTAGTCTCTGTATGAACCTGCTGCAGGGGGGCCGTTGGATGGTCGCCCGTCCCCTTCTCTGCACTGATGGCTGTTGCGCTCTTTTCCAGATCCAGGTGTTTGAAGATGGAGCTGATACCACGTCCCCGGAAACGCCGGACTCCGCTGCCTTGAAGGTCCCCAAGAGAGGTACGGGCGCCGTGCCGCGCTGCGTGTCCTGCCGGGGCTGTGCCCAGCGCCACGCTCTGCTCCGGGGGCTCGAGCTGTGGGCGCGTTGTGCTCCGCGCTGAGCCTTCCTTCGCTCCCTGTCATCAGGCTGCTTCGTAATGGCCCCGTTCTGTTACCTTGGAGTCTACTCTTTTTTTTTTTTTTCCTTTTGTCAGGCTTGCCTCCCTTTGAGGCCCATTTTTTGAGCGATTATTTAGCGGTACGTTTAGGGATCCTAGGAGCTTTAGGGGGGAAAAAGAAAACCCATCTGATTGTTTGCAGACTGTCCAGGACAGGAAGCTGTGCGTGCCAAGCTGAGGATTTCTTGTGTGCGGAGCATTTGTTGAACACATGCTTAGTGATTCCGAGTAGGGTTGTTTCCTGTGTTGTTGTTGTTTTCCTTTCCTGGCTAGTAGAAACCAAAATTTCCCTTTATTCACAACTGAAAGCCACCCTGCAGCCGCATCAAGCGTGCCCAAAGGCATCCGAGGGGGGATGATTGGCTCCGAAGGGGGTGTTCCCAGCAGCTTCGTTTGGTGTCCCCGGGGTGGAGGGGAAGTGAGCTGGCATTCACGTCTCCAGGCATCCCCCCGCCTCCTCCAGGGAGCCCCGAGCTGCAGCGGGGACCTGGGGCTGCTGTGCCCCCGCCTCTTGGTTGTGGTCGTCCCCTCAGCACGTGCAGCTCAACGGGGCGCTGGTAAAGCCAGCGCTGGTGGTGGGGTGCGGGGCTTAATGTGAAAGAGGAAAACTCTTCTGCTTAGTACCCGGGTCCGAATTGTGTCATTTTGCTCCAGAGCGGTGGAAAGCCCAGCCTGTTGTGCGACTTCAGTCTGTTCTTTTCGTCTACTTGATGTTAATGGTAAACGAAAATATTCCCTAGCATTTGTATGCTCTTTTCACTGTTTGTCTGTTCAGACTTCCCAGGTGAGGGCTTGTTTTTTCTTGTCAAAATTCTATCCTCGTTTAGGATGAGGAGCTTGTGTGGAGCAGTGCAAGCACTTCTTGCCCCACTTCTCCTGTAGGTCTGGGTTTTCTGAATTTACATTAATGGCCTTCACCTTTCTGAACACTGAATGTGCAAAAAGCTACACGGCTCCCAGAGGTGGGAGCCTGCTGTCGTTCTCCTCATCCCTGAGTTCCCGGGGGCCAGGCAGGAGGAACAGGCCGGTGCTTGTCAGACCCTCCTTGAAAGTCCTGAGAGCTGGGAGTGGGCGATGCTTTCAGGAGCACGGGACGGACACAGACCAGACGTGGGTCGCTGCACGGAGGCAGCCTTGGGAGGAGGAACAAACGAACCTCTGGGTGTAGCACGGCTCCTCAGCAAATGCTGCTGCCTTTAACTTCGCGAGGTGCGTGTGGGTCAGCATGAGGAGCCTTCAGATCGGGTGCCCCCTCGTTACATGGAAGCCCTTCTGAGGCTCCACGCCGCGTGCTGCAGGGCTGCCGGTTTCTTTTAAAACCTTTGGGGGAGACCAGCAGCGACTGCGGCACCCGGAGGCCTGCGGCTGCTTCCTCGCAGCACACCGCTGGCGTGTGTTCAGCGCTGCCTCCTCCTTTTCAGCACGCTCTGAGGCTTGTTGTCGCTGCCAGCAGCATTCACTGAGCTTCCTGCAGTGATGCTCCGGCCCTTTCCCCCCCCGCTGCTGGTTCTTTCGTTGAAATACAAAGCGAGTGAAACACAAGCGGGTCACGTTGCGCCTCCCCGCGCGCAGCGTCAGCACCGCTTCGTGCGCCTTGCGCTGCCCGGAGCCCGCCGAGCGGCGCGGGAGGGGACGGGCTGCCTGTGGAGCTCTGGGGCTGCGGGGCTGCTGCGGGTTCGGTGCCGCTGCCGTCTGCAGCGGCCGCCCTGGAGGAGCTGCTCCGCGGCGCCGGGCAGGACACGCCGCCGGCTGCGTGCCAGGGAGTTGCCATAGAAATGTCGGTGCCGGCTGCCGCAGCCGCTCTGCAGTACCTGGTGCGCAGACGTCTCAGCCCGGGCTCCAGCACCTGCCTTGCTCGGAGCGGGAGGCGTGGGGCGGGCGGCCCCTCTCTCCTCTGCGAGGTGCCCCTGCCGTGCTTGCTGCTGGGCCAGCAGCAATATCGAACCGGCAATATTGAACTCTGGGTTGTAGCTGGGAGAGCAGGGGGCGAGCACCCCCTGCAGCTGTGAGCTGCTCGTGGACCCATCGGGCACCCAGCAGCGCAGCAAAGGGTGCAGCTGGTTTGGAGGACGACCTCGGATGTCGCAGGGCTTTGGCTCCGGAGAAGTGGGAAGCCCTCTCTGCTCAGCCCGAGCGCTGTCAGGGCTGCGGCTCTGGGGCTGGGGATGCCCTCGGGGAAGTGACACGCGGCGTCCTGCACCAGGGCAGGGCAGGACGGGGCTGGGAAGCTTGGACGTGTCCCTGAGCGGACCTCCTGTGTCTGTCCTGTGTGTGTGCAGAGTCCCGGCTGCAGGCAGTCCCGGTGGACCCCTCCTGCTTTGCTGTGTGGAGTAAACGCCCTCCAGGCCCGTGTCTCTGCTCATGCTCCTGTGAGGTTCTCCTGCTGGAATCCAGCTGGTTAGATGCAGCCATTTGGGTCGCTGGGTTGCCATTTGTTTCCCATAAGGGGATGTTCTGAAGGTGGCTCAAGGTTCTCTGCATTGCAGTAACTTAATGGAGGAAGAGAAGGGTATCGTGACCTAGTTCTAACGTGTCTGGACGTTGGGCTCTTTTCTCAGACTGTGTCGGCAGGTCTAATAAGAGTCCCTGTTCCTACACACGTGTATGCCCTGTTACACCACCACGTCCTGGTTTATGCAGAGCTCCGTGGGCTCTGCCCCACTCCCACCTCTTTAAGAACGTGTAAATGTCCTCTTAGCATGCCCCAGCTCTCGCTGGACTGCAGACACTCTTGGTATGCAGGTCAGGCCCAAGGGGACTGCTGTGCCAAAGCTGATGGTTTTCTTTCTGTTTTTCTTTACAGATTCCCTGGAAGCTGCCAAAGCCAGCAAACTGGTGAGTGCTGAGCCCGTAACGCTGCAGGCTGCTGAGATACATTCACTTTGCAGCATGTGATTAGTGGGAGAGGCAGACTCACACATACCCCTCCAGTGTTTTTCCTTCCGTTAACTTTTATCGCCTCTCTAAAAGCTCCATTTTTCAACCCTGCAGGAAAAGTGCATGGAGATGCACACACACAACGTGCCAAAAGGGCAGGTTTTCCAGCCTGTCTCTTATTTAGTCCTTTTCAATTCTTTGCTCAATAGTAAGAGTGCCAATGATAAAGTGCATTTCTTCTGAAACCCATGGGAAACGAGGCTCTATAAGAAGCAATTTTTCAACTAACAATGAGAAAACAGTAAGTTACAGAGGAATATGCTCCCAGCACAGTTGTCTGTGTTACACACTTACACCTAAGTTCAAGCAGTATTGCAACATGCACGTCCTGCACGCTTCTTGGCTGTGTTCCTTAAAAAAAAAAAAAAAACAACCACCAAAACACACCAGAAAAGCACCCTTACACCCTGCAGGAAGTGCGCTCCTCAGGATATGTGAAATAAGCGTTCTCTGGCTTGTTCGTAGGGCTTACAGAGGAACTGTGTTTACTTCTGAGTATCTTTGTCCAGGAATCTCGACGGCTCTTGAGGCATTAATGGGTACGTGTTGTATCCAAACATATGACGTGTATTCCATAAGTACCAGAAATTGGAGCAGGTTCCTATTTTACAAATGCTTCTGACCCCCAGACAAGCTCAGAGAGTTATTTAGGCGCGAAAGCACCAAAATGGCCACGCGTGTGTACAGGTACTGAGAAACCTGTGGTGGTGCTGGGGGGGACGGTGACTTCGCTTTGTGCGCGCTTCAGAACAAAGGTGGGATGTTCCCTGGGGACAGGCTGGCCCCTCCTGTGCGTACGCAGCTGTGCCAGGGAAAGCAGCTTGTCTGCAGGTAAGGGGCTTTGCCAGGCGGCCCTCTTGTGTGCTCAGCACCCGCGGCCCTGCGTTAGGGCAGCTCGTCAGCCCGATCACGGGCTTTGTGGTACCAGCGGTTGCCAGGAGCGGGGGGGACTTCCCCACGGCGGCGCAGAGCCGTGCTCCGGGCCGGGGTCAGCCTGCACCACGGCGGGACGTGGGCACGGGACCCGCGTGTGGAGGGGCTCCAGGGGCTCAGCGGCCTCACGGGCCTGGGAGGCTGAGCCTCGCTCGTGCTCTGAGTCCAGTGGACCCCAGAGTAGAGGGTGGAGAAGAAATTCCCGCCCCCCCCCGCCTCGTATTTAAGGGATTTGGGGGATTTTGCAGGGTTACCTTCTCTGCTCACTGAGGCTCCCCTTACCTGCTGGCGTGTGATGGCCGATTGGTCCCTTCCATTGCAGGGCCCTGCGCTGGTGGCATCTTCTTCCCCTTGTGTTCTCCGCCTGTGATGACTTTTTAGTTCCCTGGTTTAATTATATGCTGCAATTAGTGCGAGGGTTGCTAGGTGAAACTGTGTGCTGTAAAGGTCAGACCAGACTATGGTTCCTCAAAATAAAGGCTGCGAGAGGGAGTTGTCGGGTGCTGGAAGAGAGGTTTTAAAATTGTTTCAGAATGTTTGTAATAAGAGACATATAGTATTTATGAAGGGGGGAAAAAATGTAGCATTCATGAAATCAGGATGCTAAAATAGTAATTGGTCTGCAATTGTTCTGCCTAAGAAGGCTGCAGGAAAGGAGATGAACTGAAAGGGGTTGTTCCCAGGTTTAGAACCCCCCGATTAAATACCTAGTGGTGCCCCCTGTTTGTAAGCATCTGTTTTTTTCTACGTAAGAGAGAATTGAATTCGGTGCTGGCCACGTTGGAGGCAGGGCGCTCTGGTAGGTGGAGCTCTGTGCCGTGCGGGGCTGCAGGTGCTGCCGTGCCGTGGGGCAGTCGGTCGAGCTTTTTGGTATGGAAAAACGCTGGAGTTCAAAGTAACGTCCTGCTGCCTTTGAAATGCTGTCCCGGCACAGTGGGCTCCCTGCGTAACCCAAATGATGCCCCGGAGACATGGAGCTCCCCGCACTGCGCTGCCCCTGCCCCTCCTGCCGAGGGCTGCCTCCTGCCCCCGGGGACCCGCAGGCGCCCGAGACCCCGCGGTGGCTGCGGGAGAGCGCTGTGGTTGGGGTCCTCTCAGCCTCTTCTGCCTTACCCGGGCGTGTGCTGGCGAAATGGTGCCCACTGCCACGGTTCTGGCTAAAGAAGAGCTGGTGTTTCCTGCGTGAAACCTTCACCATGCAGTAATTTGGGTGTTTTCCACCCTGAGTGTGCTGCTCAAGAAGCATGCTTCCTGCGGTACCGTGTGGTGTCCCCTGGCACCAGGACATGCTCCAGGATCTCCCCATTTCCCTGCCCACGCAGCGTTCCCAAAGGCAGCCCTTTGGCAGGAGCCGGGGGGAGGCTTTGGGCACTGCTGCAGCTCGCCTGCAGGCTGCCCTGTCATAGAGTCGTGGGGGTTGGAAAAGACCCCGAAGATCGTCTGGTCCAACCTTTAACCTCACGCTGCCCAGTCCGCCACTAAACCGCGTCCCTGCGCACCACATCTACGTGGTTTTTGAAGACCTCCAGGGATGGTGACTCAGCCGCTTCCCTGGGCAGTCTGTTCCAATGCTTCACAACCCTTTCAGTGAAGAACTTTCCCCTAATACCCAACCTAAACCTCCCCTGGCACAACTTGAGGCCATTTCCCCTCGTCTTACCACTTGGTGCCTGGGAGAAGAGCCCGATCCCCACCTCACTACAGCCTCCCTTAAGGTAATGGTAGAGGGCGCTGAGGTCTCCTCGAGCCTCCTTTGCTCCAAGCTGAACAACCCCAGCTCCCTCAGCTGCTCCTTCTAAGACTTGTGCTCCCCACCCTTCACTGGCTTCGTTGCCTTGCTTTGGACGTGCTCCTGTACCGCGATGTCCGTCTTGTAGTGAGGGGAACCAAAACTGGGTGCCAGTCCCAGAGGCACAGGAGTGCTTCGTGTTTCACTGCCCCTTCCTGGCGCAGGTGGGTTCTCGCCTCTCTTGTTCACATTCCCAGCTCCGCTCACGTGGGCAGGCAGCGGGATGTGTGCACCTCCTGTCCCCGACCCGTCCCCCTGGCGAGCTCGGCAACGTGCTGAGTTTGCTCAGATCGCCTTTTGGTGCCTTGAGCAGCGCTTTGGTGTCTGGGCTCTGGCGTTGGGTACCTAAGTGAGTCTGTGAGCAGTGTCAGGAGAAAAAAAAACAAGGCTGGGAGGGCTTTGCTGGGCTGTGAGCTGGCCACAAAGGGTGCCTAGCAGATGAGGCTGGCCCTTGCTGCAGGGCAGCCCCCACAGTGCCACGGACACAGAAGCAATAAAAAAAAGATAAATTCTAGCACTTGTGAGAAGGTGGGGAGATCCACCGAGTTCCAACCCAGTTCGCCTGCTCTTGTGGCATCGCTTCGGAGCTCAGCTCGCCACGGCAAAGCACTGCAGTGGAGCGGGGCAGAGCACGGGCTCGGGGGCTCTGCCAGCAGGGGTCGGTGCAGGCTGGGTGCCTGCGGGAGGGCGATGCTGGGGACCCCGCTGTGCTCCCACCGCAGCGCTCCCCCTGCCACGCCCGTGCCCCTCTCCCGGTTTGCTCCGGCACATCCAACATCAAAACCTGGTGATATCAAAAGCCCGGTGGCGTCCAAAAGCCCGGTGACATCAGAACCTGGTGACACGAAAAGCCCGGCGCTGTGCGCTCGCAGCGCTGCCCGAGCAGCGGTTCCAGCCGCACTGTGCAGCTGTGGCGCTGTGGGTTTCGGACGGAGCACGCGGAGGGGGCCCCGACCTGTGGGGACGGGGCAGCGGGAGCAGCTCCCCAGCACGCCGCCGATGAAGCACGGCCCTGGGCAGCACGCTGCGTGAGCCCTGCTGCCAGGGGAGCTTGTCCGTGGGGCAGCAACCGAGGGGGGGCTTTGCCTCGCCGGGATCGAGTGGTACTTTAAAGCGAAGCGTTGCATTACTGTAAGTCGTAAGCGTGTCCCGAGGCGTAGCTGCTGGTTTTACTTCCTCTTCAGCAGCTGCAGATGTACCCCCCAAAAAATGAGAAGAAAGCAGCCGGGCACAGCGTCACCTTCCCTCTGCAGGGGCTGATCCAAGGGGGGCCAGAGCAGGAGGCGAGCGGCATCGCAGGAGCTGGGTTTGGGGTGGGCCGTCCCCAGTGTTAATTCTTCTTTGCGAGTGCTGATGGCTGCCATTAAGTGAATTCACTTTTCTTCCTTTGTGTCCTGGCACTTAAAAAAAACTTTGTGCTGGAGGGATTTGGAGGCTGGATCAGTGACAGCGAAGTGAAGCTAGTAAATCAGGGGGCTGAAGACAAGCCCCGGTGTCTACTTCCCTGTTAAGCCACCGCACATCTGTTTAAATGTGCCTGAATGTATTTTCCTTCCTTTCTGACGGTACGTGTTTTCGCAGCCTGGTGAATTCATTGAGAAATGTACTCTTTCGTGAACAACTGGCTATAAAATTTGTGATATTTGAGCAGAGAGCAAACCGTTCTTATCACTGCTGTCTGTATGCTGTGAGCTCTAACTTTCTAACCTTTTGTTTCCTCTTCATGCAGCGTGGAGCGAAACCTAAAAAGGTGGTGCGTTTTTTGCCAATTAGCCTGCATGTTGCAGTCTCCTGGCCGCATGAAACGCCCTCCGGTGCATCCCAGTCCATCGTCACCCATTGCTGTGCCCCCCATCGTACACTTGCATGTTGGCTCATTGCATGCGCTCCCCTTCTCCAGCCCCCAGCTTACCCAGAGGATACGAGGTAAATGCAGTGCAAGCGATTGCTTCTGAGCTGGACCACTGCTTGGTGGAAACAGTTTACATTACCATCTCTCTGCCCCGTCACCGCCCCAGGGAGTCCCAGAGGTTGGAAGACAAGTGTTTTGCTTGTCAGTTATGAGAATCTCACGGTTGTGAGAACTTTCTGCTAATGAGTTAATTGCAGCTGGGCTTTCAAGGCAGCACGTGGTGCCAGTCGCTGTTACTTGTGGGCTGTGCCCAGCATCCTTCCCGACGTGTCTGTGCGTAGGTTTTACATCAACTGACTTTAAATCTCGGACAATGAAGTGAACACACACGTTGCTGCTCCCGTGTGAACGACGGCTGACGCTCACCTTGGCTTTTGCTTTCTTCTGCCTTCTCTTTCCTCTAACTGGCATTTTAACATGGGGTATGTTCCCCTGCGTACGGGGGCTGTAGGTACCAGCTGCATGCCAAGTGCTTTACGCGCTGTGGGAAGCATGAGCTGTGCTCCCTGGCGCTCACCGTGTTCAGTGGAAACATTTAAAACATTACAGATTAATTTTGGTAACCTGGTGTGTTATCACAGGGCCATCGTGTGGCCATTTCGTGGTCAATATGTAGCAGGTTTCTAAACACCACGGGGTAATGCTGCACCCCTGGGCGGTTCTGACGTGTAGCTGAGCACTGGTGAAGCGAGGAGCTGTGGTAGTGAAAGAACAAACCACGGGAGTTTGGGAGAGGTACCGCGCTGCTCCGAAATACGCTTTGGGGACTTGCAGACAAGTCACCGTTTTGCTTAGCTGTGGTATTGCCTTCCCCTTGGGATGCGGCTTCCCGTGCTGCTTCCAGGTAAGAACACCCCACGCCCCGTGTGCTTGTGGTACAAACCAGAGCAAAAAGCCTTTGGTATCCCTCATTGCCAAAATGAACTACAGCTACGTAGGCCTTGGCAGAGAGCGACCATTTCCCACGGGCTGCTTGGGGCATATTTTCTTTTGCCAAGGAAATCTTGCTGAGCGAAAAGCAGTGCTGGCCGCTCAGGGACCTGGGCCAGCACAGCGTGAGCAGCAGCGAGGGGACAGTGAAACCGTACCTGCTAGTCCTCCGCGCGCAGGATGCGCCGTCAGCGGCTCTGCTGTGGATCTTTAGTTCCCAGCCGCTTCCATTCTGGTTTTGGGGTGCAGAGGTGATCCAAACAACAGCGCTGCTCCTCCTTCGGAAGGTCCTTGGATGAGGGGCAGCGCAGAGGCGTAGGGAGGAGCCGCAGAGGGGTGGCTGGGAGGGACGGCTGCCAGGTGGCCTCCCTCTCTGACCCTTTCCACAGCCTCTGTCCAAAACCTCTGCTCGTGTCCGGGGCTGGGCAGGCGTGCACGCACTCGTCCTCCTTGTCCAGTCCCGCTACCTCTTACCCTTGGTGGTTTGCACGCAGCTTGTACTTGTATCCAGCTCTTTTCCGTGCCTCTGTTGATGGGAAGGACTCTCGTTTGGAATGCTTTGTTTCTTTATTTTCCAGCCCCCCTTTCACTGGGTTTTCCAGGCAGTTGGGCTGACTGTGGGTTGTCGTACGTGCGCTGCCATCTGCTCAGAGCTTTGGCTGTGTGTTGCTTTTAAAAGTGGTTGTATGCTAATAGCTGTCCGGAGAGCTCTTCCTGACTAGAGTTGTGTGGAGGTGGGCTCAGACGGGTACGTCGCAGCTTTCTGCAGAGGGACAGACCCATGCCATGTTTTTTCAGATGTCACCTGAGAATTTAATTTTTCAGACAAAAGCCTTTAAAAAGCCTTTAATAAACTTGTCAGCTCTCCAACCCCCTCCTCTGCAGCTCTTGACATTGCACAACTGTGTGAAAACTGTGGTCCAGTTGGTACGATCACAAAATAACTAATGTTATTAGCAGGTAAATCCTTATTCATGAGATTAAGGTAGCTCTTTGCATGTTAAATATAGATTTAATCGTATTAAAAGCTGCTGCTTGCTGCTTTGTTGTGCCAGATGGTCCTTATCCTCCGAGCTACTGTCCCCCTCTCTGTGTGTACCCTTTGCCTTGGTTTTGCTGCTCTTTCGGTGTCGGTCGGGGGGATTCTTGTCCCTGGGGTGCTGCGAGGGCGCCGGGGGGTTCCCCCCTCTCATGGGCAGCAGCCACGCATCCCTCGCTCAAGCTGCTGGGGCTGGTCCAGGCGTCCCCTCCGCATCCTCAGCAGGGATTGCCAGCCCCAGCCTGGGCTGCTCTGCCAAAACCACTGCTGTGCTGGGCAGGAGGAGTCCCCTGGTGCCTGCTTTGGAAGCAGTAGGAGTGTTCTCAGAGCAAAATGAGTTTGGTGCTACCCGAGCTGGCGTTTCACTGAGCATGCGGTCAGGTCAGCAGTGTTGTTTCCCCTCTTGCCGAAATGCCAGGCGTCATGGCTGGGTCACCTTCCAGCGACCGGCAGCGCTGGGTCCTGCGGTGTGACGGAGCTGGGGCACTCTTGCTCGGGGCACTGGTGTGATGAGGCTGCTTAGGGCTGCCCAGAAGGGCTGGGCAGATTCTCTCCCTGAAGATAAATCTTAAGGAATACAAAGTGCACATGAAACGTGTTTTACTCGGGGGTGCACGAGCTGCCGGTGTCTGGGAGCACAGCTGGGCGCTGCCCGCCCCGCGCGTCCTTCCCTGGGCCTCTGCTCTGCCCTTTGCTCCTGCGCACCGCGGCCGCTCTCCTGGGGAAAGCCCCTGGGGGTTCCAGCACAGCCCGGGGTCCTGCCGCTGCAGCTGCCCTGGGGTTGGGAGCAGGAATCTGGAGGCCGCTTCGGCTGCTTGGCACTAACGCAGCTGCTGATGGGGTGCCCCAAAGATGCTGTTGCGTTCCTCCTTTCATGGCTTTACGCCACGGGCTCTGCCACGCTCGTCTGATAGTGGGGTAGGGCGGCAGTGTCTGAACACAACACGCTTCTGCCTTCTCTGCCGGCTGAGTCCTGGCCGTTGTACATCCTACCTGGTCACGTGCAGTCCGTCTGCTTTCTGCAGCCCGGCCCCGTCACGGCCAGCGCCGCGGTGCCAGCTGCGCGGTGGTGGCTGAGCTGTGCCCCTGCTGGCAGCGGGACGAGCCACCCGCGCGTTCTGGGCTCAACGGGCAGCAGCTCGCGGGTGAAACGCTCAAACAAGGTGTGCCCAGCACTGCTGGGTCTGGGCCCTGCAGAGCACCGGGCACGGAGGTCCCGGGTCAGGCGGAGCGGGGAGCAAGTCCTCGGCTGGTCGACGGCAGGGGGCCGGTCCCGCGGGCAGGCAGCTGGTGGCGACTGCTGCAGGCGTGGATGGGAGCGAGCCCTTCTCTGGCGTGGGAGCGCGCTCGGTGCTGTGCCCCGTACGCCTCAGCCAGGTGCTGCTGCCGCTAACTATTTTCCATCGTGCTGTCTAGCCGCAGCTCACCCATCCTGTACCGGCGTGATGCCTGCTTTTTGGATTGTTGTTGTTCCCACGCCGGTGGCACTCCTGTCCCCTTCATCATTCCAGGTGGCATTTGGCGTGCTGGAGCTGGATTTTAAGTGTTTTGTTTTGAGCCGAGTACGACAGATCTGCAGTGAGCTTCATCTCCTGCTCTGCTGTGTGCTTGCTCTCGTTCCGCTGCCCCCTGTCCCCACGCTTAGCGCCGCGTCAGGCCGCGGGCCCCTGCTGTTCGCAGTCACATCTCCGCTGGGGCAGCAGATGGCCGCTGCCAGCCTGGAGAGGGCGCGGGGCGCTCCGCTTCCAGATGGCTTCTTTTTAAAGAAGAGGGGCCAGCCCAAGCCCTATTAATCCTTTAAAGGAAAGAGTAATCCGATTACCTCATAAAGCGTGCCTCACATCTGAGCTGCTGGAAACGTGTCCTACAAAAGGGTCTCGGTGGAGCTGGCGCCGGTGCCTGCACTGCCAGCACCGCTCCCGCCCAGCGGGCTGATGGCAGCGGCAGCGCCTCCGGGGTCGTTCACGGGGACGTGTGGCGAGGCCTGTGGGGTTGCAGGGTCGGTTATTTTGCTGTTAGCAAAGGAAGGGCCAGCGCACAGAGCTGAGCAGCGTCTGGCGCCACAAGCTGGTCGTACCACGGAAAGGAGCTGAAGTTAGCACGAGCTGGGCTGGCTCCAGAACCGAGATAAGATTCAGCAATCTTGTAATCTGTGGTGGTGCTAGGAGCTCCCTGTTAATCTGCACGGCTCTCGTATAAATAACTTCTCTTGGGTATTGCTGAATGGTTTCTAAAGGGCAGCTCTGAGGCATCTAGCGTCGTTCTTTTCAGTCGTGAAGTCGCGTTTTCTTATCTCCTCCTCCTGCTTACGAGGGCAGCGGAGGAAGGTGTTGCCAGCTCCGTGCTGGATGGAGAAGAAATGTGTATAGTCTGGATATGCATTAGGAGAGGGGTTGATTCATTAGAGCAGCTCCTGCCTTCCCCCACTTACTGTAATATCCTTAATTCTCTTAACTGAACGTTAAATCTGTGTAAGCTTTCATGTGACTCCGTTCGCAATATATATGGCACTTTGTTCACCAAGGGGCTTACCGCCATGAATGAAGGATGCTTTTGTCTGAGAACACTTAATGTGTGTGCGGGCCTTGTGCCTGAAGAGAAACAGTTGGTTGAGACCGCGAAATGGAGGCGAGCCTCTGTCTGGTCCCCCTGGGGCACCCGGCGAGGGGCTGCCCCCGAGCAGCTGCTTCGTGCCTCCCCGTAACTTAAAAGCCATCTCTGTATAAAATCAACTCCTGATCCAAAGCAAATTTTACTGTGACACGCTCAAGTTAGTGAAACTCTGTAGTTCTTCATGAACATGTGCTATTAGTGCTTTGAGAACTGCCGTTTGGAAAGCCTCGAGCTGCTGCCTGCACCCGGTGGGAGCGCTGCTGGGCAGAGGGGCTGCTGCTGGGAGCCTGGCCCTGGCTCTGCAAGGTGTCCGCGTTGTTTGCTACCTGTTACCCTCCGCAGGAGCTCCACGTGAGGGTCGTAGCCAGATACAGGGGACCTGAAGGCCCTGAGGCTTGGGTACTGGGTGTGTCCTACCCCGGGAATGGTTTCTGTAGACACTGAACTGTCTGATTTGGCAGCTCATGGAATGGTTTGGGCCGGAAGGGACCTTTAGAGAAAATCAGTTCAGCCCTTTGTGGACTAATGGGCTGACTGTGCTGACCCAGAGTAAGCTCGTTTTTGGTTGGCCCTGAAGTCATCATCAAAACTGAAGAGGAGGGAGGTGGCTGGCGACAGGGCAGGCGCGCCAGCCTTGTACTGGCGGGTTGGGGATGTAACTTGGCCTCCAGGTTCTTCGTTATCGGGAAGCTTGGCAGAGTGTGGACGTGGTCAGGAGGCTGACGCAGGTCCTCAAATAGTCTCTGGGGAGCAGAATCAGACCTGGTGATGAGCAGGTCCTCGCACAAGGCAGTCGCAGCAGCCCTCATCCTGCACAACAGTTTGCCAGGCGCAGGCACGGTCCCCAGCAGCGGGTCTGGCAGCTGCAAACTGGGAACGGAGCTGGGAGCGAAAACCCAAGTGCAAGCCAGGAGGGTGACTGCGGCCAGCGCAAGAGCAGAGGGCTTGAGACCAATGCACTGCACTTCAGTGCCACAAATCCGTGAGTCTGTCACTGCCTTGGATGCTCAGTAATCCATTATAGGAAAAACGGCTTGGCCCAGGAGATGGAAAGGCACCGCTGGGACTGAGAGTGGCCTGCAGCTGGACCAGCACTAAAAGTGGGTGCTGAGGCACGAGCTGAAGGGGTGACCGTCCTTCATAAGGCCGTGTCCTTACAGATCTAGCAGCTGCTGCCAGGTCACTGCTTCCCGGCACAGGCGTTCGTTTTTCTGGTGCGGGCTGCGGCCAAAGCCTCACTGCTGAGCACAGTGTTGGAGGGACAGGCCCGGCTGGGCTCTGACCTCAGGCTGTGTCTGCAGGCGCGGGGTGCTCGGGCTGCTGCAGGCAGGCGGCGGGCGGGAGAGCCCGCGCAGCCCCTCGGGAGCAGGATGTGTGTGCGTGGAAAGCACGGAGCGACCTCAACCCTGCGGGGATGCCCGGCCAGTCCTGCAGCAGCCGTTCCCTTTGCGGGCACTCGCCGCAGGCAGCCGTTGTCCTGTGAACAGCAGAAAATCATTAATTGCTTGAAAAGACGTAATTTTAATCCAGGCTCATGTGAAAGATATTACTGCGGAAACTGGGCTAACGTGGTACGTTAACTGTCCGGATAAATGTAAGTCTGCCCGTAGAGAGCTTTGTGGACAGGAGCTGTGTCCTGCCTGCCCGTGCAGACGGGCAGATCCCACCGGGCTGCAGCTCCCGGCCCCTCTCCCTCGGCACCTGGGGGGGCTTCGGCCCCTCGGGCACAACTGCGCTCCCCTCGACCCTGCCGGGTGCCTTTGGTCGCCTGTCATTAGGTGCGGGCAGAGACTTCTTGGCTCTTGCTGAAGGTGTGCAGGTGGCTGCTGCCTGTGCCTGTGCCTGCGGAGACCGGGTGCGAAGTGCTGTGGTCTCATCCTCCTTCACGGCGGTGGCCTGGGCTCCTGAAGCTGCTTCTCTCGGTTAACGTGAAATCCGCTGTTTTGTCCCAGTGCATCAGCTCTTGGGAGCTTGCGCTTCCTTTGGGCTCTTCCTTGGGCCGAGTGTTCAGCCATCTCTCGGCTCATGGGAACGCTGTCTCACTTGCTTTAACAAATAGCCATGGGATTGGAGGCGTTTTCTTGAGGACTATCGTTTTCTTGGCCCGTCATGCACAGGAGGTACTAGAGGTCAGCACTTCATAGCTGGGGTGGCTCTGTGCTGCAGGGGCCAGTCTTCCCTCAGTGTTTATCTTCTGTGGCTGTCTTAAGATTTTTTTCCCTACTTTAGGAATTCTCAGCGGTTGAGGCAGCCACACATAGCGGCCAGGGCTCCTTTCTACGAAGTCCCTTCTGCAGTGCTTGTGGAATGCAGTTGTTGCGTACTTCTTGCACCCTAGCGCGTTTTGCAAAACTTGCACATTTTTGCTGTGCAGCTAAAGCTGTAGGAGGGTCGTTTGTCCCTGCTCCTGGTGGAGGGGAAGCTCGTCTGCGTGTGGCGTTGGTTCTCCCAGGACAGCCTGACGGCTGGCAGAGCAGTGGCTGGGCAGGAGAGCCGCAGCGCGGTGGGCGAGCTGGGCGGCTGTCGGACTGCCGGCTTCTGCAGCAGGAGGGGACGGGAGGCCAGCGACCTGCCTCATCCTCAGCACTGCTTGGAGACCCCCACCTGCCGAGGACGGAGCCCAGCCCCGAGCCTGTGATCCTGCCCGGTGCAGGAGAGACGCTGCCTGAGGGGGAAATGCCAAGGAGGGCGCTTCCAGACTGGCCAGATGCCCCAGAATTGTTGATGCTACTTATCCTACCGAGGAGTTGCAGCTCAACTGCCCAGGGGCTGGTGAAAGCCCACCTGTGCTCGGGGGAGATGGAGCGATGGGGAAGGAGAAGTAACTCGCATACGGACCACAGCTTGCAAGTGCTTGTCCCCGAGCTGCCAGGGTAGCTGCCTGCTCCCTCAGGAAGCTCCGCAGCAGCTGAGACGGAAGGACCCTCACCCTGCCCAGCTCCTCCCAGCGTGCAGGCTGATGTCCTGGTGTGCTCGGCAGCGAGCTCAAGGACCCAGGGCTGCTCTGGCAGAAGGACACAACAACCACGAGTGTTACAGAAGGTCTGGGCTGTGAAATGTGGGCAGCTTGGCTCCTGGGACCAGGAGTTGCAGAGGGTCTGACTTCCAGGTCCTAGGTTGGGAGCGGATGCGCTGTTGAAGACAGCAGTGATCATAGCTGCTGGACGAGGAGGCGTTTGGAGCATCACGACAAAATGACAGGCCTTGTTTCCTGCGTTAATTACCTTTCTCACTCTTCATGTGATATCTTTATGGGATATCCACGCTTGCTCTGTAACTTAATCCAGTGGCATAATCCTTCATCCTGCGGGAGAATCTCACGAGCTGCATCCGTGTTCTGAGTTCTGCACTGAAGCCACGTGCTGTTCAATTGGCCACTTAAGTGATAATTAAGTCTCTGGGAGGATTTCTCTGGTTTCAGAAACAAAACCAAACCAACCAGCAAAAAAACAACCAACCAACCAACCAACACCCAGGATGTGGAAGGCTTTAGAGGAGCTAAAGGCCGAGACCTGCACCCCCAGCGCCGGGGGAGCTGCTGCCCACCCCCAGCACGGAGGTGCTGGGTTTCTGCGCTGCGGTCGTTAACCGAAGCCTTGCACCTTGCGTTCTCCTTTGAGGCCTTGGACAGCGTTGCCCCGTAAGGGAGAAGAACAAAATGAGATGGAATCTGGCCTCGGGTTAGCAGTTCCCGTGCGGGGAGTTGTCCCCTTCTTGCTGCAGGTGAGCTGCAGCAGGGGCAGCCTGCGCCATCCCTCGCGTCAGCCCCAGGGGCTCTGCGGGGATCGGAGGGTGCTGGTGCGCGGCTCGTCTCCAGCCTTGGTGTAATGAAATCCAGACCGTCCCTTGTAGACTATTGATCGCAGCGTATAACCCGAACGCGGCGCGCTGAGTGCTTTTAAGGTACCCCGAGGACTGGGCCGAGGCAGATGGAAGAGGAGAGGGGCAGAGCAGGGCATGATTCAGCTTCTGGCCGCGCCGTGTGCCGTGCCGCTGCAAGCCTCCTTTGTTGGTCTGCGGAGCGTCACGGAGCAGCGGTGCCCGAGCTATTTTGGGCTAATAGATGGTAGCTGCAAGGTTGCCTTTTGTGCAACAAGGGCCTGACGTTTTTGTAGACTTTCAGTCTACACCATGTGTATTCCTGCAGCACAGCTGCAGCCCACTTGCTGTGACACTGCAGGACCCCAGAAGGGTGGATGCTAGAAGGCGCTGCCCTAGAGTTTGGATGTGCTGCTTTACCGATAAATATCGAAGAAGCTTTCAGCAAAAGCTCCGTGAGAGTTTTCAGCGTGTCGTCAACCAGGGGCACGCGGTTTCACGGGTGAGCCCGGCAGGGCAGGAGGTCCCGCACGGATAAACGCTGCTGCGTGCTGGCCTCTCGCGTGAGAGCTGAGGCGCTGTGAAGCACGGCGTGGCTTTGGGCCCCGTTGAGCAGAACGGGGCGAGCGCGGGGCTGCTGGGCAGAGGGGCCGGGTGCCTGCAGCCGGGGTCCGGTCCTGCGGGAGGAAGCGGGGCTGAGGCCTGCGCTCGGTTCCGCGAACCGAGGGGGTCCCGAAGGGCCGGTTAAGGCGGCGGCACCTCTCCATGCCCGCCCGCAGCGCTCCGCTGCCCTGCCCCGGTCAAGGCCTCGGGCGCCTCGGGGCCGCCCGTAGCCCCCAGCGTCCCCTCCTCGGCCTGCGGGGCGGTAACGGCCCGGTGCGGGGTGCCCGCGGCGCTGGGGGGCTCCGGGGGCCTCCTGAGGGCCCGGTGTCCGTGCGCGGGGCCGCGCTCAGCGCCCTGACCCGGCCCGACCCGGGGGCGCGCAGGGCACCGCGGCCCGGCCGTTGTCCCGGTCACAGCTCGGGTCGGCACACGGGGCGCAAAGGCTGTGCGGGGGGGGGGGGGGAACCGGGGGGGCCCCGGTGCGGGCTGCTGGCGGTGGCGGCACGGGAAACAGCCGCCGGGGGCTGCACGGGGCAGGGCCGGGAGGGGCTGGGGGCTGCGGGCTGGGCCAGTCGCCGGGAGGAGCCCGGAGCAGCGGGGGCGCCCCCGCCCTGGCGGTGCCCGGGACCGGCGGGGGGGGGGGGGCGCGGGGGGGGGGGGGCGCGGGGGGCCCCGCCCGCAGCTCCCGGTCGGGGGCGGGGCCCGGTGGCGGCGGCGATGACGTCAGGGGGCGGGGGCGGGGCGGGGCGCGCGGCGCGGCCATTTGCAGGCACCGCCGGGCGGGCGCCGCCGGCAGCTCCGGGCAGCCGCGCTCCGTCCCCGCTCCCTCTCTCGTCTCCTCTCTCCTCTCCTCTCCTTTCCTCTCCTGTCCGCTCTTCTCCCCCTTCTCCCCGCTCCGCCTGCCCGTTCCGCAATGATGAGGCAGGCCCCGGCCGCACGGAAGGTACAGCCGCTGTCGTGCCTCCCCCCGCCCTCCCCCGGTACCGCTCGGCGTCGGGTCCGGGTCCGGGGCCCGCTGCGGGCGGGGGGGCGCGGGGCGAGGCGGCGGCACCGGGCTCACGGCCTCACCCCCCCCCCCCCCCCCCTCCCCCAGTGCCGCCGGGCAGCTGCCGCCAGCCGCGTGCCGGTGGCGGCCCGACCGGCCCCGCCGCGCCGGGAGCTCGCTCCGGGCCCCGCTGCGTGCCCGCGGGACCGGCCCCCGGCAGCGCCGGCAGCCACGGAGCGAGCGCGGCGGCAGCGGGAGGGCCGCGCCGCACCGGCCGGGCGCTGCGGTCTCACCGCCGTACAGCCGGGGGCCGGCGCTCCCCCGGCGCCCCCAGCAGAGCCCGGTCCCTCCCGGAGCCGGGTTACCGTAAAGCTCCCGCTCCGTCCGCTTCCCGGCGCGGGGTCCCGCAGAGGCTCTGGGCGCCCCCGCGGCAGGGCTCAGCCCCGCTCAGCAGAGGCCCGGCCGGCCCCCCGGCCCCTCCACCGGCTTTGGAAGGTCTCGGCTCGGTTTGGTCTCGGTTTTCCTCTCGCTGCTTTGCCTCGTGCGAATGCTGCAGGAAGGTTCGTGCGCGAGGCGTTGCCGCTTGTTTAAATGTGCTGAAATCCCGTGCAGAATGCCCCCAGCAGCACCGCGCGCGTTGGGACCCCTGGGAAAGCAGCCGGGATGGAGCTCGCCGGTGTCACGCTGCACGGGCGGTGATGGGGGCGACGCCAACAGGTGGGCTCTGGCCCAGCGCTCCCTGGAAGAGGCTCGGCTCCTCCATCGCCGGGCGATCGCTGGGAAGGGCGGTGCTGCCATGCAGCAGGAGCTGCACGCTGACCTCGGCCGCCCACTGCCAGAAGCCTCCCAGGGACAACGCGGGAGATCTCTGTGGCAGGGCCTGTGGTGCGGGGAGAGCTCTGCTCCGCTGCGCCTGAACCCTGTGAGCCGCGTCCAGCAGAAGACCTCGGCGAGGCGGTACCGGCCCTGCCCGGTGCGAGGAGATAACACAGGCGTGCTCGTCCGGAGGGCAAAGCTGCGGCACGCTCGGGATGGTGCCGGCACTCGGTGCTCTTGGCTGGCTCTGGGCTGCGACTCTCGTGCTCCGAGTGGAACCGACTGGGCGGCACCCCGGGACCTGCCATCCGCAGCCTCACATCACGCGTGGGTGACGCCGGCTGCTGCCGTGGGCAGTTGGAGGTAGCCGGGAGTTTCGCCGGGCTGGATGCGGGGTTTGTATACGAGTGAGTCTGCCTCGAGCCCCGGGTGCTGCTCTTGCTCCTGAGTGTGGGGCTGCCCAGGGAGCGAAGGGTGTGTAATAGCATCATCGAGTGTTTATGCAGCAACATTACGCAGCAGAGTTCAGAACCACCAAATAAAATATTAATAGCCACGATGGGTCGGTGCAGAGCATCCTGGCATCCGGGAGGTCACAAAGTATCCGCATTAAGCGACGGTGTGGGGAGCCAGTTCTGGAGCCTGGCAGAAGCTCGAGGGCCTGAGACCCGCTCCCGAGCAGGGCTTCCTCGATGGTCCCGCGGTGGGAAGTGCTCTGTCGGGGGCGTCGTGCTGCCTCCCTTGCTCTTGGATGCTCTTTGCCGCGTGGGGAGCGGGCAGTGAGAGCTGGAACCTAACTGATCGTAATGGCTGGGAAGGAGGAGCCAGCATCCCAGCCCGGGCATCGCTCTGCAAGCTGCTTACAAGTGCTTTGGAGACCACAGATGGTGAATTGCTGCCTGAAAGCTAACCCCAGCTGCTCCCTGAGGAGGCGCGAGGGTCTTGCCTTTATTCCAAGTGGCCTTCGCACTCAGCCCCAGGGGCTCCCCAGCGCCTTCGGACCCCTCCAGGCAGGGAGCACTTCTGCCTTCGCAGCGCTGGTTCGGAGGAGCGGGGCGTGCTGCGGACAGGCAGGTGGCGGGGACAGGCGCTGCAGCGGGAGCCTGGCCGCCCTCCCGAGCAGCAGACCTCTCCTCTGACCTCCCCTCAGCAAGGGGCGTTCGCCCGGTGCATCGCAGATCTGACGCTTCGGCTCTTGATAGCGGCATGGCATTGCGTGGTCTGGAGCCGAAACAACCTTCCGTGTTACGCTAGGCCGTGCTGGGAGAGGAGGCATGAGACCAGGATTGCTCTCTGTCGTTTAACGTGGCGGGCTTTTAAAGGCCGTCACCAGGAGGTCTCTGCCGTTCTTCAATATTCGCTTTGCAGTGGGGAAGGTGCTCTGCTTCTGCCCGCCCCCGTGGACCTGGAGCCGCCAGGCGAGGGCTGAGCGATGCGAGCGGGATCAGCGGTCACTTGTGTGGCGTTCCTGCTGGTGCTGCAGGGTCCTGGGGGGGCTTTCAGATCTCCGTGTGGATTTCTAGTGTCACGCCACGTAACCTTCAGTTAGCAGGGCTTTCCACAGAAGTCCTACTCTGGAAAAGCTTGGGCTACTGCTCTGAAGTCAGCGTGGTGTTTATCAGAGAGTCTTAAGCTTTTGCTGTTTTTGTTACGTTTTCCCAGATAGCTTTGCAAATTGGCAGATCTGGGAGATGTGCATCTTCCCCTCTGTGCTGACGTGGGCCTGCTGTTGAGTGCAGCCTTTTAGAAAACTGGAATCGAGCGGAGTAGGGTTTAGCCTGAGCAATCCAATTGTTGATTAGCTATTTTGAAGCGGCAATCTGTCCAGTTCTAGTCTATATACAAAAAGAAAAGTAGCTGCAAGATCTCCTGGCTGGCTTTTCCAGGCCCTCTGTGGAAGGCTGAGCATTGCTCCTGAACATCAGCGGAGCACTGGTCAGCGCGGCCGTGCTGCTGGAGGGAGGGCCGGGAGGAGCCGCGGTGCGGGGCTGGGCTGCAGCGCCCGAGCGTTTGCGAAGGGGCCGAGCGCCTTGTTCGTGTCTGCAGCCTCGGGTCCTGGCGCCTGGCTGCGCTTCTTGCTGCCGTCTGCTCTTGGTTACTTCTCGCGCTGGGTTAGGTAACGGTGAGAGATACAGGAGGGATAAGAGGTGAAGCAGCACGCGGAAAGCTTCAAACGCTCTCCAGTGCTGCTGTCCAGGCGTCGGAGCTGCTGCAGGGTGCAGGTGCCCGGTTTTGGTGGCTTCAGCGTCCCGCCGCCTGCGGGGCTGTCCAGCTCTCCCCACTGCGGGCTGGTGGAAGAGCGCTGCCGGCCGCTGCTGCAGCGGTCACGGCGCAGCGTTTGTTAACGGGACAGTCCGTGCCGACGTGTGACTGCCCTGCAGGGCGTGCCGAGCCGCGTGGCGTGAGATCGCTGCGCAGGTGACGGCTGTTCTGCTGCCGTGTTGTGTCCCAGACAGCGTGTGTGTTGGGGGCAGGGGGTCCTGCCTTGAAGCTTACAGGTGTATTCGTTTCCAGAAATGAGACGAAAATATGTAGTGTTTGAGAAGAAGCTTCACGAGATGTTACGCCTACAAATCTTACAACTAAAGAGCAGCGGAGCCCGGGGGCTCTGGCATCTCTGTGGGCAGCTGGTTTGGCGATGCTCTAGGGCCTTCAGAAACAAAGGGTGGGAGGGAGGAAATTTTTTTTTCTATATTTCTTGTAATAAAAAAGTCAATCTCACAGTTTTGTGACCTCTCTAGGAAAGACGGTGTGTTGAGCGAAACCCCCTTTTTGGCAGCAGAACGCTGGCGAGCCCTGAGCAGTGCTGCAGGAACGTGGCCGCGTTTCCAGGCTGACCCCGGGCAGCCCAGGTTTTGCCTGCAAAGCCGAAGCTCTTTTCGGAAGAAAACGGAGCCTCTGCCCCCAGGGCGCCTGCTGGAGTCCTGGGGCTGGCTCCTGCGTGGATCCGTGGGTTTTGGGCTGTAGCCAGCCCTGTGGTCCCGCACCGATGTTACAGGGGGAGAAGTTGGGCTGGGGCACGGCGAATTCCGGGCGGTCTGGGCCAGAAAACCTGAGCGGGAGGCTGGGCTGCTGCCGGGCTCTGTCTCCTTGGGGGCTCTGCTTGCAGGGTTTCACCTGGAGCTGTGCTGGGAGCGTGGGTTAATGAGCACCAACACCTGATGCCACGCACACTAATTGCAGTGATGTCTTTTGTTTCCTTTACCTGTTCTCTGCTGCATCTGCTGCTGTGCTGCTGCGGTCTGTCTCTCTGCTCCTGTCTTTCCCTGTGTGAATGTTTCTCCTCCTCTGCCTTCTCCTGTTGCCCTCCAGACCACCGCCCGGCGGCCCAAGGTGAGAACCAGCAGCTGCGGTCCGGGGGCGTTGAGCACCCCTGGTTTTCTAAACTATGAACTCGTTGAGTGTTGACCCCAAAGTGCGTTCGCTGTTGTCCTTTGTGCAGAACCTGAAGGAGCTCACAAGACTGTGCTCCTCTAGAGTCACTGGGGACAGCCTTCTGGTGCAAACCGTGTATTGAGAAACTTGGTGCTCTTAGCCAGAGCTCATCTAACAGAGCGGAGCTTAAAGGCAGCGAACTAATGCCAAGCCTGGCTGGCAGAGCACGCTGCTTGGTGTCCCCGTTAATGTCGTTACTTGCTTCTCACTGACTGTTGCTAGCTCATGCGGGAGACTTTGCAGCATCTTGAGTTTATCAGCGGGAGGAGAGAGGTAAGAGCTAGCTTCTGGGACTGCACTGATTCCAGCACAGAGAATCACTCACGTTTCGAGGTCTGCCCCAGCAAGTAGGACCTGCAAAGGAGCACAGCACATGATTGGATGAGAACAAACAAGGGAGATAAAACCTCAAAGAGCTCTTCAATAGCCAAGTTATGGTTTGTAAACGATAAGCAATTTTCTCTCTTCTGTGTAGGGTACTCTGCAGGGAGGGCTTCATTTTCACTGACGTATACAAGAAACACAAAGCAGGGCAGCAGCTGATCCACTGCGTCCCAGTGCAGCCGGGATCCCAGCTGCCAGGTGTCTGGCTGTCCCTTGAAAAAAATGCCCAATTAACGGGCATTTGGGCACTGTAGGACCAGAGCCCCACCTGAGGTAGGGCCTCATGGGTTTAAAAAAAAAAAAAAAGTGACAGCAGTATATGAGCAGCCTGCGAGGTTAAAACCTGTAGGTTAAAATTTCCTCTAAAGCGTCTAAAAGTGTAAAACCCCACGTGCCTGAGACAGGGCAGGGGTTTTGCTGCGGGCCTGTGCGACACGTTTACAGCGAGGCAGAGAAGTGAGCTCAAGGTAAGCAGCTTTGGTGTGCTGCTGTGGATTTCAGGCCAGCTTGCAGTCCCACCTGGGAGCTTGCCCTTTACCAGGCAAGTCCAGGAGAGCTCTCAGCTGATCCTGTGCCACTGCCCCCCTCCAGTGATGTTGTGCTGCCTGTGCTGGGGAGGAGCAGGGAGCGGATGTCCTGCGTGACTTTCTCCCACTCCTGTGATCCTACGCCCACACCGGGCAGGAAGGTAGATGAAGCCATCCGTGCATGCCTGTTGAGATCAGAGCTGCTGCCCATGCTGACCAGCGGGCACCCCACAGCACCCAGGGCCCCTCCCGAGCATCGCACCCTGTTCTGGTCGGGCTCACAGCCGCATCCGCAACAGATGGGGTCAGCAGGCAGGTCTCGTCCTGGGCCACTGGTTTCAGTGGGAACCACTGGTGGGGGTTGTGCAGTAACTGCTCGGGGCTCTAGGGGTGCCAGGGCACGCTGCCCTGTGGTCCTCCTGGCAGCAAGCGCATCCCCGGGACCTTGCCGGGCCCCAGCCACCAGGCTGTCAGCGGGCTCTGCACCACTAAGCCGCACCAGGTGTGTCCCCGGGCGATGCTTCTCCCTGCCCGCAGAAGCTTAAAGCTCGCTCTGTGAAGTGTTTTTAATCCCCAGAGCAGCAGGAACGAGAACTTCCTTGTTCTGAGCGTCACGTTTCTTGGAGATCCCACGAGTGGCTTGGCACCACAGGGTCTGCTCCCGGGGGCTGTGCTCAGGAGGGAAGGCTGAGCCTGCCTGTCCGTGGGGCGTTTATCAACTGCAGCTGGGCCAGGCTTGGCCAAAATGAGCGAAGAGTCTGCAGAAGACCCGGCTGCAGCAGGGCAGGTGATTGCCCTGTTCCTAGTGCTGCTTTAGCAGGCAGGAGCAGTGCTGCCCGTGCCGTGCCTGTCTCAGTGCCCATCCCTTGCCAGCCTGGGTGAGCTGTGTGCCTTGTGAGACTGCAGTGCACCAAAAAGCCAAGACTGAGGAGTAAAACAGTCAGGAAATTAATTTACATGGTGTTAGGTGCCATGGAGATGAGTGCTTCAGCAGTGCAGCACGTGAGGGGCCGATCAGGTGAACCCCGATCCTGGGTTATGCAGCCAGCCTCGCTGCCAGCCTTCCAGCCTGCGGTTAGCAGCTCCGTAAGCGCTGGTGAAGCGGCTCTGCTGCGCTGCTTTCAGGTTCCTTTGGTTTCCCCTGGGCTCAGATGAACCCTTGGTACTCTTCATTTTGTCCGCCTGTTGCCCTAGGATCCGTTGCTTTGTGCCCACAGCCCAGTTGCAAGCAGAGGACGCAGGTTTGGGAGCCTGCTGCAGTGTCCACATGGCGCTGTCGGCAGCATCCCCGTGCCCGAGCTGGGCGCAGCGCGAGCCCCTTCCCGCGGCAGCCCGGTGTCCGCAGCCCTCTGCACAGGGCGCAGAGGGGCGAGAGCTGCCCGGCCCCCGGCTCTGTGCGCTTTTGGGTTTTGCTGTCTCATCCTCCGCAGCTGGAACCCCAAAAGCCCCGGGCACGTGCCCCGTCTGCAGACAGTGCTGAGGACCCCCCTCAGTCCCTTCGCTGACCCGGTCTGCACGCTCGCCTGATGGGCGAAGGCAGTGCCTGCGGCTGGGCTTAGCGTGAGGAACACGGCGCTCAGTCTGACTGCAGCAGCAGGGCAGATGTGGTAGCGCAAGGGAATAGTTTGCAAGGCAACCTCTTATTGTCCCTGTTACTACAGGAGGGAGGAGAGGGACTGCTGCGTCCGACCTGTAGCAGGGTTTGTGTGCGCAGACAAAAATCTGTGGTTTTGTTTGTTTTTTAGCTATGGTAGTGGCATAATAAACTTTTACCTTCCCTTCAGCAACTGATTATCTATGAATTTTGCTCAAGTCAGACTCTGTAGCATAAAACCCACAGAATTTATTGCTGGGAAATCTCCAGAGTGCTGTTCATCCTCAGCACAGTGCAGGTCTCGGTAAAACCAGGTCATGGATGTGCTCAGCGTAGCCAGAGGCACTTTGCCATCACTGTCCCCCTGTCACCGTGCTCTGCTGAGCCCCTTCTGCCATCTGGGCGAGCTGTGCCCGACCTCAGCCCTCTCCCAGGGCATCCCCCCTGCCTGGGTGGGACTGTGCTGCCCGAACTCCCGCTCCGTTCGTATTGCAGCCAGTAAGTACCAAAGGAGTGCGAGAGCCTAAGGCACCTCTGAAGTTTTATTCTGGGTTTCCTCTGTGCTGGAAATGTGGGTCTCAAGGACGGTGGTGGCAATGGACCAACACCGTGGTGAAAGGAAGGCAGGACTGAAGCGAGGTGTGAGCGCAGGGAGGCAGACTGGCCGTGGAAACCCCCTCTCCCCCCGAGACGCTCTCCTCTGATGCTCTCCTCTGCCCGCGTTGTTTTGCAGCCCACCCGGACCACCAGTTCCGCAGCATCCAGCGGCACGGCCGGGCCCTCGGGCTCGGCCTCTGCCTCTGGCGGGGAGATGAGCAGCAGCGAGCCCAGCACGCCCGCTCAGACGCCGCTGGTGGCCCCTGTCATCCCGTCTCCTTCCCTCACCTCGCCGGTGGCACCGATGGTTCCCTCGCCCACCAAGGTAAGGCGCGGCGCCGGCTGCGGTCGGTGTGGGGGAGAGGAGCAGAGAAAACACCCCCGGCACTCGTAGGAGGGAAATGGACCGGCGGTGGTCCCTGTGCAGGGCTCGTTTGCCCGCCCCATGGGGGCCTGCCAGGCTTCGTCCCGCAGGCAGCCGGGGCTGTGGGGGCAGCGGGCCCAGCTTGGCGGGGGCCGGATGCAGAGGCTGATGGCCCAGACCCGGGAAGGCGCTGGAGAAACAAAGGGTGCCGTGGCCTCGCTCGGCTCCTGGTGCGTTCTCCCTCCCCGGTCCCCGTGGGACACACGTGGTGTCAGACCAACCCCAGGAAACGTGCCGAGGGGCTGAGGCTGCGACTCGGCGGTGCGGGGGGTGCCCCTGATGTGTCCGGCACAGGGCTGGGACGCGGCCCCCGTCCTCCCACTGGCATCAGCAACCCGCAGTGGGCAGGCCAGCAGGAGGTGTGCCCTGGGTCACTGCTGCCTTCAGGTGCACAGACCCCTAGGGAGGAGCCATCTTTCTCTAGCTTGGGTCTTTCTAATAATTATATCTGCGTAGTCATTCCATTTTTGTTCTTTAAAATAGTTTTTCATTACTTCCGTCCTGCTTTGTATTAATTAGTTAAAATGAGAGCTCGTGAAAGATTTAGGGCACAAGGGTGAGGAATTAATAGCGTGAGAGGACAGAGAGCCTGCTCTGAGGTTGTGTGTCAAGGAAACGGCTGGAAGAGTCACCAGCGGGTGGGAAGGAAGGAAGGATGTTGCCGTTCCCCTGAGCCCTGCCTGGCCCGGAGGGTTGTGGTACCAGGTTTATGGAAAGTCTGCAAAAACTATTTGCGTGGTAGCGCTGATGACAGCGGCATGTGCAGGGTTGAGAAAGCAGCAGAGAAGTCTGGTCTTCCTGCACTGTTTGACGTGTGGAATTTTTTCAAAGCCCATTCCTTAATGTCACCCAGCTTTGTGACTCTTCAGCTTCGGTCACGGGGCTGCTTTCAGCCGGGGCTCCTGCCGGGAGAGGAGGGCCGCGTCCCCTTCTGCTGCCCTTGCTCACAGCCAGGTACCGCGTGCTGGTGTCAGCATTTAGGTGGCAGTGGGAGCTGACCTGGCCAGAAAAGACCTGGCAAATACAGGATGAGGTTTCCTTGCCGTGGGATCGAGTGGGCAGCGGTGGGGAGCCTGGGACCGTCCCCGGTGGTGGCAGTGCAGGCGGTGCCGCTTGCAGGCTGCAGCTGCAGGCAGGGGGGAGTGGGACTGAAACCCAGGGGCCGGGTGGGGACCGGGAGCTTTACCCAGCACTGTGCAACTTCACCTACAAAATGTAAGGACGGTGGGCCCTCAGGTGGGGTCAGGGTGTTCTTTAAAGGATGCAGACGCCGAGCTTTCCTCACAGGCGCGTGGTGGCAGGGGGTGAGGTAAGCAGCAGCAGAGGAAACCCCGGCGGGCACCGGGGAAGGGTTCTCAGGGTGAGGGTGGTCGGATGCTGGGAGGGGTCTGGGGGGGCCGCGGGGCCTTGTCCGTGGGGACAGCCAGCCCTGGCCAGACAGCCCCGAGCAGCCTGGCCTCCGCGGCGTGGCCGTGGGCCTGACCGCAGAGCTCCGCTCGTCTCCTCCAGGACAGGCCCGGCTAACTGAGACCTTTCTCTGTCCCCAGAGCGCCTCGGCAGCCTCCCGGGTGGGCCCCGAAGGCCAGGTGACCGCCGCCCCGCGGCTCTGGTTTGATGAGTGTGCATGTGGAAGCTGTGTGTCGGCTCGGCAACGGGCGGCTGAGCTTTGCCTAGACCTAACTCGCTCTTCAGCAAAACCTCGCGCGTGGCTGAATGCCCTTATGGCCTTGTGCCGCTCGAGCGATGTTTTCCCTCCCCGTAGGCAGCTCCCCAGTGACAGCCCAGCCGTCTGCATTGGAAACTCGGCGCTGACCTCGCCGCTTTTTAGGGCAGTCACTGTGCCTTCCCCAGAGAACAGGAGGCTTGTCCGGGGAGATGCTGTAGCCGGGTGGGATGCGGCCCCCGAGGGGGCAGCATTTGTGGCTTGTTGGAGACCTCGGGGCTGGGGCCCTTCCCCATGCACCAGCTTTAGTTTCAGCCACTTTGACTGGTCACAAAACAACGCCGCGGGCTCCGGCTGTGTCCCTGTGCAGCCCTGCCCGGCCCAGCGCTGACCAGGATCAGGCAGCACCGCCTCAGGCCCTGTCTTACTCGAGGCGTAGCCGGTTTTCTGACAGCCCAAATCCGCTGGGAGCAGGAGTGGATTCAGGCTGGGAGCTGCGGGATCCCTGGGGGACCCTGGCTGCTGTGTGAGCTGCGCTGGGGCTCGCAGCACAGGCAGCTTTTGGCTTTGATGCCTCCAGGCAGCAGCACTCCCAGCTTTAGGCTTGTGCCAGGCTTGCCCCTGTAGCCCTCGGTGGCCAAGACCCCCTTTTTTTCAGAGGTCTGCCGTGGTCTGCAGGCTGGACGCCATGGAAGGGAGAGGGGAGCAGCTCCCACGGAGCACAACAAGCGTGTGGCATGAGCACGGTTTGTGATGTGCCCCACTGGTGTGTCTGCACGTTTGGGTTACACACTAATAACTAAAAGCACGGGCTGCTCTGTCTGTAACGCTGCACACGTTGTTGTGTTAGAACCTTTCTGTGAGATCTGCTCTTCGTGGAAATGTTTCCTGCGTGCCATAACTCTGCTGCGACCCTAGGGGGAGGAGGAGAGTTACCGAAGGGTGAATTTGGGCGGGTTACTGCCTCGGGTTTTATTTATTTACTTTTGTTAAAAGATTTGGGCATCCTTAGTTCCCGGTGAAGTCAGTGGCTAGGTGCTCAGCATCATGTGTGAGCCAGCCTCTGTCAGTGTCAAGGGGAACACATCACGAGTTCTGTGTAGAAATAATCAACAGGTTGAATAGATTAACTTTGTAGCTGCAAGTGCAGAGTGATGCGCTCTTCTAAAAGTGCCCTGGTAATGATGCCAAGTTACAGGCGGGTGACTGGGCCAGGTTCTGAGGTTTTGCTCTCAGTGGGTTAAATCAATGTCTTTGGAGGTCTCTCCAAAGAATGTTCCTGTTCCCTCTGGTAATTCTTTGCTTGACTTTGCAGGAGGAGGAGAATTTGCGTTCTCAAGTCAGGGACCTGGAGGAAAAATTGGAGACTCTGAAGATAAAGCGAAATGAAGACAAAGCAAAGCTTAAAGAGCTCGAGAAGTACAAGATCCAGCTGGAGCAGGTGCAGGAATGGAAGAGCAAAATGCAAGAGCAACAGGCTGATCTCCAGAAACGGTTAAAGGAGGCCAAAAAGGTGGGCATCCCTGGGGAGCCGCGCAGCCACGATACTGGGGCTGGCATAGGGAGGAGTGATCCCAGGGCTAATTCAGTTGCTGAGAATGATTTGTTTGTTTTGGGTGGGAGTTGTGTGTTTTGTTCTGTTTTTTTAATATCCTAGCATTAAACTGCGGACTGTCCTGGCTCTTGGCCTTCTGAATACATGCAGGGTTGTAAAATGGCCTCTGACCTCACCTATCGCTGTTCTCTCCAACGTAAATATTGATTTAGGTATTGAGCTGCCAGTGCAAATGCCAAGTACAGTCAGACTACACTGCATGTTTAATTCACCATGTGCGCGTGGGTGCCGACTACATCTGGTGCGTCGTGGCAGTAGTGCATGCAGCTTGTCCTGGAGCTGGAGTCATAGCTTCCTTCTTTACCCACGCTAGCTGTGAGAGCAGACAGCCTTTGGGCGGACCTTGCACAGGCCTGTCAAGGTATCAGATTTTGTGCACCCTGGGAATTGCTTTGCTTTCTGCTGCCTGCCTGACCCATCTGTCAGACAGCTTGAGGCAGGAATGTCTGCGCTATCCACAAATCGATTCCTCTGTCAGTCTTGTGCAGGGTAAGACAAGACAGAGTTGGGGCGGTTTCCTTTAATAGCTGGGAATGGAGAGTGTGATGGTTGAGGAGCAGGTCGTCCATCTGACCGTGCAGGGTAGGTGTCCCCGTGTGGCAGCAGCTGCCTTTCTCCAGTTTAATCTGCTGCTGCAGCTCTGCCAGAGCTGTGGGAATGGCACCGTTAAGATTCCAAACCTGCTGATAAACTGCTGTTCCCACCTTCAAAGTCTGAAGGAGAGTTCCTGGAGATCTTGGAGCTCAGTTCAGAAACCGGTAGGCTCCAGCAGCTTTAAAAGCATTGCCAGGTGCTGAGGTTTCCGATGCAGCTGCGACAGCCAGCCCTGTAGGAGCGTGCCCACCGGTAATGGAGCAGGACCTGCTCACCTCCCCCGATGCCGGCTGTGCAGGCCTAAGCTTCCCTGATGTCCCAGTGCCTGGATGTCTTGACAGATTTCTTGAAACTGGCATGCCGCTTCTAATTTCCTCCGTGAAGGAGGTTTTTTTGCCCTGCACTCTTGTCTTTGACTCTCTGATGTTTGTGAGGAGTCATCTTGTCCTCCCTCTTGCTTGTTCCTGTGTTATGCTGGGGGATTCCCCTCTGAGAGTGGGCCGAGTGTCCTTGCACAGTGCTCGTCGCGTACAGCAGTTCCATCCCAGCGTGGCTGTGTTATAAATACAGCAGTGACACACGCTTTTCTTCGTTGTGCTGAGTCAATGATCAGTACAGGTTCTATCTGGGAGCTGGGCTGAAGGAAGTTGGAGTGTCTCAGGAGCTGTTCTTGCACAGCGCTTGGATGATCCAGTGCTCTGGAGCCTTGTTGGAGCCAAGCATGTCCTGACGGTGTCAGGGAAGGCTTAGGGCTGGGGGGGTTATCAGTGTGTATAAATACCTGGGGGGGGTCTCCACCGTTCCTTTCCTTACGTGCTCTGGGTCAGTTCCTCCCTCCAGCAGGCTCCCAGTCCTGTTTGTCTGTTGTAGACTTTTAATTTGTTAAAATTCTTCTCCCTTTAGCTAACATGCTGTATCTCGAGCTCCTGCTCTGCAGGGTAGCTTGGTGAGAGTCGCTGCCAGTGAAAGCCCCAGGGCTGGGAGCTGAGGGCCCTGGGCGCTGCTCCTTATGGAGAAGCATTTCTCCATCGGGCTGTGCTGCTGCTGTCGTGGTTCAGCAGGGGAAGGTGCTGAGCCGCTGGGATTTGCACCGTGCCCACGAGCCCTGCGCCAGCTCGTGCTGGGGTGTGGTGTCCTTACCCCCCAGGTGAGGGGTTCCTGGATCCCTCCCTTCTTCTGAAGACTTGTCTCCTCCTAACGATAGCTCTAGGCTGCCTTCTCTCAGCTGGCTTTTGTGCTGTCCTCGCCCGAGTTAGGGAATCACGGCTCCCTGCCCAGCCCTGCCTGCGGGTGTCACTGGGTGTCTGCTGTTTGGTGATTACTGCTCGCTCTGCTCCCCAGGGACAGGCCATGCGCTCCTCACGCTGCAGCTCGGTGCTCTCGGGCAGTCGGCAGCACTCCAGCAGTGCTGAGAAAAGAGCTTTTTCTTCTCTCTGCTCTTTGTCCTGTTTTGTCCCGGTGGCTCCTTCTTTTCTTTCCCCAGCGGTCTGTTTGTTTGTGTGGTCCAGTACAAGTGCTGCAGGTCTAGGTCTCTTCTCTCTTCACGCCCACCTCCCCTCGCCTGCAGAGTGGTTTCTGTGGGGGTGCTCCTGCTGGGCTCTTGTGATGGAGGGGAGAGGTTCCTGGGAGAGGGGAGATGGACGCTGGGGGGAACGGGCGATGGGCCTTCTCCTTTCAGCCCTGACACAATTTGTCAGTGAGACTTGTTCCCTTTGGGAGAGCCGTGGGAGTTGTAATCGTCTAAGGCTCGTGGTTTGTGAGAGGGCTCTCATCACCGGCCTTGGGCATCCAAGGCATGGTCTCACCTGCGTGTGCTTGGCCACAGGAAGCCAAAGATGCCCTGGAAGCCAAGGAGCGCTACATGGAGGAGATGGCAGACACCGCCGACGCGATTGAAATGGCGACCCTGGACAAGGAGATGGCGGAGGAGCGAGCAGAGTCCCTGCAGCAGGAGGTGGACTCCCTGAAGGAGAAGGTGGAATATCTCACCATGGACCTGGAGATCCTAAAGCACGAGATTGAAGAGAAAGGTGGGAGAGCAGCTGGGAAGGCAGCTCTGGGTGGTCTTGGCTGGGGCGCCCCTCCGCAGGGCAGAGCCGGTGGCTGCCGGGGAGCTGCGGTGGCTCCTCACCGCTGATCGCAGCGGGGCTGAGGCTTGGCCTCTGCGGCTCCTCCCTGGCACCCGCCGCGGCTTTCTGCTGCCAGCCCTGCTCGGCAGGGAGCGACCGCCACGCCTGGGCAGGGCAGGGCAGCAGGGCAGCAGCTCAGTGTCGTGCTCAGCCGGGCGCCGGCCTCGCTGCAAAGGCAGAGATCGAGCTGCTGCTCTCTGAGCCTGGGGATGAGCATTCTTGTCCTGGGCTTGGGGAGGCTCAGGTTTAATGCCAGAGGCTTAGTTTTAAAACTCGTTACTGTTTCTGGGGCCAGCGGATCCCACCCCAAAAGGTGTTGCGAGTAGGACATACTTCATGTGATCGGTAACGTAACTGCTTTTGATGCTCACTGATTTTAGATCCAACTTGCCAGCTTTGCACTGAGCATAGCTTCAAAACCAGTGCACTGCCCTCGATTTGATTCCCCTGTGCCTTTGTAGCTCTTTGTATTCAAGGTGAGCTTTAAAAATTACACACAGCAGGAAACGAGCCAGCCGTTAAGCACTTACGCATGTATAAATACTTGTATTTATACCTGAAATAAATCAAACCCGTAGAAGATCAGGCATGCAGGTAGAGGGATGTGACAAAGATGGACGTGTTGAGGGAGAGGGAAGAATGTGGAGAGGACAGCAGTAGCCTGCAGGGACACCTGGACGTTGCTGAAGTGAGCGATGTCTTTTTATTTGAGTTTGGTTTCGCTGAATCCTGGGGGCCAGGAGGGTTGAGATGAGAGCTGAGAGCACTCGCTGCACGCGGCGATGTGCAGCTCTGCCGTGGCCCAGCGGGGCTGGTACGGTGGTTCTCCCTCTGCAATGATGGCCTCGATGGCGTCAGGGGAATCTGTCAGCCTGTGAGCCCAGTGTTAGGCACCAGGCTTCAGTTTTGCACAGGTGCAGGAGGAGATGGGTTTCCCCTTGGTATGAGGTAGCTGTCCTCCTCCTGGTGCTCGCGACGTCACGTTTGTGTTGAGGGATCTGGATCTGGTTAGCAGCTGGTATTTCTGCACAAGCAGAATAACGTTTCCTTTCCACTCCAGGCTCGGATGGAGCAGCATCCAGTTACCAAGTCAAACAGCTGGAAGAGCAAAATGCAAGACTCAAGGAAGCTCTAGTAAGGTAGGAGACCGCTCGCCTCCTCAGAAGGCTGGGAGGCTGCTGCTGAAGTTGCTCCCTGTAAGAGCCCGTGCCCTCGTGGTCTTTCTTTACACCCTTGGTTCTTCCCTTCTGTGCTTTAGCCCGTCCCATGTGTAGTTGTTCCTTCCTCCCTGTCTCACCTGTGCTCTGTTGTTTGTTTCCCATTCTGCCTTCTTTGCTCCCTCCAGCCCCTGTGGCTCTGATTTTTTTTCAAAGGTGCTGGCTCAGGCGCTGGTTGGGCATTACAAACGTCCTTGGGAAAGCTTAAAAAATTCACCTCCGTGCCCAGCTGGTCCGTGCAGGTCAGCAGGGCTCTTCAGCAGCCCACTGCCAGTGGGCAGCCAGCACAAATGGGGGTGCGATGTCTTGAAACCCACCAGGAGTGGTGTATTGCAAGGGGACGGCTTCTCGGCCTCTGCTGGGCTGGTGGTGAGTCTGGTCGCTCTCTTGAAGGATGCGGGACTTGTCTGCCTCAGAGAAGCAGGAGCATGTGAAGCTTCAGAAGCAAATGGAGAAGAAGAACACGGAGCTGGAGTCCCTGCGCCAGCAGAGGGAGAAGCTTCAGGAAGAGGTGAAGCAGGCAGAGAAAACGGTCGATGAGCTAAAGGAGCAGGTGAGTCCACTGGCAGAAGGGTGGGTGGGGAGGGGAAGCTCGGGGCTGCATTGGGCACCGAGCAGCTGCTGCCAGGCAGCTTTGGGTCACCTCTTGGCGCACAGCTCTTTCTGTCCATCGCTCCTGGAGAGCCTCAGTTGATGATACTGCTGCAGGGACTTTAACTTCTGGTCTGCACTCACAAGCAAACGCTGTTCCAGCCCTGGAGCTGTGCTGGGCTCTGCTTGGTGCGAGGGTGGCTCCCGAGCGTAGGGCGCAGGCTGGTTGTGCTTCCCAGCAGCGATCTGCTGCTCCCTGAGGTCTGGTCCGTGTAATCTCCCTGCCTGGCCATCGTGGTGAGGCTTGTTCCTTGCCAGGCTGAGACGTGGGTGCGGGTGTGGGGCCGCCCTGAGGAAGCCCCCGGGGTGGATCTTTGTTCCCTGCAGAGCTGCCTGGGCACTTCTCTGAACTGCTCGCCCAGGGCGACCTGGCCCCGCGCTACCTGAGCATTGCCTGGGTTATGTAGACGTGGGCTGCTGGCAGAGGTGATGCCTCTTAGTGCAAGGACTGCAACACCCGTTCTCTGTTAAGTGTGTGTGTGTGTGTGTGTAACCACCTCCTAGGCCCTCGGGGAGCTTGTTAAGGCCTGTGTCATGAGTCTAGAGACCCAGCCCAAAGGTCAGCATCGTTTACACTGACCTGAAGCTGTTCAACATTGTGCCCTGGAGCTGCAGCTAAAGAGCCAGTAACAACTGTAAGAGCCAAGCCTTGCTTTTCGTGTGCTCTTCTTGCTGGGGCTACAGGACCGGCTGCTGGCTGTACTGGTTTGAGGTGTTTGCTGTCCTGAGGGGGGTGTTCTCTGTTACTGGGAGGGGGGCGCACCAGCCATGTCCCACAGGACGATCCCACTGTGGTGTAAAGTGACTTTAAACTGCGTTCTCCAGCTGGGTTGTACTGTGATGCGGTGCGTGCTTCCAGGTGGATGCTGCTTTGGGTGCTGAAGAGATGGTGGAGACCCTGACAGAGAGAAACCTAGACCTGGAGGAGAAGGTCCGGGAGCTGCGTGAGACTGTCGGGGACCTGGTAAGGCAAACTCCTCTGGGACAAGGGGCAGTGCTTGCGCTGCCTCCTTCACACCTGCCGTGCGGAGGGGCTGGCACAAGGGCTGCCCAGCCTCTCGCTGGGCAGTGAGGCTGCCCGAGGTGCTGGGAGCTGCCTGGCAGCAGTGCCAGAGGGGTCTGGGAGCCTCCACAGGCATTGTGCTCAGTGCCACTTCCGAGCGGCGTGCCCGTGTGCTGTGCGGGGCATGCCCTTTGCACCCCAGGGCGCCCGTCCGCTCCGCTCCGAAAACACCAGGCTGTGGAGTAACTGCGTCCCCTGCTGCCCCCTTGCCAGGAAGCCATGAACGAGATGAATGATGAGCTGCAGGAAAACGCCCGGGAGACGGAGCTGGAGCTGCGGGAGCAGCTGGATATGGCAACGGCGCGGGTCCGCGAGGCGGAGAAGCGCGTGGAGGCTGCGCAGGAGACCGTGGCCGACTACCAGCAGACCATCAAAAAGTACAGAGAGCTGACTGCTCACCTCCAGGTAGTGCGTTCAGCGCTGCGGTGGGGCTGGGCTGGGGAGCAGGCGCTGCCAGCCAGGAGTGCTTCCCCTGGAGCCGAGGTCCTTCGGGAGCAGACCTCAGTGACAGGGAGGCAGCACGCGTGGGCGAGAGCATTCCCAAAGGAGGTGGCCCCTGGGGATGGGATGGTGGGAGCAGGTACTTCTCTCGTGTGGAGGTGGGCAGCACACAGATGGCTGATGGCCTGCAGAGTGGGCTCTGAAGGGAGCTTCCCTGAGGACCTCCAGCAGCGCCAGGCTGCCCATGCTTGGCGTGACCTCTGGGAGGCCTGGCCCCCTGGTCTCCACCCAGAGGGGGAGTTCGCTGGCAGAGCCCCTGCTGGCGGCTGCTGAAGTCAGCGCTGACCGCATGGGCGTTTTGGCCTTGTCCTCTGCCGAGCTGCTTCTGCTCCAGGCTGGGAACTGAGTCCTGGAGAGGTCGGGATAGCGTGGGGTTGTTCCAGCACTGCTCTTGGCTCTCCTCGGCTTTGCTGGAGGTGCGAAGGAGACGGGCGATGAGTCCGTGTGGATTCCTTGGCTGTCGTACAGCTTGGTGTCAGCGGAGCGTTTGGACAGTGCTTGTGTTCCTCTTCCTGACGTTCATCCATCACTGTGGGTGTTGCACAATGAGCCCCCAGAGCTCTCCCCACCCTACCCGAGAAGGGGGCACGTGGAGGTTGAGTGTGGGTGTGCTGCAGAGGTGTGGGGTTGCAGACCTCTCCCGCAGCGGTTTTCTCTATCTGACAGCAGCTTCTTTCTGTGCTCAGGATGTGAACCGAGAACTCATGAGTCAGCAAGAAGCATCTGCTGAGAAACAGCAGCAGCCTCCTCCCGAGATGTTTGACTTCAAGATTAAGTTTGCAGAGACAAAAGCCCACGCGAAGGTAGGGGCAGCAGGAGAGCTGTGTGCCAGGCACACCGACGGGGCGCGGGGCGCTTTTCCTGTGCGCCAGGCTCCTGAAGTGTGTGGGTGCTGGGCTCAGGGCAGGTCTCCCCCCGCCACGTGGTGGGGCTGGCCCTGGGGCAGCTCTTGGAGCTGGGCTGTGGTGCTCCGGCCAGCAGTGGAAACACTGAGGCAGCTGCTGGGATCTGGGGGGAATACGGGGCACGTGATGGGGGGAGCAAGATTCCAGCACGGGGGACACAGGCTGTCACTGGTGTGAGGGTGAACGCGGGCAGGGAAGGCTTAATGGGGCAGAGCGGTTTGATCAAGAAAAAAACCATCTCTGGTTCTGTGTGGTTTGCGTGCCAGTGGGTTGGCATGAGCCGGTGCAGACTGTCCTGCTCTGCTCCTGGCCGTGCTGCACCCAAAAGGCCCTGGGATATTTTCATGGCCTCTGCTGCCCGGCAGTGGGGCTGGGGGGGGGCTGGTGTGATACAAATCAGCTGTCACCGCTGGGGGACAGCGGGTACCCTTCTCCCAACGGAAACATCAACCTTGTCCAATGCTCACCGCTGTGCAAAAAGGGATGTTTTCTTCTGAAAGCGTGCTCAGAGCTGGCAGTATTAGCATTGTTCTTTATCCCACTGTGAATGCTGGCTGGGAAGGAAGAACGCTTGTGAGCACAGCGGCGTGGTGTACCCTGACTTCTCTGGGGCCAGAGCTCCAGAGCAGCCCCCGGGCACTTCCACAGGGCAGCCAGTCGGCAGTGATAAGGAGGGTGTCAGGGACAGGCAGGGAGAGCGGTGATAGCTGCGTCCCAGGAGGAGGGAGGCTCTGGGTCCCTGCTGCACTGAGCGGGCTGGGACGCGCTGAGCCGGAGAGGGGCCAAGCGGGCTCTTGGGCTGTGTGCTGCAGGCGATCGAGATGGAGCTGCGCCAGATGGAGGTGCAGCAGGCCAACCGGCACGTCTCCCTCCTCACCTCCTTCATGCCAGACAGCTTCCTGCGCCACGGAGGGGACCACGACTGCATCCTGGTGCTGCTGCTCATCCCTCGGCTCATCTGCAAGGTGGGACGGGTGCCACGGTTTCTGCCTGCCCTGGGGGTTAGGCTTCCTCAAGAGCTCGGGTTAATTCTTGCGCTGAAGCTCTGGGCTGGGGTTATCTCCTGGGCTGGGCCGATGGGGCTTGGAGCATCTTCAAACCCACCGGGCCTAACCAGGAGGTGGTGGCTGTGCCACAGCTCTGGGGGAGATTTTCTTTCTGTCCTGTGTAACTTTGGCATTTTGAACATTTACTTGTTTGAGAGCTTTCAAAATTGCCTGGGAGGAGGAGGGAGCAGAAATTCCTGCCTCCAGGCAGTGACAGATCGGTGTCTGGAGCACTTGTCTGTGATGCCAGCGGCTCAGGTCTGTCAATGCAGGGCGGGCTGTCAGCCTTGGTGTCTTGCGGTGCTGACCGGGCTGGTTGGCTCTCTGCTGTCCCTCTTATTCTCCCTCTGGACTCAGAAATCTTCCCCAGGAAGCTTGCTTTTCTGCGGGTAGGGGTGCAGGGGGCAGTTTGTCAGGTCCGTGACTAAGTGGGACAGATCAGAGCGGGCAAAGGGGGATTCTGAAGGTTTGTCCTCCCCAACAGGCCGAGCTGATCAGCAAACAAGCTCAGGAGAAGTTTGATCTGAACGAGAACTGCGCAGAGCGTGCTGGCCTCCGGGGCGCTCCGGGAGAGCAGCTGAGCTTTGCTGCAGGGCTGGTGTATTCCCTGAGCCTCCTGCAGGCCACGCTGCACAAATACGAGCAGTGAGTACCCAGCTGCCCCCAGCCCTCATTCCCACCCACTTCACCCTCTGGAAGCACGGAGCTCCGCAGCCCCGCAGCAGGGCCCGGACCCTGCTGGAGCTGAAGTTTGGGCAGTTAGGCTGGAAAAAAGCTGAGGGGCCCCGTGTCTTGCCCTGTGGTGGGGTGGTCGCTTCTGTTGCATCTCCTTCCTCATTTTCTTCCCAAGAACTGACACATGGGGGACTCAAATCTCTAGCACGCATTGCTCGTTCTTCAGCTACGTCTGCGTGTCTTTAGGTCAGGATTAGCCTTGGTGCATTGATTTTCGTTTTCCATCTCTCCTACATCACAGCCGCCTTCTTGCTGAGCTTAATTGTGTGTGGGATTCGCTCTGGGCTTCAGGCTCCCAGCCCCATCCGTCCCCCTGCAGCCCAGTCCCCCCTTCCACAGGTGCCCCGTGCTCAGTTCCACGGGAGAGCTTTCCCAGAGCGTCACTGAACACTTGGTGAATGTGCTCCAAGGCCTGGCCGTACCTAGCTGCAGCATGGAGCTTTCCTTGGGGGCTGGCTCTTGCCTTCGGGGACCAAAACGGCTGTGGCGAGGCACAGCTTCCACCTTGAGGTGTGCCTGGATTTGCTCCCAGGAAGGCGGCTCACGTTGAAGTAGAGGGCTGAAAGATCCCGTAGCTCCTGCGCGTGACTGCTGAACCCCTTACATTGCAAGGGGTCCTGCTGGTGCTGGGTGGCAGATCTTCTCGTGTCTCCTTAGAGACTGGACTGCTCTGCTCTGGGGCTCCCTTTCCCTACAGCTCCCTGGCAGTCCGTCTCATGCCCCGGTTTTCTACAGATGTTTTGTCCTCCCACAGCCTCTCCCTAGCTCCCGTGCTGGTCCGCCTGCTGGCTGAGGCTGGCGCCTCGAGTGCTCCGGGATCGGCACCCAGAAGCACAGCCCCTGTTGGTGCTGTGCGGGGTGTGCGCCTGTCCCAGAGCGGCTGACTGTGCCTGCGTTCCCTTCCCAGGGCGCTGAACAAGTGCAGCGTTGAGGTGTATAAGAAGGTGGGGATGCTGTACCCCGAGATGAGCGTCCACGAACGCTCCCTGGACTTCCTGATCGAGCTGCTGCACAAGGACCAACTGGACGAGACGGTCAACGTGGAGCCGCTGACCAAAGCCATCAAGTACTATCAGGTACCTGTCTGTGGCGCGGGGTAAGCCGCAAATAAGCCCGCTGGCAGCGATTCCCTTTGGGTGTTTCTCACCTTCAGAGCGTGCAGGACGTGAGCCTGTGACACTGTCACCTGGGGGCTGTGTCCTCTGTCCCCGGGAGGACGCGGGCAGAAGGGACGTGGTTCCCCTGTCCCAGGCTCCTGCAGCTCTGCGGGCAGGTCAGGGTCGCTGACCCTTTTGGGTTAAAGGCCATCGGCTCGGTCGGGGGGCAGAGTGTTGACAGGGGATCTGGCGGGGGTCGTTGTAGGAGGTTTCGCTTCAGTTGAAAGTTAGGCCAAAGCCTCGGTGGTTTGTTTCTGTTATGTATTTCCTCATCCGGTTTATTTGCTTGCGTGTGTGGAAACTTTGGAGGGGTGATGATCTCTGCTGTGCTGATCTGTTTTCACCTAGCACCTGTACAGCATCCACCTGGCTGACCAGGCTGAGGACTGCACGATGCAGCTGGCTGACCACATCAAGGTGAAGTGGTGCCAAATAACCTGAGCGTCCTTGTTGCTTCTTGTCTGCCTCTGCCCCCCCGATCCCTTGAGATCGTTCTGTGAGTTGAGGTGCCCCTCTGCCCCCTCCTCCCCTCGCAGGCACTGTGGGGCAGCACAGCCACGCCGCAGGTTCCCAGCTCGGGGAAAGGGGAGGGAAACCCGGGCCCTTTGCCCTGCAGACATCCCCAGGAGAGAAGAGCAGCAAGGAGGGTGCAGGGAGCCCTGTGTCTGGGAGGAACGTCGTGCTTCCCGAGCCGTTGTACTCCCTGGGCTTCAGAGGGGAGCACGGGTGTCTTGTGCCCTACAGAGTAAAGCAAAAATTGATTCAGTGCCTCAAACTTCTTTTCTCCCGGAAAACCTGGAGCCCTGGCAGCATGGCATATAGAGGGCCTGTCCTGAGACACCCGAGACCAAAGCCCCAGCTTGTCCTAGGGCAGCTGCCCTGCCTGGTCTCTGTTGCCATGAGCTCACGGTGCCTGTGCTTGTGCTCCGCAGTTCACCCAGAGTGCCTTGGACTGCATGGGCGTGGAGGTGTGCAGGCTGCGAGCCTTCCTGCAGGTAGGAGTGCCCGGCGCTGGCTCTGCTGGATGGTGCTGGGTTCCCCCACGGATGGACCCTCGGTCAGTTTTCCTGAGGTCCTTTTACTGCACCCCAGGCTGGGCAGGAGGCGTCCGACCTCGCCATCCTCCTCAAGGACCTGGAGACCTCGTGCAGCGACATCCGCCAGTTCTGCAAGAAGATCAGGCGCCGCATGCCGGGGACAGACGCCCCGGGGATCCCCGCGGCGCTGGGCTTTGGGCAGCAGGTGAGCTGGGCAGCCAGGCAGGGAGCCCGAGCGCTGCTCCCTGTGGGGCCACGGCCACGTCCTGGGAGCTGCGGGCTGGGCTGGGCTGGCACCAAGAGCATTCAGCTCGCTGCTCTCCTCCTTGCCGGCTCCGCGGAGGGAGCACGCTGGCAGGCAGTGCCCTGCATGAGCCAAGCGGCAGCACGGGGATGGAGTATCTCTGGGCTTTACGTTCTAGTCAGGGTGGAGATGTGGCCTTTGTAAGCTACTCTTCTCTACTAGCCTTGAGCTTCTTTCTGTCTTTCCTGGTGTTTTCCGTCTTCCTCGTGATCCTTCAGAAGCGTGTTTAATGCCAGGAGCTGTTGAACTAGAGCGAGGGAAGCGTGCAGCCGGGAGCCGCGGTGTCTGGAAGAGAGGTGGAGGGCAGCCCCTCTGCTTCTGCCCTCCCTGACCACCCTGCTTTGCCCGGCTCCAGGTGTCGGACACGCTGCTGGACTGCCGCAAGCACCTGACCTGGGTGGTGGCCGTGCTGCAGGAGGTGGCCGCGGCCGGGGCGCAGATGATCGCCCCTCTGGCGGAGAACGAGGGGCTGCTGGCGGTGAAGCTGGAGGACCTGGCCTTCAAGGCGAGCGAGCAGGTGGGAAGCCCCCTCCTCGGCTGCCCCTTGTTCCCTGCTGCAGCGGGGGGAGGCCGGCGCACGTCCCGGAGGGCTGCGGACCTGCCCGTGAGCACCGTGGGCCTGGGAGGGCCTCGGGGAGCCTGGCAGTGAACTCCTGGGAAGGTGGCCGGGGAATGCCGAAATGCAGGGCGCTCTGGTCCCTGCTCTGCGCTCTCCTTCCCCACGGCTGGCCTCGTGCTGCAGCTGCACCAAGGGGCACCTTGTGGGGAGCCAGGGAGGGGGCTGCAGCGCTGGCTGCGAGCTCGGCTGAGGGGCACCTGCAACTTCCTTCCTGTCCTGTGCAGATCTACGGCACCCAGGGCATCAACCCCTACGAGTGCCTGCGGCAGTCCTGCAGCATCCTCATCGCAACCATGAACAAGATGGCCACGGCTATGCAGGAGGGAGAGTACGATGCTGACAGGCCACAGACCAAGGTGGGCTTCGTCTGCGGCAGGAGCTTCAGGCATTTGAGCATTTGAGTTGCTCTGATCGCCCGCAACTCGGGATCCTGCTGAGGGAGATGAGACCTCTGCGAGGTCTTGGTGCCTCTGAGGTTTCCCCAGGGGCCGACACTGGTGGCGGTGAAGGCATAGGGAATGGTGACCCTCAGGAGAACAAATCCTGAGGTGCAATGCCCCAAGAGTGGTGGTACTAGGACGTGGTGCTGAGCACACGGAGCGAGCTGCTGATGTGCTCAGCACGTGGTGCTTGCCCTGGCAGTGCTCTGGGGTACTCTGCTGCTGGTCCCCTGGCAAGAGAAGTCTTCTGGGTGCAAGGGGGGGCAGAGACCTGGGGATGGGTGGCAGAGTCCGGCAGGTACAGGGAGGCCAAGAACAGTCCCCCACTTGTCGTGTGGTCCATTTGCAATTACTGCAATTCTTCTTAAAATACCGCTATTTGTATCTTGTTCCTCTGGTCTGTGTCGCAGCCCACCCCACCTGCCGACCTGCGGGCCGCGGCTCTTCGGGCAGAGATCACTGATGCTGAGGGGCTGGGGCTTAAGCTGGAGGACAGGGAGACAGTCATCAAGGAGCTGAAAAAGTCCCTCAAGATCAAGGTGAGCCCGTTCCTCATTTATCTCTGCCGGTCGGTGAGGAGCTGCAGTGCTGCTGCAGCGCTCACGTCCGTGCTCCAGGCAGCGTGTTGCCCGCGGTGCTGGCTGTCTCGAGTCCTGGTCAGATCTCCTGGAAGTACGTCCCTGTTGTCAGGGAGGTGCTGCCTGCTGTGTGGCCGCAGCCTGGGGCCTCCCTGCCAGGGACTGCCCCGGCCTTTCCCCCGGAGTTCTGGGTGCCAGGCACAGGCACGGCGTGGGCAGGACTGGCGGATTCTGGGCAGGCTCCCCCCAGCACCACAAGGAGCTTTTTAGTGCGTGCCACCCCCAGGGCCTGAGCCCTCTGATTTCTGCTGCTCCAGGGCGAGGAGCTCAGCGAAGCCAACGTGCGCCTCAGCCTCCTGGAGAAGAAGCTGGACAGCGCGTCCAAGGATGCAGATGACCGCGTGGAAAAGATACAGACAAAGCTGGATGAGACCCAGACGCTGCTCAAGAAGAAGGAGAAGTAAGTGTGAGGTGGGGTTTGTGGAGCTGGGGCTGGCTGCTGGAGGTCTCTGATGGGGACTGCACAGTCCGCATTCCTCGGGCTGGCCGGGAGCGTTTGTGCGTTAGTGCAGGGCGATACTGGGGGGGGATGCGCAGGGGAACCGGTGCGTTCGTGGTGCACAGCAGAGCTCAGGCTGGGAGAGGGATCCTGGTAAAGGCCTTGTTCAAATACCCTGTGTGGAAAAGGCCGTTGTGCTGCCGTGTTCTTACTGCCATCGCTGTGCTCCAAGGATCTCTTGCACGCGCGGTCTGTTTGCAGAGCAATCCTGCCTTCAGGTGGGGAGGAGCAGCCTGCGCAGGGGTCTGTCCTGCGGGATAAAAGCCGGGCAAACAGCTAAGGGGAAGTTGGGTTCAATATGGGCACACGCTTCCTTTGTGTGATACGTTGCAGCCTGCAGTACTGACTGGTGGGGCTCTAGCTCCCGAGTCAGCAGGCTTGTTCTTGAAACAGCAGCAGCCAGACCCGTGACAGAGCTGGGAGCGCTCCTGTCTTGCTCTGCCCGCCTCTTTCCCCCTCGGGAGCACCTCTGATTAGACCTGTGGCTGTGCGTGCTCTTCCCCAGGGAGTTTGAAGAGACCATGGATGCTCTTCAGGCAGACATTGACCAGCTGGAGTCAGAGAAGGTGGAGCTGAAGCAGCGCCTGAACAACCAGTCAAAGCGAACCATCGAGGGCCTGCGCGGGGCTCCTGCCTCCGGGGTTGCCTCCATCGTGTCTGGCATTGCCGGAGGTGTGTGACCGTCGAACGCTTCTGCAGCCGCCGTGGGGTGGTGGCAGGCTGCAGAGGGGCGGGATGCAGAGGGCAGGAGCTGTGCAGGGGAATGCCCCCTGCATTGGGAGCAGTGCAGCTCTGCTGCCCAACCTGTCCTCGGGGAGCCACAGCCCTGGTGTGGCTGGCTGGGGACAGGGCAGGAGGGGTTTGGGCTCTCGCGGTGACGAGTGGGGCATGCAGGCAGCCCGCAGCCCCTGGCAGTGCCCAGCAGCTCTGTGCGTGGTCAGGCAGAGCAGCGAGGGCACCTTTGTGGAGCTGGCTGGGCCCGTCCTCCCCGCAGGGCGCTCCAGGGGGGATGCAGGGCTCCGTGCCCTCCCTGCTGCATGCAGCGCCCACCTCTGTGCTGCAGCTCCCCAGGACATGGGTGGGCTCTGCTGTTCGCCTGGCTCGGTGAAGGAGAGCCAATTTCCCCTGAAGCCCACAGCAAGGGGCGGGTGATGGTGAAGGACGGGCGATGGCTAAGGTTGCGGTTCCTCGTGCTGCCTAGCAGAGGTGTTAGCGCCTTCTGGGTCACTCTGTGCGGACGAACACCCTATGAAAACTGCCGGGAGGCAAGTACAGAGGCAAAGCAGGGCTGTGGGGTGGCAGAGCTGTGCTGGCGTCTTTGTCAGGAGCTCTGGCCATCGGGCAGTGCACGGCCTGCTGAACTGGGAGCTCAGGTGTCCTTCGGGACTGTGCCCAGGGAGGCTGGGGAGCAGCCTGTCCCTGTAGCCCCAGCGTGGCAATGGTCTGCTGGGTCCGTGTGCTGGCCCTCGCGGCCCGACCTGGGCTGGGTAAGAGCCCTGCACAAGGAGGGCAGGGCAGGTCTCAGGCTTGCTCTGGCTGCACCATGAGTGCTGTCAGTTTGCCAAGAGGCAGAGGTCACCCCCCTTTGCAATACTCCTGCCCCCAAAACGCCCCGTGAAGATGCACTGCAGATCCTGGGTGCAGCAGCTCCTGCTTCCCGTGGAGCTGCAGCTTCTCCCTGAGTCGCTGCGGCCACAAGCGCTCTGGCTCTCTGGGCACCCTGAAGGTGCCACCGGCATGGTCTGGGTCCTGAGCAGTGTACGCAGTGCTGAGCACTGTGCCAGCACCAGCCTGCACACGGGCGCTGCGTTTTGCCGGGGACGTGCGAAGCCTGAGGGGCCTCCGTGGAGCTGCTCCTCTGCCCCTGGACTGGGAGGCTCTGGCTGGGCATCTCGGGGCAGATCAGGGTGGATCCGCACCTCTTCAGACCCAGGGCAAGGGGCAGCAGCTGTGGGCCCACGCGTGTCCCACTCGGATGGCTCACAGCCTGCGGTCCTGGCCGGATCCTGCGGCAGCGGCGCACAGGGTCCCGCTGTGCCGGCCGGGGTCACCGCTCCCCGAGCGAGGGGATGGGGCTGGCACAGCGCCCAGCCGTGCGGGACCAGAGCCCCTCTGGGCATAGCTCCTTCCAAACTTCATCCTCGGCTTAATTCTGCTTCTTCTCATCTTTCCTCTGCCTCCTTTTCTTGTACCGCAGAGGAACAGCAGAGAGGTACAGTACTGCACCCCAGCATGCGAGTGCTCCCCAGCCCCGGCCGTGCACGCAGGGAGGGGCTGCAGGGAGGTGTCCCACGGGCACCCAAGCATGGCCCAGGGCAAGGTCTGGCCAGGGCGGAGGGGGGAAGGAGGGCAGCTCCTGCGCCAGGACGCTCGGGTGCTCGGGACGCCTTGGGGCAGGGGAGCGGGTGACTGGTGTGCTGAGAGCCCGGGAGGAGCGGGGAGCATGAAGTTGCTGCGGAGGGAGGTTGCTGTGACCCCTGCAATGGAGAGAGGGGGCCCTGGAGCGGCCGGAGTCCAGGGAGAGCCCCGTGTCTTTGGGCAGCGGGCGACGGGTGCCCGGTGCCAGGGCTGCTGAGGAGCGTGGGTGCGTGATGCTGCCCGGCCCTGCTGGTTTTTGGCCTTTTCCATCCGAGCAAGGTGTGCAGTGCTGCATGTTCCTGATGGCTCGCGGGGCACCTGGGCGCGCACCAGCAAATCGTGCCGCTGCTCACCCGGTGCTGCAGACACGTGTCCCGGTGCCCAGCCCGGCCTGCGTGCCCGGCACCCGCTGCAGCTCCCCGGGCCGGGGCGTGGGGGCTGCTGACACCGCTGCTGTTTGTGCCTGCCGCAGGTGTAGGCGCCGGCCAGGCGGCAGGAGGCGGCTCGGGGCCAGTGCAGGTGAAGGACTCGCCTCTTCTACTCCAGCAAATCGAAGCCCTGCAGCTCTCCATCAAGCACCTCAAGAACGAGAACAACCGGCTCAAGGTGAGGTGGGGGCAGCGCCTCGTCCTGCGGCGCAGAGCCCGGCCGGGGGCAGGAGGGAGGACGGGGCTGGCGTGGCCTCGGGGAGCGGGGTGCTGCCGGGCCGGGCACCGGGCTGCGGGCGATGTGCTCCCTCCTGCGCCACCGAGCATCTGCCCTGCACGTGGTGGTTCCCTTGGGGAAGAAGGAGCTGCTTTACCGAGGGGAGCTCTTTGGGGGCTCAGCCAGGACGCGAGGGCGCAGGGCTGGCAGCGGCCGGTGCTGGTGTGCTGTCCCTGCCCGGCTCAGCCCCATCACAGCGGGGTCAGGGCGCTGGCTGAAGGAGACTGATCAAGTCGTTGGTTGATTAATGATAGCGCTATGAGGAAATTGGCAAAGCAGCAAATAATCTAATTAGCTAAATAACGTTCCACTGGTATTAATTCATAGACACATAATTATGCAGATTATTATGCATAACTATGAAGATGTTAATTGTAGCTCTTAAATCTGATGAGTCACGTCCGTGGCCGCTGCCGAGTTACCGTTGAGTTACCGTGCTGTAAGTGCTGCGGTGCCGATCTGTTCCCCTGCCCTGAGGCTTACGGACGCTCAGCTGAGGGGCAGTGGTGAGGTGTGCAGGGGCTCCCCTCCGGTGTCCCGGTGTGTTTGGACATTGCCACTGCCACAGGCACCTGGGCTCCCACCCTTGGAAGGTCCACCTGCTGCTGCCTGCTGCTCTTTCTGACTATAATCTTATGTCTGTTTTGCCCCCCTTCTCATTGTCTTTACACCTTGTTTTCTCTGCTCTATTCCTCCCAAATAAACAACTTCTCCTGACCACCTTTACCCATTGCTTCTAGGGAGCCCAGATGAAGATGGAGCTGGCCAGCTTGAAACCTCTGCATGTAGCTAAGGTCTCTGTTGCCAAGAACAAGCACGGAGAAGATCTGGCTACGGTCAGTCTCTATCGCAAGACAAGCCAGCTGCTGGAAACCCTCTACCAGATGAGCACCAACACCAAGGTGGTGGACATGAAGCAGACAAGGTCAGGTAGGTGCTGCACAACCCCCCCGGGGCTGAGGCAGCTGGGAGCACCACGCAGAGGTCCTCTGTGCCGCGGGGGGACCGTTGGGGGACCGGCACCTCCCGGCCATCCAGCTGGCATCCAGCAGCAGGGTCTGTGTGCCGCAGGGCACGGCTCCAGCCTGTCCCCGTATCCCTGGGAGGGAGGAATGTGGGCTGTGCTGCTTCTGCTGGCCGGGCTTCCCCTGTGCAGCTCTCTTGGCCCAGAGCCGTGGCCCTCCTGTCCCACCAGGTGCCTGGGGGACAGCATGGCACCAGCCTGGCGGGCAGGAGGCTGAAGCCGTTTCCCTGTGTCCGGGTGGCTCAGCTTCTTCCCCAGGGTGCTGTGGGCTGAGCCCGGAGCCTCTCATCCCCCCAAACCTCCTCTGGTAGCAAAGAACTGGGGCTGCCTGAGCCAGTGCTCCGCAGCGTGGGTCTGTGCCCACGCGCTGTGCTCAGGGCTGGGTGAGATGGGCCCTGCTGGAGGCGGCTGGGGCCAGGCAGGGCAGTTCCTCACGCCCTGCCTTCGCAGGAAGGAGCGCGGCAACGCGCCTGCTGGAGCAGACGGCCCGCCTGTGGTCCCTGAAGACCACCATCGACACGCTGCAGGTGAGGCGGGCCCGGGGGGGTGTCGGGGCGAGGGGTCAGATGGGGGCCGCCGGGCACAGCCCTCCCCTGCCCCCCGGGGCCAGGTGAGGCCCCTCCAGCCCCCCGTGGGCTCGTGGTGTGACGGGGCCGTGCCCCCCAGGCCGACACGCTGCGGGAGGTGGTGCAGCAGCGCCCGGGTGCCAGCGTCCCCACAGCCTTCGGCGTCTTCCCGTCCTCCTCCTTCCTCAAGGTGAGCGGGGGCCGGGCGGGGCGGGGGGGCTGATGGTTGATGATCATCGATCATCGATCACCAGTCATTAACCACCCTCCCTGACGGCCGCAGGCACAGCGGGAGCAGGAGCAGGGCGCCGCCGCCTTCGGGCGCGTGTTGGTGCCGTGCGCGGCCGGGCAGGGCCACACGGAGCGGGTGCTGCTCACCCCGGAGCTGCTGCAGCGCCTGCAGGGACACTTCGTCTGCTGAGACACCGAGGCACCCCCGGACCGAACGCACCCGGACCCGCCGGGACCCCCCGCCCCGCACCCCCGTCCCCCCCCCCCGCCTCCCCCAATAAAGCTCTGCAGCCCCGCGCACCGCTTTTTATTCACGGGGGCGGGGTCACGGAGCGCCGCGGCGGCTGCTATTGGCTGTGGGCGGCGAGGGGCGGGCAGCGGCCGCGCTACCCGGCCGCGATTGGTCGGGGGGGCAGAGGTGGGCGGGGCCGCCTCGTTCTCCCGATCATTGGCCGAGGCGGTTCGCGCCGGTTGGTGGGGGGCGAGCAGGCGCGGCTGCCCATTGGCCGCGGGCGGGGAGGGACGGGCTTCCGGCGCGGCGCGGCCAGTTCCGGGCGGCGGGCGGCGGCGGCGGGATGGTGAGCGGGGGGCGCCGCGCCGCATCCGCCCGCATCGGGCCGGGGCCGGGCCCGGGGGGGGCGTGGGCGGCCCCGGGGGGCGCCGCGGGGCCGGGCCGGGCCGGGCCGGGGCCTCCGGCGGGGCGGGGGGGGGGAGGAGGGCAGCGAGCGGGGCCTGCGGCCGGCCCGGCCCGGCCCGCGTGTGACCGGCGGCCCGCAGGTGCTGCTGCACGTGCTGTTCGAGCATGCGGCCGGGTACGCGCTGTTCGCCGTGCGCGAGGTGGAGGAGATCAGCCTGCTGCTGCCGCAGGTACGGGGCCGGGGGGGGACCGGGGGACGGGGCCGCCGCGCGCCCCTCCCGGGAGCTGCGGGACCCGCCGGGCCGGGGCCGCCCGCCCGGGGCCGTTCCGTGCCCGGGCCGGGCCGGGCCCTCAGCGCCGCGCCGCCGGCAGGTGGAGGAGAGCGTCCTCACCCTCGGCAAGTTCCACAACGTGGTGAAGCTGATCGCCTTCGCGCCCTTCAAGTCGGCGCAGAGCGCGCTGGAGAACATCAACGCCGTCTCCGAGGGTGAGCAGGGGGCGCACGGGGGGGCGGGGGGGTCCGGCCCGGCCCGGCCCCGCTGAGCCACCCCCTCCCCCCCGCAGGGATCCTGCACGAGGACCTCCGCCTGCTGCTGGAGACCTCGATGCCCGCCAAGAAGAAGAAGGCGCTGCTGGGAGTCGCCGACGCCAAGATCGGGGCCGCCATCCTGGAGGAGCTGGGCTACCAGTGCCAGACCGGGGGGGTCGTGGCTGAGATCCTGCGGGGTGAGCGGACGGGGCAGGAGGATCTCCCGGCCTGGGGGGAGCCTCGGGTCCTGGGGGGTCTGGGGGGGGGCAGCCCGGGGGTGCTCAGCCGCACGTCCCACTGGGGTGATGACGGAGCCCTCCGTGCAGGGATCCGCCTGCACTTCCACGCGCTGGTGAAGGGCCTCACCGCCCAGTCGGCCTCCAAGGCGCAGCTGGGCCTCGGCCACAGCTACTCCCGGGCCAAGGTGAAGTTCAACGTGAACCGCGTGGACAACATGATCATCCAGTCCATCAGCCTCCTGGACCAGCTGGACAAGGACATCAACACCTTCTCCATGCGTGTTCGGTGAGGGGGGTCCCCGGGCGGGAGGAGCGGTGCGGGTCTCCTCCCCACGCTTACCACAGGCAGCTCGTCCTCCGGCTGCCTGTACAGAACAGGGAGGGAGAGCACGGCCCCGAGTACACCCCGGCCGGGGAGACCGTGCCCCGGCTGGATTGTGAGCGGGGGCACACGCGGGGCCGGCGGGTGGGGGCGTGCGTGGGGACGGGCTCTGCCCTGACGCTGTTCCTGCAGGGAGTGGTACGGGTACCACTTCCCCGAGCTGATCAAGATCGTCTCCGAGAACTACACCTACTGCCGGCTGGCCAAGTTCATCGGGAACCGCAAGGAGCTGAGCGAGGAGAGCCTGGAGGGGCTGGAGGAGATCGTCATGGACAGCGCCAAAGCTCAGGCCATTCTGGAAGCTTCCCGCTCGTCCATGGGTAGGTGGGGAGGGGCAGCGGTGGCTCCACTGAAGCTTGGTGCTCTGAGCTGAGCGGGGTCACTGCGCGGTTGATGTTGCTCAGCCCTGGTGCTCGTCTTGCCCAGGCATGGACATCTCTCCCATCGACCTCATCAACATCGAGAGCTTCTCCAGCCGCGTGATCTCGCTGTCCGAGTACCGCAAGGGCCTGCAGGAGTACCTGCGCTCCAAGATGAGCCAGGTGGCTCCGAGCCTCTCGGCTCTCATCGGGGAGGTGGTGAGTGCGAGTGTGTGCCCCCGGCGCCCCCCGGCCGCGGAGATGATGTCTGAGTTAATCTGTCAATCCACTGAGCTGTGCTGCTGACACTTCTCACCGCTGATCCCGGCCCGGGGGCTGCGTGCTGCCCCGTCCTGCTGGCGTGGGGCTGCGGGACGGGGGCAGCCGTGACCCCCAACTGTTCCTCGCAGGTGGGCGCCCGCCTCATCTCGCACGCCGGCAGCCTGACCAACCTGGCCAAGTACCCGGCGTCAACGGTGCAGATCCTGGGGGCCGAGAAAGCCCTCTTCAGGTACCGCTGCAGGGTGGTTGCGGTGATGGCAGGCCCCTGGGCCGCTGGGTGCGACGCGCCGGGCCCCTGCTGCCTCGGCCGCGTGTGATCAGCCAGCCCCAGCCCCTGAGCGACCACCGCGGCTCTGCGTCTCGCCCGGCGGGGCGTGCCGGGTGCCCCGGGCGGCTCTGCCCAGGGCTTACCCTGGAGGTTAGCGGTGCGGCGGGCTGGGAGCTGGGAGGCAGCCCCTGGGTCACGCCTCGCTGCCGGCGAGCCAGCGCCGGGGCTGGGGGAGGAGCGGCGGCTCCGCCTGGGGCGCCCTCGGCCCTGGGCTCTGCCCTGACGGCTCCCCCGGTTCCAGGGCTCTGAAGACGCGGGGGAACACCCCCAAGTACGGGCTCATCTTCCACTCCACCTTCATCGGGCGAGCAGCCGCCAAGAACAAGGGGCGCATCTCCCGCTACCTGGCCAACAAGTGCACCATCGCCTCCCGCATCGACTGCTTCTCAGGTGCCTGGGGGACGGGGGGCGGGCGGCCGCGGTCCTTGGCGCCCCGCAGCCTCTGCCGTGATGGCAATATTTTTCGTCAACAGCATTTCACTGGGTGAATGGTGACGCCTGTGGTCTGAGCAGAGCGCTGGGGCTGGGGGAGGTGGGCGCGGAATGGGGCAGGGGGAGGGGTGCTGAGCCCCTGTCCTGTCCCTGCAGAGGTCCCCACCAGCGTCTTTGGGGACAAGCTGCGGGAGCAGGTGGAGGAGCGGCTCGCCTTCTATGAGACCGGGGAGCCGCCCCGCAAGAACCTGGAGGTCATGAAGGAGGCCATGGTGGAGGTGAGGCTGTTTGGGGTGGCTGGGCAGGGCCCCGCTGTCGGACGTGATGTCAACCCGCCATCCTGACCCGCTGTGGAGGCAAAAAAAAAACTGATTTAATGAGGCTGATCCGACGGGTGCCATGGGGAGGGGCTGGGACCAAGTCGCGTGCTGGGAGCCGGTCCCCCCACTGATGCGCTCGCTCTGCTCCCCTGGCAGGCGAATGAGGTGGTGGCTGAGGTCAAGAGGAAGCAGGAGAAGAAGGAGAAAAAAAAGAAGAAGCGGGAGAAGCGGCGGCTGGAGGCTCTGGCTGCAGCTGCAGAGGAGATGGAGAACTCGGTGCTGGAGGCAGAGGTGAGGGCAGGGGCGCCAGGCGGGTGCCTGTCAGGAAGGGGCTGTGGTGACCCTGCTGCGTGGGGTCCGGCTGTTCCTTGCCCTGCAGGGTTTGTGGGGGCGTTAAGCCCCCCAGAAAACAGCCCAGCCCCTACAGGTGAGGGAAGCAGCCTGCGTGGACCTGGTATTCGTCTCCTCCCAGGGCTGGGCACAGACCGTTTATTTACGCTGGGTTTCCCTTCAGGAAAACGACATAGAGCCCATTAAAAAGAAGAAGAAGAAGAAGGAGCAGGAGCCCCTCTCAGAGCCCGAGGAGAACGGGCTAGAGGAAGACGCCTTGCCCAAGAAGAAAAGGAAACTGACGGGAGAGGCTGCCCAGCTGGAGAAGAAGAAGAAGAAGGCGGCCAAGGACTTGGAGGAGGACTAGGGGAGCAGGAGCTGGAGCAGGGCCGTGCTCCAGCAGCGCAGACTCTTGGCCTGGCAGGAGCTCAGCTCGGCATGGCCGCGGCCCCTTGCCTGCCGTCCCGGGGTTCCCGGCAGCTGCATGCCCCAGAATGTAACTCGGCGGGGCGGCCGCGTTAAAGGCATTTTGGCACCTCGGGGTCTGGGTGAGTCCATGGGCCAGGCCCAGGTGCCAGCAGCCTCCACGGCAGCACGTGGATGCCTGAGCTTCGCTGAGCCTCGCTGTGCCTTACGCAGCGTTGCCTCCTCGAGCCCATTTTGCGCTGGCTCTGGCTGCGTCCCGCCTGTCCCAGCACCCACAGCGTGCGCAGCGGGGGCAGGAAGTTGCTCGGTGTGACTGAACCTCAATAAAGGGCTGAGGGGGTTGTCGATCGCCTCTGTCTTTTGTTCTGCTGCAGCTGAAGTGGCTGAAAGCCTGGGAGCGGCAGGGGGAGGCCCCAGCTTTGCTTTGCTCCCTCTTGCCCAGGCAGGGCAGCCGGGCTGGCCCCTGCGCCCAGCAGCACCCTGCAGCCGTGCCCCTCCTGCCCCAGCTCACCTCCAGGAGGGGCCTGGTCCCTGCCAGCAGCAGCAGCAGCACAGTGACCACCAGCACAGTGACCACCATGAGGCGTGGTCCCGCTGGAGCAGACGCTGCAGCTTGCATGGTGCTGTGCCCCCCCCCACTGCTGCGTCCCTTGGGTCAGTGCACACCCAGAGACCCCCATCGTGCTGCAGAGGCCGGTTTATTACAGGGAAACAATAAATTACCAGGCAGGCAGAGCGGGCGCCCCTGGGCTGCCCAAGGCCGAGCAGCAGCCCTAGACATCCAGGGCTGCTATCACCGCTTGGGTGAAGTCCAGGGACGTGGCGTATCCACCCATGTCCGCTGTGCGCACCTGCAACGAGAGGGGAGCGTCAGCACCGCTGGGCTGGGCCCCCCCCAGGCCCTCTGAAGTCCCCGTTGGTGTCCCCAGCGCTGGTGTCCCTGCACCTTGGAGCCATGGGGACACCTGTGGGAGCAGGGTGCGGGAGGCTTCTCAAGCCTGGATCGTGCAGCATCAGCCCCCCCGGGCTTTGCCGCTGTGTCTGCCCCCGCAGGGGTCGGGGGGTGTGTGCAGGGCCGGGTGTCCGGCCGCCGGCTTCAGCGGAGGCCAGCGCCGCCCCCGCTGCTCCGAGAAGCCCCCACAGGGGCTGCTGGTGGCTGCAAAGGAAGGGTGGCGCCTGCCTCTGCGCCAGGGGCAGAGCTACCCCCCCCCCCCGCAGGCCGGAGGGAGGGTGAGGGACCGGGCCCCCGGCTCCAACAACCGGCGTCCGGCCCCCGGAGCACTGCCTCGGGTCCCTGCCAGGGCTGGGGCCCTGCGGGAAACGGCAGCCGGGCGGGCAGGGCTGACGGGCAGCGCCGGGCCCTTTATTTGCAAACGCGGACACAAAGCACGGCCCCCACGCGGGCCCCGCTCGCTCACCCACACGCGGGGCAGCGGCTGGCCCACGGGCCTGCCAAGCGCGGGCAGCCCGGCCCCACAGCACCGCGGGGCCCGGCCCCAGGGGCTGCAGCCCCCCCCCCCCCGGGCACTGCGAGCAGCCTGCAATGCCCGGGCCTCCTCCCGCACTGCCCTGTCCGGGCTGGGGGGGCTCAGCCCACAGCCCCAGGCCCCCACGGCCTCCAGGCTCCGGCCCCTCGCAAAGCCGGGGCAGAGCAGCAGCCCCTGGCCCGCGGCGGGTGCTGGGGGCCGGCAGCGCCCACCCCTCTCAGCCGCCTGTCGCTGGACGCGGGCTGCCCGGGCTGAGCGCGCCCCTCTCCCTTCTGCAGCCCCGGGCGCGGGGCCTCAGCCCTGCGGTCCTGTTTATCGCTAAAGCCTCTGCGGGCGGGGGAAGGCCCCCCCCAGGACCCCGGCCCCGCTGAGCTGCCTGCCAGGGGCCGTGCTGGGCGCTGCCCGTCACCTGGCACCACCCCGGCTATGGGGAGAAGGGGAGATGGAGCCGACGCGAAGCCGGGGGGCCGGGAGCCCCCCCAGTGCCAGCCACGGGTGGGTGCTGGGCTGGGGAGGAGGCGAGCCCCCTCCTCCCCGGGGACCCGGCAGCCGGGGGGTGGGCGGGGGAGGGCGGCGCTGCTAGGCCTTAAGCTGGGGAAAGCTGGTGGAGGGCGCGGAGAAGTCCCAGGGCTGCCCGCGGGCGAGCGGGGCTCCTAGGCCCCATAGTGGGGGTGCAGGTTGTCAATCACAGACTTGACGAAGTCAGAAGTGGTGCAGTAACCGCCCAAGTCCCGTGTCCGAACCTAAAAATCCAACACAGGGAAGGGGAGAAACAAGGGAGAAACGTGATCGTGAACTGAGCGCAATGACCGTGAGCAGGGAGAGGAGAGCAGCTCCCCTCTGCGCACCCGGCCGAGACCCCAGCGGGGCAGCAAGCTGGGACGAGGCCGCCTGGCGTCCCCCAGAGCTCCCCGAGGCAGCGAACGCTAAGGACAGCACGAGACAAGCACAGAGGGGCCGACTACAGCACGGCTGCACGCACACAGGTTTCTGAGCTGACGGCCGGGGAGGGAGCTGGGTGCGGAGGTCGGGGGCTGGCGCTGTCCGTACGGGACGACGCAGCGCCGCGCTCCGCCACCGCCGCTCACACGGAAGCTACAGACACACGCCAGGACCGGCTGCCCAACACTCACTTTTCCGACTTTGATCACCTTCTTCACCGCGTCCGCAATCAAGTTGGAGTGAAATTCCAAGCTAGGGAGTGAAAGCGGCCGCAGGTCAGCCCCCCGCTGCCAGTCTGCGCCCCCCCCGGCTGCCCTCCCCGTCCCCCCGTCCCCCGCCCCCCCGGCGGGCCCTTACTTGAGGTGCCGCAGCATGTTGGCGGCCGAGAGCAGCATGGCAGTGGGATTGGCGATGTTCCTGCCCACGGCCTGGGCAAAGGGGTGCCGGGCGCCCTGCAGGAGGAGAGGCCCGGTGAGGGAGCAGCCCCGGCAGCCCGGGGTGCGGGGGAGGGACGGCAGCCTGCAGGCAGCCCGGCAGAGCCCTCCCTCACCATCTCGAAGACGGCGTACTCGGCGCTGTAGCTCTCCCCGGGCACCACGCCGGCACCGCCCACCAAGCCAGCCGCCAGATTGTCGATGATGTTCCCGTAGAGGTTTGGCATGACCAGGACATCGAACTGGTAAGGGTTCTGCACCAGCTGCACGGAGGGAAGAGGAGGGTGTGAGCCCTGCACAGCAGTCCTACCCAACACAGGCAGCAGGCAGCCCTCAGGAGAGGGGAGGGTTCGTGACTCTGTATCCAAAAACATCCCCAGTTGTGGTCAAGTGGCAGCTGGCAGAGCCCTGCTGAGAAGGGCTGGGCGCCCTGGCATCCAGGCAGTTTTGCAAGCCTCTACCAGACGTGAGCTGCACGTGGCCCTGCCAGCTTCAGTCCCTGCAGCTCCTGCCCTCAGCTGGCGCAGAGCAGGGAGAGGACCAGCAGCACCCAGTCCGTGCTCCCTCGTGCAGACAGCAAACCTCAGGCCAGGGCACGGTGACCACCTGGACCTACCAAGCCGTCAGCAGCAGCAGCTTTTCAGGTTTCACACAGGTGTTTTTAATCCCCTCGCTCAGCAGGCGAAGCAGCAGGAGGTGCAGAATGGCCCTGGGATGGGGTAGGGCAGGGAATCAGGATCCTCACCTGCATGCAGCAGTTGTCAATTATCATGGTGTCAAACTTGATCTTGGGGTACAGTTCTGCCACTTCCTCACAGCACTGCAGGAACAGCCCGTCGCCTAATTTCCTGAGACACAGCAAACACAGCAAAGGTCCTGCAGGACCGCAGTAAAATCATTGCAGAAGCAGGTAAAGTGGTGTCCCACCACAGCAGAGCACAGGAGGGCCGGCAGCCCTAGAGCACCCCCCACCCAAAGCCAAAGCGGTGGTGAAGTCGGGGCCCAGGGGAGCAGAGACCGGCTTGCAGCGTCAGAGCTTTTCCCCTTCTCAGCTGACAGCCCGCAGGATGCAGCTGTCACGGCTCAGCGAGGCTCGTGCTAGAGCCGAGCCCATACAGAGAGGGGGCCGGGGACGAACGCTGCTGCCAGGAAAAGCCCAACCCCTCTGCAGCCAGGCTGGCACCTGGCGCTGCTCCGATCGGGATGAAGAGCCGGGAGCAGCAAGGCCTGAGATGTGGCGGCAGTCGCGTGTCCGACAACCAGTGACAAGCGCCCCCCAAACCCGCTCCCGCAGCACTCACATGATGTTGGCTTTGTGCACGGCCGTGACCTTAGAGCGCCCTTTTTTGGTGGCGAAGTCAAAGGCGAACTTGGCAATGCGCTGCGACTTGGCCCGGGTGATGATCTTCAGGCACTCGATGACCCCCTTTGCGCTCTGGACACAGGAGGGGTGTGAGCAGCCGTGGCGTGCACCGTGCAGCCCTGCCTCAACGCTTCTCTAGGTCACCACCCCGCACCACTGAGCCCCCGTGCGCTGAGACACAGACGAGGAGCCTCTGCCTAACGCTGGGTCTCCTCTCACCAGGAGGTTCCTCAAATCCGTGGTGCCTTTCCTGGGCCCTATCCCTCCTGCAGCCCATCAACGTCCCTGCTGGGGTCTGCGCATATCGAGATCACCAAGCGCTCTCCAGCCCATCTCCTACGCCCATCACTGCCCCTTGGCACATCGCTGCAGCTTCAGCCAGTTCCTCGGTCGTGCTGAACCGGTATGGAAAGCAGGACTGTGGCCCAGCAGCAAGGAAAGCCACCCAACGTGGGGCAGGTGTCCCCGTCCCTCAGCGAGGCCAGCGATGGCCCCAAAGCAGAGCAGCCGCGTGCTGGAGGGCGGCTCCGGTACCTCGTGCTCCAGCGAGCTGTACTCCCCCTCCGTCTGCTCACGAATGATCACGAGGTCCAGGTTGTTGTGGCGTGTTTTATAGCCTGGCAAGCTCTTCACGTGGACGACATTTGCAAACAAGTCTAATTTGCGCCTGCAAGAGAAGCAGCAGCAGCAGCAGGGTCAGCATCTCACCGCGAGCTATGCCTGGGGCAGTGGGGGCGCCCTGCAGGCGCTGGGGTGACAGCTGGTGACGGCGCCACCACGTCTCCGTCTCGGCTTCCCACAGCTATGGATCCATCCACCCCTGCCTTCATGGATCGAGAGCTGGCCCCACCTCGTCCCAGCAGTGCTCTGACAACCCTGCGTCGAGGCAGGCCGCCGCTGCCCATTTTCCAGCCACCCTCCCTCTCCTCTCCAGGACCCCCAAGAAAAGCAGGAGGGGGTGACACTCAGCAGAGGCAGCTCCTGGCCAGATCCTCAGATCCTTCCCTCCCCGGCAGCACACTAACTGCCCGCCTGTCCTTCGGCCCCAGCTCGGTGCCAGGACACAACCGATCGCACTGTGGCTGTCCCACGAGCGCGGGCTCTGTGCCCAGCCCCGGCAGCCGAGCAGGGCGCTGAGCTCACCTGAGTCTCATGTCGTAGGAAGCCAGCTCGCCCTTGTACTCCATGGGGGTGTGGATCTTGCCTGCGGGGACATTGAGCAGGAGTAAGAACAGGGAGCGCGCTGACAGCCGCTAAGGACGTGGCGTGAACCCAGGCACGACAGCAGCAGGGACTGGGGGGCTTTCAGCAGAGCCTTGGCCAAGCGTGGAGACGGGCCTCGCGCTACGGGAGCCGGGCGAGACCCTTTGTTCCTCTAGCCCATGCCAGGAGATCTCCCTTCAGAAGCAGAAGCTGGATACAACCTCCCCATTCATAAGCTACGGAAACCAAGTACGGGTAGTCTGCCTCTGCTTACAGACACCACGCTTCCTTCTCCAGGGCTAATCCTGCCCTCTGAAAGCATCTAACGGCGCTTGAGTTAAGGCAGCGTCTTCCTCAGGCAAAGCCGGAGCCCCTCCGTGGCGGGCAGGCCGCGCTGTCCTTACCTATGAGGGCCACTTTGCTTTCCTTCATGGAGTCCACCACCTGATCCAGCTTCTCCTCCGACGCCATGTTCTGCACCTCGCTCAGGTGGTGCTCGTCGAAGACCACCGGCACGCTGGCAGCCTGCAGCAGAGAGGCAGCGCGGGAGCCACGGCCCGCAGCACCGGAGACTGGGCGGGGATGTTTTAAACACACTGCAGAGGGGCACTGACTGCACGGCCCAGAGCGCTGGGGCGTGAAGCCTTAAACCAGCCTCGGGGAGAGGAGGGAAGCGACCGCGGGGTGTGCTGGGCCTGGCGCTCGGGGCCACGTCCTCCATTTCAGCCCCAGCTGAACAACAGCGGTGTTTGCTGTCACCGTTAGCGCCAGAACTCCCGGAGGGTAACCACAGTTCCAGCCGCACAACTGACAGCAGGGCAGGCAACGCCGTGCTTTTTTCCTGTGACGCGACACAGCTCGTCACGTGCCAGGGGCCAGAACCGTTCACTGCCAACTCCCGCCCCGAGTTCTGACACGGCTGCGTGAAAGCAGAGCTCCTCAACGATGAGGATCGTGGCCAGAAGCCCGTAACGGGTCCCGGACAGCCGGGCAGTGGCAGCGCCGTGGCCACGTTCCCAGCAGGAGCGGTGAGGACCTGCGTCCTGCCCAGGACCAGCCCGGATCGTCCCGGTGCCCGCCACTGCCTCAGCAGAGGGGAGAGGACCAAGCGGGCCATGGGGGCAGCACTGCTCGCTCCACGGCACAGCTCCGGGCTGGGAACGCCTTCACGCTGAAGAGTGAAACTCTTTGCAAGAGCTGAATCTATTCACGGGAAGGGCAAAGCCCCGGGGTCCTCACACCCCTGCAGCTCCTGCGCTGCAGCCCACGGGCAGGGCGCTGTCTCAGCGGTTCCACAGCCGCTGCCCCCCCCCGGCCCCGGCCCACCGGGGGCAGCAGCCGTTACCTTGAACACCTCCTTGACGGCGTGCATGAGCTCCGGGCCCACGCCGTCCCCGGGCAGCATGGTGACCTGGAAGGTGCCCTCCGGCTTGGCGTTTTCTGACTGCAGGGAGAGCAGAGGACAGTTAGAGCTCCTGCCGCCCCCCGGGGCCGCGATCCACGTGCGAGCCCTGACCTGCTGACCGCAGGACGGAGGAGGACTTCCAGCCTAGAAAACATCCACACTGGCTGCAGAGTTCTCAGCAACAAAACCTGCCTGCGGTGCTAGCCCCGAGCTGCCCCTAGAGCCCCTCCTGCCCCTCCCCGGGCACCCACCGAAGCGGTGCTGGAACATCCCTGGGCTTTCGTGCCGAGCACAAAGTCTGAAAGCATCGAGCAGAATCAGCCCCAAGGTAATCCTCGAGCCACCCCCCAAGCACCTCCGCATCAGCGCTGCTGCCCCCCCTTCGCTGGATCCTATTTTTACACCCTCCTTTTACTGATCCCGCCTCTTCAGGCAGTAATTCCCTGCACGGAGCTGATGGCAGATTTCACAGAACCAGCCGCAGACGGGGCGGTCTCAGGAGGAGACAAGAACTGCACCTGGCAACTCAACTGGGCAACAAAGCACGTAAGAAAAGGTAATGCCGTGCGGCATGGGAAGTGCACATGTCAGTGATACAAAGTGCGGGCAAGCGGTGACCGAGGAGAGGCAAAATGGAACAGCAAGGGCGAAACGAAAGACGAGGGTCTCTACTTTTGTCTGTTTCGTAGAGCACAGCCACGGAATCAAGCTGCAGGGCAGAAAACCTCGCCAAGACAGTGTCGAGAAGGGGCAGAGCACGTGCAGATGCAGCCCCAGTGCTGAACCCTTCCTTTCAGTGTCTTCAATACTAACACAGGACACCTCTGCCTACAGACGGGACCGGACAGCAGCCGTCCTGTCAGCCACGATGTGACAAACACGATGTTATCTCACTGCCTGGTGCTCCTGTTGTTTGCTCTGTCCTCACTCCTGCAGAAAACAGCCCGCTGCTCCATCACAGCTCTCCTTTTCAGACCACAAGGGGTAAACCACGTTCCTACGCGCTAAGCTACCGCTCACTCTTACCTTATCTGACCTCTACTAGTGACCGCACGCTACTGCACAGAACGCTGCACGGTAGTTACCATAATTACGCACACCAAAATTAGGATTAAGCAACACGAAGCAGACCAAGACGCCTGTCAGTACCGCAGCCCCGTGCTCTGGCTGCACCAACCCTGCAGCAGCCAGCTGCAGGCGGGCAGGCTGAGCGCAGCGGCAGCCTGCGGGGACAGGGACAGGGCCTGGCACCATGCAGGCACTGTGGTGGGACGCAGGGACGGGGGGACGCAGGGACGGGGGGGTGCAGGGACGACGGATGCAGGGACGGCAGGATGCAGGCACGGCAGGCTGCAGGCGCTCTCCACGCCCCGTCCCACGCCTTCTGGGCCGTCACCCTGCTCCTGCTCCTGCTGCGGCTCCGTGCCCTCTGCCTGCACGCGTCCTCCTCCGGCAGCTTCTCGCAGCCCTGCCCCGTGCAGCCCCAACCCGAGGAGCCGCGCCGGGCTGAGCCCCCCGCACCCCAGACCCCACCCGCGGCTCGGGGAGCACCCCCCGGCCCTCACCTTGCCCCGCGGGGTGTCCCGGAGGGCGGCGGGGGTGCTCAGGGCCCGCCAGGCGCCGAGGCTGCGGGCACGCAGGAAGCCCTGGGGGACGCGCAGGAGGCCCTGGGGGGGGGGAGGCAGGCGGTGAGAGGCGGCCGGTGGGGCCCCCCCGCGCCCCCAGCCCCGGCTGGAGACCCCGACCCCCCCCTGCTCCTCCCGGCCCCGACCCCGGCCCCCCCAGCCCACACCGCCCCCAGCCCCCCCCGGCCCCAACCCCACTGACCCCAGCCCCAGCCCCGATCCCCCCCAGCCAACCCCAACTCCCCCAAGCAACCCCAACCCCAACCCCAGCCCCAGCCCCCCCCAACCCCAACCGCAGCCCCCCCTCACCCCGGCCGCCGCCCGCCCCGCGCTGAGCGCCGCCATGTTGCCGCCCCACAATGCAGCACGGCTGGGGGAGAGGAGCGGGGCTTGAAAGGTGGGCGTGGTCTGCGACATGGGCGTGGCTTCGCAAAGCCCCGCCCCCAGGAGCTGCCCCCCTCCCCCCGCAAAACTCCCCCCCCCCCCCCTTAGGGCCCCAGCCCCCCCCCCCCCTTAGGGCCCCAGCCCCCCCCCCCCTTAGGGCCCCAGCCCCCCCCCCAGCCCCCCCCCCAGCCCCCCCCCCAGCCCCCCCCCAGCCCCTCCCCAGCACCCCCAGGCCCCCGAGACGCCCCCAGGCAGCAGCCCCCCAGGCGCTCTTGCTCTTTATTGACCAGAAGGGGGGGGGGTGGCCGGGGGGTGCCAGCCCTGCCCGCAGCAGGCAGCCCCCGGCCTCCCCCCCAGCACAGGGACAAGGACAGGGACAGGGCCCCCTCAGCTCGCCCCCCACCCCTACAGCCAGGGGCAGGCAGGGGGCAGGGGGAGCAGCGAGAGGAGGCACGGGGCTGAGAGGCCCGGGGGGGCCCAGAGGGATGCGGGGCCGGCTCCTGCCCCCCGGCCCCAGCAGCCCCCCGGGGAGCACAGGGCCCCCCCGGGGCTCACTTCTTCAGGAGCTGGGCCCGGGCCCGGTTCAGCTTCTCCACCACGCTGGCGTCCGTGCTGGGGGTGCACTTGGACAGGACGAAGTTCATCTCCACCTCGCTCTTGTGCTCGATGGCAGCGTCGGCCGCCTGGTCCAGGTCCCTGGGGGCAGAGCGGGGGCTGAGGACTGCAGCACCACTCCCCCACCCCAGAAGGAAGGGGGGGGAATGAAAGAGGGAAGCCCCTACAGCCCCCGCCAGCTGCAGAAGGATGAGGCTCATAGTGTTCCCCCAGAGTCCCCCAAAGCCCCAGGAGTGCCACTGCACGAGGAAGCAGCTGCTCCCAGCAGCCCCAGCCGGGTCCCCCAGGGGTCCCCCCAGCTCCAACGCACCCCACGAGGATGAAGGCCTTGACCCGCTGCTCGGGCGTCACGCGGGGCGCGTACTTCTTGGCCTCGTAGCGGTTGTGGTGCTTCACAGCGATCTCCACGAAGGGCTGAGAGGGGAGGCACCGGGTGAGAGGGGAGGCAGCTGCCCCCCACCCGCCTCCTCCGGTTGCTCCCACTGTGCCCCACAGCCCCATCCAGCCCCACAGCCACCTTCCTCCAGGACACGAGTGGGGCCCTGCTGTGGGCACAGGAACAGGGTGAAGGGCTGGCAGGGAGCAGGGCCAGGTCCTCCTTGAACAAGGAAAGCTCTTACCAGGTAGCCGATGGGCGACTTCTTGCTCTTGGAGAACTTCTCCATCTCCTCCCAGTCTCCGCGCGTGGCCAGGGCGTTGATCTTCAGCCACCAGTAGCTGGGGGGGCAGAGGGAGGCTGCTCCTCCAGCTGCCAGCGTGCTGCAGCCCCCATCCCACCCCACGGCGCAGGGATCCCCCAAACCCTGCTGGGCTCCCCGAAAAGCCAGGACCCCCTGCACCCCGAGCTGCCCTCCCAGACCCACCGCTTGTCGGGGATCTTGAAGTCCCGGTAGAGCTGCTCGGCCTTCTTGTGGTGGCCGTCCAGGATCAGGGTGGAGACGGTGTCATGCAGCGAGAGGTCGAGGTAGGGCTTGTCGAAGTCCTCCTGGAGGTGCCGCTGGAGCCGCAGGAGCTTGATCTGATCCTCTGTGGCCTGGGGAAGGGAGTCCTGGCTAAAAAGGGTCCCTGTCCGACTGACAGCAGCACCCCCCTGGCAAGATGGGGGCCCTGTGGCTCCCGTGCCGTGGCCGTGGGCCAGCTGAGCCCCGTGCCAGGGGCCCAGCGCCAGCCACAGCGGGGGGGCCGCGGCACCTCCCTGGCCCTGGCCACACTCACCTTGGCAGCAAACTCGTTCTTGGCCTTGTAGTACTCGTCCACAGCGTTCTGCAGGGCTCCTACTCGCCCTTCGATGCGCTGGGGACAGAAACCACAGCCACGTCACCCCGTGCCAGCAGGGAGGGCATGCTGCAGGGGACAGGGCAGCACCCTCGAAGCCCAGCAGGAGGGCTGGCCAACATGGACACGGCCAAGGCCAAGCTCCAGCGTGGCGACACTCTACTTCGATCACCCAAGATGGGCAGCAGGACGGACCCCTCCCTGCCCTGGGGGGATCTAGAGCTCCCCGTCACACGCAGGAGGGGCCGGTGACTTCCAGCGCAAAGCCCCAGGGAGGTGATGGCCCTGGGATATGAGCCAGGGGGGTTCCTTCCCACACCTGGAGACTAACCTGAGGGTGCAAGCTCCACAGCTGCAAACACCTGACACACTGCTGAGCCCCACGGGACAGGCACAGCCACCAGGCAGGATGTGGCCCCCCCCAGCCCCTTCCCCAGGGAGGGTGCCCAGCACGCTGCCACGGACCAGGAGGAGCCAGGCTGGAGCCCCCAGCCCTTCTGCCACACTCCTCCTGCCCCCGCCGGGCACAGACCTTCTCCGAGTAGCTGGAGTGGACGTGGAAGTTGCCGAGCTCCTGGTGATTGTCGTCCTGGTTGTACAGGTCCTTCAGCGTCTCCCGCTCCTGGTGCTTGCAGAACTGGGGGGGCGATAGGGAGAGGTGAGGGCACGCGGGGACTGCGAGCTGCCTCTGCCACACCGCAGTGGCTCCCAGGTCCCCAGCCGAGGTGGCGGGGCAGGGGACGCAGGGCAGAGCAGGCAGAGGTCCGACCAGGCAGCCCCTACCTGGCGGTAGAGGCTCAGGGCCACCGGCTGGTTCTGCAGCGTCATGAAGAAGGTGCCGCGATTCAGCTCGTTCTTCAGGTGGAGCACAACCGTGTAGACTGGGATAGGGACAGTGTTTTGGGATAGGGCCAGCGTTTTGGGATAGGGAGAGCCAGCCCTCAGCACCAGGAGGGGAACAGGGGCACATCCAAGTGCAGGGCACATCCCTGTGCTTCCCCCTTGCTCCGCAGGGCTCAAGCAGCTCCCGCCACTCCCATCCCACGCAGCACAGAGCCATAACCACGTTCCCCCAGACCCTGAGTCCTTCCCAAGAGAGGTTTCCTGCCCAGATGATGGATGCCAGGCAGACCCCCAGTGCTGGGTTCTGCAGAGCCTCTCCTGCCTCAGGACCCTTCCTTACGTGCGCTGGCTCCCCAGCCCTGCCCCTTACCCAGGTCCGTGTCCCCACTCTCGATGGCCTTGCTCAGGGCCAGCTTGCTCCGCTTCATCTTCAGCAGCAGCGGGACCTGCTCCCCGGAGCGCGGCTCATACTCCAGCAGCTGTGGCCAGCAGAGAGGGCATCAGCGTGCAGCCCCCGTGCGTGACCTTGGTGCCACCACCCCCCGGACACACCGCAGCCCGAGCCCCGAGACCTTGATGGCCAGCTCCGTCCGGCCGCAGTCGTAAGCCCGGGCGGCGATCTCGGAGTAGGAGATGCCCGGCGTGTCCCCCAGCTTCTGGTTGATGGCGTAGGCCACCTCCTCGTCGGACTTGTCCTTCTGCTGCACCTGGAGGGGAGCAGAGCAGAGCAGCACAGTCAGCACGGCCCTGGCGTGGTGGAGCCCCCCGAGCCGCCCCCCTTGCCTTGTAGCAGGCCCAGTGGGCCAGGATGCGGCTGACGCCCTGGATCTCCGAGAGGCGCAGGTACTCGCAGATCCTGATGGCCAGGGGGTAGAGGCGCCGCAGGACCAGCCTGGGGGGGGACGTGGAGGCTCAGCAGGCCTCACGAGGAGTCCTGAGTGCTCAGAGCCCGCTCAGCACCCAGGTCTGTGCAGGACTGCAGCAGGGCCGGGCACAGACTCAGCCTGGGCTGCTCGGGGATGGGGCCGTCGTGCCCCGTGCAGGGGATCCTCACCTGTCCAGCAGGACCTCGATGGTGAGCCGCTTGTATCTGTGGTGACAGTCAAGGGCATTTCAGACCCCCAGCGCGCAGGCGATGCTTGCTGGGTGCCTTTCCCCTCCTGACAGCACCCCAGGGCCAGCAGGGCCAGCCCAGCAGCACGGGATCCCATCACAGAGGGACAACCAGCATGAGGCCGGGCACAGCAGCCTTCTCCTCCCCATCCTCCTCCATCCCAGAGCCCCAGCTCGGACCAGCAGCAACTGCACCAGCCACCAGATCCCCTACCCCCATCCCCAGAGGATACTGGGTGAAGGTGAGGGGGATGCCGATCTGGTAGTCCCGGATGGCGTTGAGCACCCGCAGGTCCTGGCACATGCGCACAAAGCTCTCCGGAGGGAACTTGTCGATGAAGCACTTCCCAAAGGAGGCTGCCTGCGGGAGGAGAAGCGCAGGTCATGGGAGAGGCCTGGAGCAGGTGGGGAAATGCCTTCGGCCTCGCAGGATCCTCCTTCACTCACCCGCAAAAGGGACTTCTGAGTCTCCGGCTCGTGCTCGTAGCCAGCCGCCTCGATGCACTGGCTCACCGCCTCCGGGAGCAGCTTCTGGTCCTTGATCTCCCGCAGGTACTCGTCTGCCTTCTGGCTCTCCTTCTGCAGGAAAGCGCAGCCCGTGAGGGATCTGCGGGCCAGGGGACGCCCGCCAGCCAGGGTGAGCCCTGGGTGCTTGGAGCCCACAGGACCACAGGGGCTGCCCTCGCCCCGGCAGTGACTGCCAGGCCTTCCCCCGTCCCACCACGGCGGAGGCGATGCTGGGTTTGCATCGGAGCCACCCCAACAGGCTGGGGGAGGAGGCAGGTACGGAGCAGGGCAGTGTGCCGAACCTCGTACTCCTTCTGCGCCTCTAACAGGAGAGCCCCTGGTGCCATGGAGGCGATTTTGAAGATCTCTTGGCTGGCCTCTGCGGGGGGGAAAAAAAAAAAATACAGCATGAGAGGCTGCCCCAGAGCAGGTGAGTGACCTGGGGCTGTCCCAGTGCTGCTCCCGCCCCTGCAGCTCTGGGGCCCTACAGGAGACCTCACGCCAGTGCCCGCTCTCTGCGGGGCTGGAAAGGCTTCACCCGGAGGACATCTCACCTGGGATCTCATGCAGGAACTCGTGGGAGGTGCGGGACAAGATCCGGACCCCATCCAGTTCTGGCACCAGGTAGGAGTCCTCATCCAGGACAAATCTGTGCTCCCCGCTAAGGGCTCGCGGGAAGGGAGCGCTGCGGGCTGCAGCCCAGCTCTGCCGGGGGCCAGGCCAGCCCAGCAGTGCCACGGAGCGTAACCCCGTCACCCACCCCACCGGGCTGGGCCTCGTCACCCCCCTTTTCCAGGGACTGGGGGGGGACAGGGATCGTCCCACCGAGGCAGCCCTCACTCACCCCTGGGGGATCCGGAGAGGGCCGGGCCGGGCACAGCACTCCCGGCTGCAGGGGCTCGCACAGCACCAGCTCCGCTCTCAGAGTTGGGAGGGAGCCGGGGTGCTCCCCGCTGGGACACTCGGAGGAGGGGAGCAGAGGAACCCAGCCGGAGGAGGGGCTTTCACTGCTGTACGGGACTGGGGCCAGGCAGGGGAGACCGCAGCAGGACTGCGGAGGGCAGGGGTGAGTTCAGCCTCATCTGAGCCTCCTCGGGGTCACTGACACGGAGGGGAGCTCCCGAACAGCAGTGCTGGGGGCAGGGCCAGCAGCGGCCCGAGGAGTTTGTGCTGGCCTTCGGAAACGACCCCGGTCCTCCTCCCCAAAGGATACCGGATGCACTCCGTGGAGTTCCCGACCACCATCAGCTGCCGGTCCCATGCCATCACCACGGCGCGCTGCCGGCTGCGGGGACGCATGCACCTGCGGGGGGAACCCCATGGGGTCAGGGAGTGCTGCCCCCAGCCCTGCTGCAGCACCGGGCCAGCCCCGCAGCCCCCACACCTGGAGTAGGGACGTGAGGGACAGTCCCACTCGTCCCAGGGTGGCCGTGGAGCTGGACAGACCCCAGCAAAGGGTCGAGCATCCAGGGGCGCGTGGTGGGGACGCAGCGCAGGGGGACAGCCAGAGGGCCACTCACCAAACCATCTGCTTGGGCGGCGATCGGATGCTGCTGTTGAACTCGCAGAGCTTCTCCTGGGAAAGAGATCAATCAGGGAGGAGACGTGAGGGAAGGTGGTATTGTGTGCGCTGCTGGAGCCACGCACCGAGGGGCGCGATAAGAGATGAAAACCAGCACAGAGCACATGTCCTGCTGAAGAACCTGGCTGCATCTCCAGCCCCAGAAGGAGACGGGGCCACGGCTGACACAGCCAAAGGGTGAGGACGCTGTGTGAACTTTGACTGCAAGAAGCATTTATCCACTGTTCTGGCGTGCAGCCCATCCACATGTAAAGCAAGAAACTGCTTGTGCTCAACTGAAACCAGCAAGTGAACAGAGGCTAAAGGAAACTGATTTGTTTCAGGGAAGCACATAAGGTAACTGGGACATCTCCAGTATGGGAATCAGGGGCAAAGTCCTGCAAGGTCTCCTATACCTGAGTGACCACACTACTCACGGCAAAGAGAGCGAGACTACCTAGGAAATGATATTAGAACCACCCAGTTTGGGTACGGACTTAAGAGAATCTGGTGTGGAAAAAGCAGTTAGGGGCAGGCTGTTTGGGTATAGGAATTTAGATGTAGAAAGGGAGATGCAAACGTGGATTTGGAAATGGAAAAAGTGGTGAAATAGGTATAAAATCAGGTGAAAAAACGAAAGAGGGGGCATATTCCAATGGCAGCAGTGCAGATGCCTATCAGCAGCAGCAAGGACAGCCAGCAGAGCTGAGCCCATCGGTGCCCAGAGGGAAGCTGCTGGGATGCCTGCCCAGGACGCCTCAGGTCTGGCTGCGAGAGGCAGCGAGGGAGCACAGAGCAGGGGCAGGCTGCCCCCAGCACCCAGCCGGGGGAAGGGGACCTCACCTTCAGCGAGGCCAGCCCCATCCAGATGTAGCCGGTGTCGGTGAAGAGCGCCAGGCAGCGGTAGTTGAAGGACACGGCCATCTGCAGGTAGGCACCGGCAGAGGGGCTCATGCCGGGGGGGGCCTGGGATGGGGAAAAGGAGAGGGTTACAAAAGGAGAGGGGCACAACTCAGGGACACAGAATGTGCCACACGCCGGTACCGACTGTGTAAGGGGCTGCGAGCTGGCCAAAGCTGTCCCCTCCCACGCTGTGCCTGCCTTGTCCTCACCCCTTTGCCCTGGCCAGGTGTCCCTGCTGCCCGTGGGACAGCAGGGGACAGGGGAAGAACCTGCCAGCGGGTGCTGAAGGCCGCAGACCGCCCCGCTCCCCTCCGAGGGCCGCCGTGGGTCACTCACCACCACGGAGCAGGAGGTGTTGTCCAGCAGGTACAGGTCCTGGCCGACCGCCAGCAAGACGATGGTCACTCTGTCCTGGGACAGCACGGCCCAGCAGGAGGGGGGCTTCTGCAGACCTGCACCGGGCACCAGCGTCAGGGCCCCGCGCCATCCGGAGCGGGGAGCGGCGGGGAGGAGACGCACCTGGGACCTCGGGCATCCTGCGCAGCTTCAGGTCGTCGATGTTGGTGGCCAGCGAGAAGCGGTGCGCCCCGGTGAGGATGGCCACGCCGGTGCCGTACTCCGTGTGGAAGACTTTCGCCTCCAGCACGTGGTTCTGCAGCACCTCCTGTGCCACGGAGAGAGAGGGAGGGAGGTGGGCCTGGGCTGGGGCACTCGGGCTCTGCAGCATGCTGCCAGGAGAGGCACCGGGGCTCTGGGAGCGAAATCGTCCCAGGGAGGAGTGAGCCCAGTCTCGTGCTGCACAGCCAGCAGCATCCCAGCTGCAACAGTTCTCGCTCCTGCAGCAAAGCGGGGGCTTGCTCCATCCCCCAGCTCATGTCCGAAGGGAGGCAGCCCTGCAGGGAGGCTTTGGGAGCCTCAGGCTCTCAGCTGAGCCCTGTGGGGCTGAGATCACCGAGGAAGGCCTCACAGCACCTCTCCACCACACAAACCCAACCCTGCCCACCTGCGGGCGATGAGCTCCCCGGCCCTTCCTATGCTCTGCGCCACCCCACTCACGTTGCCCATGCTGAAGTGGCGCTTGAACTCGCAGAAGAGGTTGTAGATGAGCACCGTGCCGTCCTCTTGGATGCACAGCAGGTCCTCGCTGGCCGTCCAGCCCAGCTGCACCACCTGGCCGCTCTTCCACTGCGGGCACAAGACCGGTCAGCGTGCTGCGGGGCTGCTCGCGTCCCGCCGAGCTGTCCCTCCAGGAGACGTATGCAACGGCCGTGGTTTGGTGCTCGCAGCTCTGGAGCCCCCAGCTCTGCAGCGCCCTGAGATTAGGGCAGCTTTCCCCGTGTCTGCCCCAGCTCTGTACAGGGGGAAGGGAGGGCAGGGTGCTCCCAGGACACCAGCACTGCTCCTCCTGTCCCCTCTCCCACGCTGGGTGCCCTCATCCTTCCTCTGCCCCCTTGCCCAGGCCCCCCCGTACCCCCGCACACACCATCACTCCCGAGCAGCCTCTCCGAGCTTCCCGGGGGCTGCAGGAGCTGCACAGAGGCGCTGCGGCAGCTCCGTGCTTCCCTGCAGCCAGACCGCAGGCGCTGCCCCCGGGCACACACCCCGGGCAGAGAGGGCCGCCGGTCCCGCAGCACCCCCCGGGCGCGGCAGAGCCCCCGTACCCCACCTCCTGCCCGGGGCCGGGCCGTGCCCCCGCTCACCGGGATGCTGGCGAGGAGCAGCCCCGAGGCCGAGAACGTGTCCAGCAGCGGGCGGGCGCCGGGCGACTTCTCCCTCCGGGCGGAGTTCCGGAGCAGAGCTGCGGGCGGCCGGGCGGGCCCTCAGCCGGCGGCACCCCCCGGGGCCGGCCGGGGCCCGGCGCTCGCCGCCCCCCCGGTCCCGGTCCCGGTCCCGGTCCCGTCCGTACCTATGGGCCCCCCGTACGGGGCGGCCGCCACCAGGCAGTCCCGCAGCTCCTCCCTCAGGCCCCACTCCATGGCGTACAGCTCCGACTTGCTGCCGGCCGGCCGGACACGCGGACAGACACACAAACCGACCGGTGAGGCGCTGAGGCCCCAACCGGCCGCCCCCCCCCGCCGCCGGCCCGCCCCTCACCGGTAGAAGGCCTCCTCGCCCAGCGGGTTCCAGTTGGCCGTGTAGCAGTCCATGGCGCCGCGCCGGGACCCCCGGAGCCGCCGCCGCTCCGCTCCGCTCAGCCCCTGCCCGTGCCGGTGTCCGCAGCTCCGCCCGCCCCGCCCCGCCCCGCCCCGCCCCGCCGCCACCGACGCCGCGGCTGCCGCCATCTTGAATGAGGGCACCGGAGGGGGGTAAGGGGGGCGCCGCCATCACGAGTGAGGGCACCGGCGGGGTGAGGGAAGCGCCGCCATCTTGAGTGAGGGCGCGGCGGGGCGCCGCCATCCCAAGGTGTCCCCGCGGGGCCCCGGCCCCGGCCCCCCGGTGCTGGGCGCAGGCGGTGCCCCCGGCCGCGACGCCCGTCCCTCGCTGTCCCGCAGCACCGTGCGCGGCCCACATCCCCCCCGACATCCCCCCCGACATCCCCGCCGCCCACCGGGCCCGCACCAGGCTGTGCCCGGTGCCGGGCAGGGGAAGCCCCCGGGGGGCACCCGGTGCGTGTAGGGCCTCAGGGCAGCACCGGGGCCGGCCACGGGCTGCGGCACGGGGCAGGGAAACGCCAGCCCGCAGCACGGGCAGGAGCTGCGGGGGCTTGCACACACGGGCACACCCCTGTACACACCCCTGTACACACGCCTGTACACACCCCCGTACACTCGTGCACCACGTCCCACAGGTCTCTGTTTATTTCTCAGTGCTCTAGGAGTGAGAAAAGCCCCCGGGCGCTCGGCCTGCCGCGACCTCCTGGTGCCGGTGCCACGGCGGTGCCTAGCGCGGCGGGGCCGGGGACGGAGGGCGGCCGGGCAGGTCGCAGCGGTACTGGAAGATCTGGAAGCAGAGGAGGCTGGCGAGCAGCGAGGGGCTGGAGGTGCCCACCTTCCTGAAGCCCTGGCCCTCGTAGAGCCGCTGGGCCACCACCTGCACCACGGAGGTGTAGAGCACGACCGCCCCGTAGCCCCGCGCCTGGGCGAAGCGCAGCACCTCCCTGCAGAGCGCTTTGGAGATGCCCCGGCCCCGGTAGTCCTTGCTGACCGACATGCGCTTCAGCTCCAGGGCCACCCCTCTCTGGGACGGGTCCTGCGGCGGTGCCACGGCCACCATGCCCACCACGGCCCCCCCGGCCTCCGCCACCCAGAAGCAGGAGTCGGGCGCCCGCATGTAGGTGGCGCGGATGTCGAGGAGGTCGGTGTGCAGCGCCTGGTGCACGTAGGACGTGCTGAAGGAGCGGAGCAGGGGCCAGGCGGCCGCCAGTGCCAGCGCCGCGGCCCCCAGTGCCAGCAGCCAGCAGCCGGCGGCCGCCCGCACCACGGTGAAGAGGGCGAGCAGAGCCAGCTGCATCCGCGCCGAGCGCAGGACATGCCGGTACACGGCCGGCGCGTGCTCAATGATGCCGCGGGCAAAGAGGGACCGCACGGCGTCGTAGTCCTGGTCCCGGTACTGCCGGATGCGGTAGGGCGCCATCGTTCTGCTGGCACCTGCGGTGCGGTATGGGTTGTCACGGCAGCACCGAGCTCGTGCAGCCGTGAGCGCCCCCGGCCATCCCTAGACCCCACAGTCGGTGAGCGGGCAGGACTCACCGCATGGGCACCACGACATCTCTCATCGGCTGAGCACCAGCCTGCGGTCCGCATCGCCCTGTCGGTGTGATTGCCCTCCTCCCACAAAAATCCACCTGCACTAGCCCTGCCTGGGGTGGGCATCCCGGGCCCCCGTCCTGCTGACCCCTCATGGGGTTTTGCCCTGCTTCCCTCACTCTCAGCACTTTGAGCAGCACCAGCCCAGGGCTGTGCCGGGCCAGACTTACATGGGGGTCCCTCTGCAAGCAATGGGCAGGGGGGCTCCCCATCTCTGTTCCTGATGAGATCACGGAGATGCTCATACCGCCAGCACCAGTCTGCGGTGAGCATATCCTGAGGGCCCCGAAGCCCTCGAGATTGCAGGGCTGGGATGAGGGGACGAGCAGGACCTCCCCAGCAGCACAGCCCCTTCCAGCGGGGCAGGGTCTGGGGGTTCCTGCCCCCCTGGCTCCCCAAGCAGCCCCAGCACTCACTGGGGTGCCAGCAGTGGTCCCAGCTCCCCCGATCAGCAGCAGAGCAAAACCTGGGCAGCCGCCCCGCACCTTGCAGCCCGCCCTCTGCCCTTGTGCCACAAGGAGCTGGCAGCGAAGGCAAGGGGCAAAGTTTGTGCCTGTGCAGGGCGCTGAGCTGCCCTGGTGAGGGGACCCCAAGCAGAGAGGGGCTGGGGAAGGGGCTGGGGCCTTGGGGATGCCGCAGCCCCCCGGGGTCTGTGCTGGCCTTGCCGCTGGGGGGGCACCTGGCCCCATCCAGCTCCGTTAGGGGTGTGGCACCGTGCACCCCACCGGTGGGCTCCCGGGCCCCCACCCGCTGCTGCCAGCCCTGCAGGCCCTCTGCGCACAGTGTGCTGCCCCCCAGCCCCAGGGACACGGACACGCACGCAGCCCCCCCACGGGGCACGGGGCGCACTTTGCTTTGCGCAGCTCCAGCTCCCCCCCCCCGGCTTCCCCTTTCCGCCCTCGCCGCTTCCCTCTCCTCCCTTCTCCCCTTCCCTGCTCCCTTCTCCCTGCTCCGTCTCCCTGCTCCCTGTCCCCCCCCGCCCCGCCTCTCCCCGCTCCCCCCTTCCCTCTCCCCCCCCATATCTCCGCTCCCCCCCCCTTTC